>NW_008796218.1:14502354-14527441 GCF_000699145.1 Aptenodytes forsteri | reverse complement strand
CTCTTAATTTTAAAAAAAAAAAAAAAATAATACATTATAAAGCCTATGAAGAGATGTACACAATCACGATTATTTCTTACAAACCTCAGTCATGAATGACAAGCATGTAATACAGTTTAAAGCCTATGAAGAGATGTACACAATCACGATTATTTCTTACAAACCTCAGTCATGAATGTGACAAGCATGTTTAAAGCTTTGAGTTTTCCATAGCAACCATCATGCAAAGGAAAAAGGAGCTTGTGAAGAATTACACCATACAAATTTTGTAGGATTTTCAATAAAGGATGACTCTTATGCCATGAGATGTATAAATCCATGCCAGCTTCCTTCATTCTTCACTGATTCCTTGGTGTGACCTAAGATGATACAGCAAATCAGCTGAACATAACTAACGTTTTGGGGGTCCAGGATCTCTTGATTACTGTGGTGACCCTATTCAAGATCAAAACTTCTCACACTCAGAATCACCACTTCTCTTCTGTTCCTCCTGACAGTATCAAGAGGCAGTATCAACAGAGCACAGGAAGTCCTTAAGCCCTAAGAAAAACAAAGAAAGCAAAAGGAATAAATCCCTTCCTCTCCCTAACTCAAGGCATTCAGCAGATGGTCGGAGCACGCCACCACAGATGTAGCTGAGAAACAATAATCCAGCCCCACTCTTCCTTTCCTTATACATGTGTATCAGAAAGGAAAAGGTACAAAAATCCCATTCTTTCCTTCCAGTGAGCCACAGAGGTGATTATTATTGAATCAATGACAGCAGACATCAGCCATCAAATCAATAATGCTTACGTTATTGAAGAACTTAATATATGCATGCTGACAAGGTGCAAAAGCCCTTTCTCCCCATACTGTGCTTTTCTTCCAGGTAACGTGCCGACAAAATGGGAATAAACAGAAATGTCCCTTTTTTTCATTCATCATAAAAGAAACTATGAGGAAGTGCTAACTATATACCTTGATATTAATTAAGAATAACACTCAGCTATCATATCTACTGTCTTTTAAAAAACCAAAAACCTGTAACAATATTTGAAATATATGTAACATAATACTCCAGGATATATCAGATTCAGCAATTAAACGAAAAAGAAAACAAAATTATCCCTCCCTCTTTTTTTTTTTATTTTCAAATGACAAAACCAGCTAATTAGATCACTAATCAAAAATGAACACTCGGTGACTACCAGAAGCTTTGATATTCAAATATTGCAGCATTTTGCATATAGACAGTTTCTGTACAGCTAGCTCTGTTCCTCTTTCATTTACCCAAGAAATAAAAGTGCAAAATAAATATTAAGAAATTTTCATTTAAAAAAAACCAAACAAATTGGGAGAAGCTAGAGAACACAGAACAAACTCATTTTTGGGGAAAAAAAATAAAATCACCAGTTTAACTCCAAAACTGTAAACTTCAAAATAAAGGTGTTTATTGTTTTCATATGGAAATGGCTTAAAATCACTGATGACTACAGTAAATATTTAATAACCGTGCCATCAGTGTGACTGCAGTTTCCATGCGCACAATTCTTCCTGGGACAACAAATGGAGAACATAACCAATCCACACTTTCTGGACTACAAAGAAGGTAAATGTCAGCGTTAAAGCAAGGGAAGTTAATGCTCTAAAACAAAAGCATAAATCTCATGAAAATATTAAAAGACTTCTAGAGATCACATTAGACCCATCAACACATGAAAAAAAAAATCTTTGCTTGTAAATCATATATAGTAATTTCTTATTATGCAAGCTACAGACAAAAATTTTTAGGAGTCTTTCTGGAGATTGGATAAGAAAGGATAGATGAGTGAGATGAAACATATCTTTAACAGAAAAATAAATCACTCATTTTACAAGTCACACCAGTTCTTTCTTAATTAAAATATTCTGCTTTTATTCACATAAGACAGTTTAGAATTTACAGACTGAGTAAGAATTGTAAAATTAACTGTATGTTTGTGACAAATTACAGTATTTAGGAGTAAGCATACCTGAAAAAACGAAGGGAAGAAATATTCAGTATTGATTTTGAATGCCAAAACTTTCTAGTCCTGTTTTTCCTAAAGTCTCCATTAATTTCATTCAGACATGCTAAGAATTAAGACAATGACCTGAAAACAAAATTTCTTATCCAATTTACCCAAATGTCTCACTCAACTGAAAGAAGTTTAATCTGACTGAACAGCACATATTTGTTTTTACAAATTTGTAAGTCTCTGTTGCGAATTATAGTGGGGTTTTTTTGTTTGGTTTTGTTTGTTTTTAAAAAGAGGGTGTTTTGGGGATGGGGGAATTGGGCAGTTTTATTAAATAAGACAATATTCTAGACTGATTTCATACCATATTTTTCAAGGGTTACAACATTTTATAAGTTTACAAAAAAAGACTGATATTAGAAGCATTTTGAAATTTTCACTGAAAACGAAGTTAACCAGAAAGTTGACTAAAAGTTTTGGGTGGTTGTTTCTTGGGTTGTTTGTTTTTTGGTTTTTTTGGTGGGTTGTTTTTTTTGGTTTTTTTTTTGGGGGGGGGGTGTCATTACTTTTCATCAATTTTTTTTGACAGGGAGAGAAGAAAAAGAAGACAGGTCAACACCGTTTTCCCAAAGTGTGTAAAGTAAGCCTTCATATTCAGGTATGCCATTCCCTTGGATTTAAGTCAGGTGTACGTGTTTCACAATAGATCCGTCTCCAAAGGGACTACTTGAAACAAACCAACAAATACATAAACAGAAAAGACTGCTGACACTTTCTTTGTTAAATTTTATATCCATGCCCTAAGAGTCAAGAGTGTCATGTGGTACAGTATTGCAACAGATTGTAATTTGAGGATCATAGTCTTCTTCAGGTCAAAAGGAATTGTGCCAGAAAGAACTGGGGGTGGGGCGTCAATACCAGTGGTCAATGCAAGGGACCACAATTTTGCCCCTCACATCCAAAGCAGACTTTATAATAGAGTTGGAAACCAGGAAGCTCTGGCCTTAAATCACAGGTTTTGTTGTAATAGAGCATCATATTGTGAAAGAATACCATCTGTATTCAGCTGCCTTTTTCATTTGCCTGGGTAAGAAGTACAAATCCCAAACTTCCAGTATTGATCTTGTCCTTAACGTGGATTAAGAAACTGTCATGCTCTTCTCAAACTGCTATTGCCAGAAGCAGATCAAGATAAACTCAGAGGTCAGCACAACAGAAAACAGGATGAGTGAAACAATGCTTTTCTGTGTTTCATGCCAAAAACATCACAGTCATATCCTCTCTCCCATGCCCCCCCACTTTCCTTGGTATATTTTCTATGTACTTACTTTACTCTTCCTACCTTTCCTCCCCATCCCTTCTATCCCAGTATCACTTCCATTTCTTCCTTATTCACGTCTCTGTCTGCTATTTATTTCCCAGTTTCCACCCTCACCAGCACACAACCTTGCTAAGGAGTGGATTAACAAGCTAATGTCTCATTTCCATGATCTTAAAAATAGTTTCTAAAATTTAATGGATAAAACTCAATCCAGTTTTGCTTTTGCTTAACAGAATATTGTCTGTATGTTTTAAACGGGACGTGATACACTCTTAGAAAATAAAGGACAAAATCTTCAGTTTCTGCGAACTGGCAGAAACAGCCAAATGCTTTTTTCTCAGTCACAAAAAATCGTGCAAACGATTTTTTTCCAGTTTGCATTGATCTCAGAAGCACAGACAAAAATGTAGCTGAAACATGCAGAACTTAAACTTAAAAACGTAAAATATGGAGAAAACAAGTGACTACAAGATCAAGTAGAATAGAATAATTCCAGTTGGAAGGGACAACAATCATCTAATCCAAAAATAGTACATTAATAACATATTCAATACATGATAACAAGGAAAATATACAGCTTTCAAATCTCAGAAATTTGCATAAAGAACCCTATTAGATGGTTTTAGCAAAGGCAACTAACCCTTTTATACTTACTTTTCTCTCCCTTGCTCGTTATTTCTGTCAAAGACCTGTATCAACATCAAAATTATCAGAATGGGAAAGTATCACTTCCATAATTATTTATTTGGAAAAGATAAAGGTGAGTTGACAGTAAAGTGACTACAGTAAGTTAGTGGGAAATTTAAAATATCCAATAGAGAGAGACCTTCCATTTAGTCTTGGCAAGAGTAGATTAAAATGTTTTCTTCTTTTTTAACCCGTCCTTTTTATTAACTTTTGTTCTTATGTCAGCTATTCTAGATGTTTTAATAAATATTACTCATTTATCTATAACTCGTTTGAAAGTACCTACAGCTAGCAAACAACAAAGTGTTTCTTAAGGATGTGTGTAGAAAATTTATTAATGAGGTGGATCAAGCACTACAGCTCCCACAGCATCCTGGGGGGACTCTAAAGGTAAGAAGATACGTGATGCTATATGGACCAATGGGAATAGCTAGTATGAAGCACGTATCAGAAGGTCTAAATGAACCATAATTTTAAATTATTTTACATGCAAAACTGAGGCCTTTTTTCTGCCAGTAACATGTAATATCAAAATGAAGTTTCAGACATGAAGTTTTACATTAAAAACACTTACAACAATCAGTTTTTAACCACAAAAGAAGTTATCTGAAAAATATCCCAAATCAAAAATGAATCCCAAATCTTCTGAAACAGCCTCTAAAAAAAGAAAAAAATTAGACCTTTAGACTTTTTCTGTCTCATATTCATGTTTAGAGATCAAAGCAGAAATTGTGAGATAATCCTAGCCTGAAATTATCTGGACACAAAGCCTTTTTCAGTCTTCCACGCACCTCATCTGCAAGTTTCTTAAGTATACACAGGCTTTAGAGTTTTCTATGTAAGTTCAAAAGTGTCAATAAAACACTAGCAGCCAAATTCTCCTAACAAAGTGTAATTAATAGAAATAAAACATTTGGCTGCAGAAGTATACTTTTTTTTTTTCCAATGGGCATTGTATGCTTCTGAGTGTTTTGAGTATACTGCAACACTACTAAAGAGCTGAACAGGTAACATCAGCCAATATTAGGTGCAAAATAATGTAATAGAAGAACAGTTGCCAAAAGATTGTGGAAACTGTTTATAAAGGAAGCCATTAAAGCAGTACTACTCAGGATATATTTTCATATTAAAATATTTAAAAATTGCTAGTGACACGGATGTCAAGATTTTAAAATACTGTGCCAGGCACAGCAAAGAACTTCAGGTCACTGAAGTCCCATCAGACTAAATGCAAGGGAGGAAAAAAAAAATTGCAAGCTACAGTGAAGACATAGTTAGGACACGTATCTTAAGCAAATCTCAAGGAAGAGTTCGGGTAACAATTTGCAAAGAATTTTCCTGAAGCATTTGACTGTCCTTTAAAAGAAACACTTAACAAGTTAAAGAGCTGCTAATTTCTTAACTCTCTTTGGAGTTGGAAGGATTTTCAAGAGTTAAAAACACTTAATGCATAAGTAATTTATGATTACGAGCAGGAATTCCACTCCTTAAAGTGAGACATACTGAGGCAGAAAACCACTCAGTATGGGAGCTTGTGCAAAACAATGTTCTGGAGGAACCCAAGCTGCCCAAGAAGCTGTGTGGATCGGCACTGATTGGGCAGCATGTATGCCACTTGCTTCCTAGAGATCCAATTCTAATGCATTCTCACTTATTGCATATTCAATGTATTTCTTACCTCACTTTCGTACCACTTGATTTCACACAAAAAAACCAAGAAAAGGTGGTAACGTGGGGGGGGGGGGGAATAAAAATAAAAACTTTCATTTCACAGCTACATTCAAATCCACTGCAAGACAAAAAAGGCTGTAGAGATCAACACTTATGTGAAGAATGGTGTTTCTGTAAAAGGTCTGCATGAGACTGATTCCTAATGCAGTGATTTTCATGGCTAGAGTCAGTTCAATAGATACACAACGATTGGGGGCATTTCCTTACTTCAGAACAAAATGCTGAAAAAGCAGCATTTAAATACCTGCCCACAGATGACAAAATCACAAAAGTCTTTGAAGAGCTCCTTTGTACATTCTGTTGTTGATAAACAAATGTTATTCACAAGGAAGCAGCTAAGGCATTCGCATTATGTATAAAGTAGATATTATTATTATAAACTAAATGACTAACACCATAGCAGCAAGCAGTTTCCCTGATAATGAAATAAACATAAAGACCATATCCTTCTATGAAGCACAGAAGGTTACGGAAGTAGTGATTTTTATACATTTTGGATATAAACTATTCACTGACCAGAGCTGAAAACTTTCCAATACATTTGCTGGGAGATAAATTTTGCATGGGGATTTAAAAATGCAGAAACTAGAAATTATGCAAAACCCCTATTTCATACAGTCATGGAGATGGTACCATGTCTAGTGCTTCTGAGACTGAGCAAATTATGACTAGTTGCTTTTTAAGGAAAAAAAAGCTGCATTCTTTAATTTAAATTTTTCAGAGTATTCTAACAATAAAGTGAAGATTTTCTTTCTATTTATCTGCTGGCTCAAAAACAAGAAACTATCTTAGAGTAAAAGTAAAATTACATATTTAAACCATTTCAAGATAAAGCTGATATATTTCTAAAATTAGTGTTATACAAATCAGGGTACACTTATTACATCAATATTAAACACGAGACGGACATTTCTTCAGCCACATGCATGCAAAGCATTATACATGGATGTCACTCCCTAAAATACAAAACTATACACAAGCTCTGTAATTGAAGTTGCACGAATAACCAAAACCACCCTGATTTTAGTAGTGAGTATCCGAAATTGTAGCTATCATTTAAACTGAGATTAGCAGAACGGCAGAGGGCGGGGGACGGGACAAAAACCAACCACCCAGAAAACTGTCAGTCTGAACTGGGTTTAAATTTCAAAGATGTTGAAATCTATCTAGAATTCTTATGCTTGATACAGACTTTGCAAACTTCTTTCCACCAGTCCCAGACAAATCAGTGTTGTTTAAACCTAGGCTTTTCCATTCTAGACCGGCTTCAAGAACTTACCACGTCTTCCACCTAACATGGAGGGGGAAAAAAAAAAAAAAAAAAAAGAGGTACAGTGCAATGTGTTTTGGCCTTGCAGGTGAAAAAGGAAAAAAAAGTCTCAATATTATTTACTCAAAGCAGAAGATACTATTATTTATTTTATTCATATTAGGCATCAGCATAATATCAGCAGGAGGAGAACTCAAAGTTCTCCAGTGAATTAGCTGCAGAAAAGTCAGCAAATCACCAGACATTTGTTTGAGATAAGATGAGCATGGATTTAATGATGATCATGATCAACTGATTTGTTGACAGACTTAAAATATCTTCAAACTAAAACCACTTTTGCTTTTTTGTAATTATTCCCAGTCTCCTCAAGTATTGCAATATATTCATTATATAGTGGAAGTCGTAGTCTTCCATGCAGTAAAAAGAACAAATAAATTCATATATGAATGACAGTACTAAGCACGGATACTTGAATTTTTATACAAATGCAAATGGATAAATGCAGGAAACAATAAATTCTAGAGATAATTATTCGTCACTGAATACAAACATTTTAAAATTACACACATACAGGAAAATTCAGCAGTCTACCATCTCAAAAAGAGTGTAGTCTTACACAAGCTGAGACACAAACACTAAACAAAAACAGGTTCCATTTTTGGGCATTTCCTATCCTGCAATTTTAGAATCAAGTGAAATTATATCAGCAGTTTAAGCTGCATTTTACTCCTTCAGCTACTGAAATTGTTCTGGATTCAAGGACACAAATATTATCAAAAAACAAGAGAAGACTGTTCATGTTGTTAACATAAGATTCTAGAGAGCGAACAGCTGTAGTTCTAGTGTCATGAAAGCTAAATTACACATTTTGTATTAATGACTTGGAATTATATCTAACATAAAAGTTTCCAGATGTCTTATTTCCTATTTTTGATATGATAATGAACCGAAATATGGTTTAATTTTGGAGTACAGCTATATTCAACCATTCTTGCTTTCCCATGAATAAGCTCCTGGTACTGAATGGTACACCCAAATGGGTTCCTCATGAAATGAATGTATTCTTCCTGCCAAGCAAAGTATCTGGTCACACAGAGCTCGTTGCAGGATAATCGTCTAAAATGGTAAATTATTTATTCTTTGCTTGTTAGTTTACTTCTAGAAAAGCTCTTAGCACTTTGTGTGTTGGTGAAAGATTCCTGGCTGACAGTCCTGGAGAGTAAAATGAAGAAGTGCAAATGTATGAACATAGTTTTATCGCATCGAGGGACACCACTAGGGAAAAAAAAGTTTACTTCTTGGCAGCTTTACAGCTCTGTCAGAGAGGCTAATTAGTACTCATTACAGCAACAGTTTTACAGTACACATTCAAATAGACACTGTTCTGACCTTGCTGGTATTTATCATCAGGATTGTCCCTATAACAGCAACTAAATACTACCTGCAAGAACTCAGCTTTTCTAGATGTTATATGGACACACACAAAAAGGAGAGCTTTTCCTCAGAGTTAATGCTATATATATATAGACCAGAGACTAGTTACAAAACCACATTTGAGGAAGACTGAGGAAAAGAAAATATGAGTGGACAGAGCCAATGAACTTGATTTAAAGGAGAATTTTTCATACTGCACTAAGACTAAGAAGCAAATCTTAGTCTTCTATTTCTGATATTGTCTCTAGAAGCAGGAAATTCTGAACTTCTCTCTTGCTTATCACTTTTTGAAGCATCTTTGCAGTCTTGACACCATTCTGCTGCTCGCTGTCTGTTGATGCAGGACTTTTTAAGCTGCAAAGCTGCACAGTATTTTTACGGGTATGATGTAAACTACACATGAGCATAGATACACACCTAAGCATCATAAGGAGTATGATCCCTGGTTTACCTGATATGGCATCCCAAAGAAACTGAGAAATTGATCAACAAGTTCATTAAGACAGTACGGTACCTGGGAGCTGGCTAACATTGGGGAAATATTTCCAGAGGTTTCTGTATCTATCACTGACTTGCTAGTCAACACATCAAGGCTGAGAAGCGCCACATTGCAATCACGTAAGCTTGTTAACTAGGGTGCTGCTTTATATACTTAGCCAGCAGCAACTCTACCAGATTGCACTGCATTTTCTCACTGAAATGGACTGCAAATACATTTCATCTTATTTTTCTTCCTCACTACGCCTTTTGTGAGTAGATGATGTTCATATATCCTTGTTCCCCTAAGCCTAAGAATATATTTTTGTATTGATAATTGGAAAAAAGCAAAGATTGCAATACGCAGACTGACAGTCTGACCTGTGTGTCAAAAATACCTGTCCAAGAGGTAGGCCACATGTGTCTAGATAGAAACTTCAGACCTGGTCATATGAGAAAATACTGTATCCTCAGATAGGAAGCAGGTTTCTGTATAACGGAACAGAATAATACTAAGTGAGTGATTCCCAAAATGGGATTAGAGGATGAATTTTAGTGACGTGCATAGAGATGGATTTGTTGCACACTACTGAGTCTCTCTCATTCCAAGGCAGCTCTTGTCATTTTACTAACGTTCATGCTCATGCAAGCACTTGGGTTTTGGCATGTTATGACAGAGAATTAAAACTTGATGCTCAGCTGAAGAAGCTTAGTTCATGACATTGTAAGTATACAAATTCCTCCTCTTCTGTACACTGAAAATGAGGTGCCAAAGAAAGGGATTTGTGACACGCACTGAAAGGCGATATGCCTCAGCCCATCAACAGGAAAAACTGAAGAACGTGGAACAACTGAATGCCTGTACCTCTTGGGAATTTAGGATTCTCAGTGATCCAGAACGTGACTCTGCTGCCTGGACTAAGGCATATTAGTTATTCTTGTAAGCAGTGACTGGCTTGCTTTTTTGTTTAATACATGAGTGATTTATCCACATTTTCTAAAGTTCTTATAGCACTCTGCCAGAAAGCATGAACACTTGGGTTGACCTCCCTCTCTGCCTTCCCCAGCTCAGACTGTATCTGCATGAGAGTTGTAGTCCTGGGAGAGTAAAAGAGCAGGTGCCAGTTTCTGTTCAGCAAAATGGTGACTCCTCTGGTAAAAGGGAGTTCAGTGTTGTAGTTGTCCATGACATATCTACAGGTTTTGCATCACAGCATCACTGGATAAAATACATCCAGACCATCAGCAGCAGGAAGTCAAATTCTTTCTTTCCCTCAGAGTGACCTTCAACACCCACTTCAATGCCTTCATCCTCTCTTTAGCCCTTTGAGTGGCAAGTTCCTTGTCAAGCAATGCCCAGCTAAGCAAGAAGTGCACACAACTTTCTGTGCACTTAAAATCTGCTAGTTTGAATCTCCTCAAACTGAGGAAATCCTAAAATACAGACCTTGCCGTTCCAGTAGCAAAAGTAGTATGCAAAACACTGAATAAATCCTCCCCTCTGGCCATGTTTTTTAATGTACCTGATGTATGCATTAAATACTATTTGAGTTTATAGGCATTAGATCTGTCTTCTCTATGGTACCTAGCCCTAAAGGCCTGTAGTAGAAGATGGCTAAACTGAGCAGGGAAACCTAGCCAGGGGCATTTCTGGACATGAATGTAAAAGAAGGGCTTTAAATTCCTACAGTAAATTTACTAGCAAAAATACAAGTCCATATACTGTTCTGAGTGCCTTTTCAATAAAAGTTAGGGACTTAAGTGTTTGTCTAAATAAAAAATGGACACATAAAACCCATCATAAGATGGCCCCAGGAAACAGATAAACATAGACGCAGTCACTGGACATAGTAACTCCAACAACAGGCAGCAAACATCACACAAAATAAGGAAAGCAAGAGAATAACAAACCAAAGGAAAAGAGAAAAAAAACAAACAAAAAAAATCACACCCAATACCAAACACCAAACCAAAATCCAAAATGCGAGCATCTATCTTCTTGGGTGAGAAACGGAAGAGCTTACAACAAAATAGAACTAGGAGCAAAGAGCAATGGATGGCAACAATACAATGACATACTGAAAAAAACAGCTGTAAGAAGGCATTGTCTCTTTGGCGGTATAAGAGCTCAAGTCACCAGTTGGTTTCAAAGGTCAGCCTTCAGCCAGACAAGCTGAACAGAAGGCTGACTGCAGATGAGTCTTGCATGCAGAATCTGGTTTACCAGAAAAGGTCCAAACCAGCCTGGATTTGTCCTTCTGCAAATCTAGGCCTGAAAGTTTTAAAATAAATAATTTTTTAAAGCCATACATTCTGAAATCAGAGAATTGCAAAAACTTCACTTTTATTATAACAATAAAAACAATTTCTAGTCCATTGGTTTGGAAATATGAACCAAGAGGTTCAAAAATTAAGAGACATAAAATAATTAACATTAAATGGATATAAACATCATGACTTAATACAATGAGCTTACCTGAGAAAAGAGAGATTAAACACTCAAAGTTGAAAGTACAGCTTCTGCTCACTGCTTTACCTGCTGCCACCACTTTACAAGCATCTGCCACAGAGCAGGAAAGGAAACAAAATCTATTCTCTGTGACCATTATAACTGGCGATCAATGACTCACAGCCACTGTAGGCAACAAAATAAAGCCTAGAAGTGAAGAAAAGGAGCAAGCAAAGCATTAGGCAACTATGTGCACCGGAAAAAGCCATCAGAAGCATACAGAAGGGGAGGATAAGAAACTAATTGCTTGACTTTTTCATAGGGGGTTTATTATTTTAGGGCTTTTTTTTAATTATCTAAAAGAAAGGTGACTGCATTCTCTGCTGGAGGAGGAGAAAGACAAGAAGGGTATACTTTTAAAATGCACAACATGCAAATTTAATATATGCAACAGGACTGTAAACCTCATATGTTCAAATTTCATTTTTTGTCATACAGTACTTTGCAGTTTGTGTAAGTTCCAAGAACATTCATGGCTCCTCACTGCAACAGGTACATGTTAGCGCTAACCTCAGATAAAAGTCTCTCACAATTGCACAGAAATGCTGGTTTTAAGGTTTCTCTACTGTATTAACCTCTGTAGAGGAAAACCCACCTTTCTTTTTTTGTTACGAAGACTTTCTTCTTTGGGTTGTGTTGGAGAAGCTACCTGTCATCTGTCAAGTCAAAAAGGGATTTTGTTAGCAAACTAAAGCGTTCTGTCACACTCACAAGGAAATGGACATTTGAGATCCTGGTAAGGACAGGAGCTGCCAGTTTGTCATCTCAAATCCTTGCCACTGAAGAAGTCTATCAAATTTTAATATTTCTTTAATTCAACCTTGGAATTTGACAATTGATCTATAGCATTATCACCAAGTGACATATACTCACTTGATTATACTATTTACTTGCAGTGGAAAAAAAAGCAGCATCAGGTTTTTGGCTTTTTTTTTTTTTTTTTTAATCAAGCAGGTAAGTGCAGTGCTAGTAAACCACTGATGAGTAAGTACTGTCAAACTTGTCAGACAGCTCCTCTGAAAAATATTTAACAGTTTGACACTAATGTGCTTCAGTTTGAACGATACTGTGTGGAGTTAACATCTGAATACTAATGGTTGCAATCCTACACTGGATACATAATTAGAAGTTTGCCACACAGGGTAAGAAAACAAGCATTTAAAAAGAGCATAGCTTGACATCAGTACGTAAAACCAACAGAGAGAACGAATGATTTTACACTAAATAACACCAAGTACACAGGAGGATTAAAATGAAAGGGTATTTTTCAAAATTTAAAAAAAGAAAACGTCCATTCTATTTTTCATTTCCAATAGCCACTGCAGTCTCAATGCTTTCTTTCCAGCATTCTACATCAGTAAGAATGTCCCTCAGGACACAAAACAAGCATACTGAATAGATCCAAACACACATCTGTGCTCCAGCAAGTTACAACATAAAAGAATTTCTTCTCATCTATTTATTCTTCACTTCCATTAATACAGTACTTCACCTGGGTTACATGACATCTAACAACAGGACATACACCAAACTCAAATTTTTAGATGTCACGTACACCACTGAGTCCACAGATTTTAATTCATATTTAAACTGAAAACAGTCACGTACTTTTCATATCTTAAACTATAGTACCTTCACTTCAGGCATTCAGAGCCTCTAAGGCAGTTCTGACGTCCATTATAAGGGAGCAAGATGGGAAGGGAAGGGACTGAAAATAAGTATCCGCATCCTCATATACTATTGCTTCACAAAAAATAGTTGTGTAAAGCCATCAGAAGTGATCTAGGACAAAGAAAAGTTTACGTGGGTTATTCATACTCAGCAGACCGAACCCTACAATATGAGATACAGATACTCATGTAGATTTTCATACTAAAAATAGACAATGACTGTACATACAGATCATGTGTGGTTAGCAAATATTTACACTGTCAGCTTTACCGTGTGGTACTCCATACCACGTTTGGGAGTTCTGACAAAACACATACCTGAAACATTTACATTGAGAAAGTGAGTTTAAACAGAGTCAATATTATATTAACAATCCAGACACATGCTCTTGGAATGACAAAAGTAATCTGAGGGTATGTTCTGCTATTGGGAAACCCCAAAGGTGACTCATACAGTATACAGTTGGATAAACTACCTACTAAGGTTTTTTTGGTCTACAAGGCCATACAACCAGGAAAGATGCACAGATTTTTGCACAGAGAAATTCAGAGCAGGAACATAATTCAAAGATACCGGGAGGGTGTGGGAGGGGTTGGGGTGTGGAATCTGTTGAAGAAAAAGCATTCATCAGTGGCCTGCTGTGCCCACAAATAAAGAATTGCAGGACTGGGACCTACGTTGACAGGTTAGAAGTGAGTATAAACTAGACATCATCAACATAAGCCCAGAAAGTGGGGCAAAATGACACACAGATGGGGTTAGCTTCTAGATTTGGGAGAAAAATGTGGTTTCATTCTGTAAACTAGGAAATAAAGTGGTGCCCAAATAAAATATAAAGATTTCATACAGCTGTTTAATTCTGCTGGTGCTGAACTCCAGTGGAAAACAAATTATTGTCTCTAGGCCCTAGCACCACTTTTTGCGGGCCTAATTAAAAATCCCCATGACAGCATCAAAGATGGGGAAAAATTTTTTAAGAAGATGTGAGCAATCTAGAGAGGGCTTTACAAAGAAGAGAAATTGTGTTTTCAATCAGGGAGAATGTAGACTTGTGCTATGTCAGCCAATAAATTTCCTCAATAATACAAAGAAAGGCCCTGCAGAAATGCTGTAGATCAAAAGAGACTAAGATGGCAAAACATGAAACCATAGGAAAAAAGACACAGACCAGATGTTGACTGGTAACTTAAGCTGTTAAAATCTCTAAAGTACAACTGAGATGTCCCAAGATATTTTACATGTGAATATTTATGGACCACAGGTACTATGAACAAAACTCCCAACTGCAGCGTGCAGTTACACATATAAGTTTTAATAGACTTCTCATCTTATGAGATGATGAAACTTAAAGCAAAGTCTGTATTCTCATTAGATAATTTAAATTCTTCGTATGAAGCATGAACTGTATTCAGACAGGCTTTTGAAACAGATACATCAATGGACTGCCCAATAAAAACCCATAGAACCAGCATGATGCCATCACATTTTGTGCTTCACATGCCCAATGCAACTAGAACAACTAGGTGATGCATCTGACAGCTGAACACTAAGTCCACTGAATGGTGACAAACCTTCTCAGAGAAGCCTTTTTTTAAACTTTTATGCTTGTAGAAAAGCCCACAGTGACATCTGTAAAGAGTGTAATACATGTAATATGACTCCAAAGTAGAACTATCTGCAACTGAGTTTCCTCTCCTAGAACACCCTTTGCAAGATGATAAAGTAAAAAAAAAAAACAACCAAAAAACAAACCACAAAACAAACACAACTTGAAACTGTTTTACTTGATAAGTAAAAACAATTTCAAAATAATGTCTTTTTTAATCAGTTATTTTAAGAAAAAAGACAAGTTTTTAATCACTGAGCATGCAACTATAGCTTACACTTGTGTTTCAGTAACAGGCTTAAACTCCCCTGTCTAGATATTAGTACATAATTCTTAAAACTACTGACATTTAAACCTATTATACTAGTTTAGTGTAGTTTTATTCTTCCAGGATATTGCAAGATGATAAACAATGCTATCTTCTCATATGATTTTATCACAAGTCTCTCAGTATTTGAAGTATTTTTAGAAGTTTCTGTTCTTCAAGGGCTAGGCTGGTGGTGACACAAAGTTTTGTCAAAACCCAGCATTTCCATGTTATCCTAGTTTTGCAGGTAGGTGCCCCATAAATGCTTAAGACAAAGATTCAAGTAGAAAGAACTGCAAAGCATACCTAACATAATGATCTGCAATACCGCTACCAATACAGGCGGAACAGCACATAAAAAAAAAACCCCAACCAAAAATCACACTCACACCTTATCCCAGCTGCTTGTCAGCTATCTACAAGATTCAAAGTGCCAGACTGATCTCACCTGATTTTAACCATTTAAATTTTTGGCGGTTATTCTAAACTAGTCACGTTGGCTTCTTCCAGAAAAAAAAAAAAATGGAAGCACCAGACAGAAATTCCTCTCACACTGAATAATCGTTCCATCCATACGAAGTAACAGTATGGGATAAAGACCTTTCTGGGACCGCCTATCCCTCTCTGATTGCCAGGGAGATTATAGGATCACGGAATTACTGAGGTTGGAACAGACCTCTTGAGATCATCTAGTTCAACCCCCCCGTGCAAGCAGGGTCCGCTAGAGCTGATCAGTCAGGACTGTGTCTAGTCAGGTTTTCAAAATGTCAACAGAGACTTCACAACTCTGGACAATGTGTTCCAGTGTTTGATCACCCTCACAGTGAATTTCTTGATAATAAAAAACAGCTTTATAATTTATAAGGAGTTAAAGTTACGTGATGTGCATTCCACCCTTAGTCACTTGTTTGATACCAAAAAAATTAGCTTCCATGCCAGCTACAGAATTATTCCCTTTCCTCTAGACCTGACTTTCTAGAAGAGTACACTATTTCACACAAACTTCTCAAAGTGCTGAAAGCAGCTTGAATCATAAATTGCAAAGAGGAGAAGTTAAGTCTATAGCTCTATTACCAAAGCAAAATGTCCAGCTTTTATCTGCCAAGAATGTCTCGCAAGAATAATTTTATCAGAGGAAAACACATATATCAGTATTAGGAACCAAAACATTGGCTTTTTTCACCTGCTTAAAGTAAGCTAGTTACTGAGCCAAGAGCAGGCACCTGGGAAGATGCGTTCATCTTCTCATTCTCTTCGATCCTGGTAGAGACACAGAGTCCTCAACAAGGACCTACAGTCTCTATTCTGACTTCACTCTAGCAAAAACTTCATTATCCTGAGATTATTCCCATCACAATCTTGGCATCACTCAAGTAATATAGAGAAGAATTAATGAAACTGCTCCTGAGAATTCACTGTGAATCCTTAACTGTTTTGATGCATGTTCAGCCTTTAGATTAAATAATTGATCATCGCTGAATTAGATTATCAGACTGAGGAACACACATAACATACTAAAACCTACCCTTATTCCTTCCTACTCCCTTTACCCCTTTTTCCTCCAGTCCACAATTTTATCACCAGCAGGCACTACAGAGATGGACTTGCCCCCTTTTATTTTTTTCCTTCCTTTAAAACACATTTATGAAGTGCTTCTAAACATGTCATTCTAAGTTCACCTACTGCCATGTTGCCTTGGACACTCCATGAAGCTACTAGCTATTTTTCTCGTCTCTCTCTAAAATGCAACAAAGGATAATCAATTATCGGGTGCCATAAACCTCTACTGCACATGAGCTTTGCAGGGAGGAACTCAAGATTTTCACCATACCAAATGGGACAACAGATTGTCTGGGTAATCTTAATTAGGTCTCTTATTGCACATCAGTTATTGTACAGCTTTTATTTATTTATCATCAGCTGGACACTAGGAACAGGCACTTGTTGTGCAATCCTAACCACACCTGGACTGAACAAAGATTCTTCATCATCTGTATCATTTCGCCATTGATGAGTATCAAAGGTCTGCTGCCACCAAGAAGTATGGAGCACTTCTCAAAAACTAAACCAGAAAAAAAAAAAAAAGAGTATTTTCAACAATAGATTTGTTGAGCTCTGTAAACAAAACAATATGCCAATACCCTTTCTAAGGTAAAAATCGATCATTTTAGTTATTTAAAACATTATTTGCTCAAATAATAAATATAGACTAATCATCCTCCTTAATAGTTTAGAAAAATTCTTGTGCAGTGTTTTAACAAAGTAAGTATTAAGGACAGTTATCATTATTTAATGACTTATGCTAGTAGAGTTGCCAATGCAAAACTGAGAACGGCTCAATCAAATAGATAAAAACATCAAGATACACCATTCATTTATTAAATTTGTCTCCAGTTTTAAAGTTATAGGCAGTGAAACACGATCATTTATTTGTTTACAATTAACTGAAACTGAGCCTGTTCAGATCAGTAAGCAGACTTTGCCTTCCTTTCTTCCCAAGTAGTCATCTATCAAACTCAGCATTCATAATGAATGTCTCTTCTGCTTTCATCTAAATGCCACCCCTTAAAACGCCAATTTCTCCTTGCAGAGAAAGCAGACAATGCTCACCAGCTTGTGTAAGTGAAAAGATGGAAGTTTATTTGTAAGTGACAAGAGGGAGTCTTTGCCCAAACACATACTCCATTTTTATGAGCAATCTTCAAAGATTAATGACGGTTTGTTATTGACTCTGGTTCATGTTCAAAGACTTTTCCTGTTACATCCTTTGGGCTTTACATCATAAAGATGAAGAGTTCACAATAAACCCATTCAAAGGAGGCAGCCAAGTACAATCAGGCTGTGGTTGCATAATCCACGCAGTACTGGATCACACAGCAGTATAAACACAATCAAGATCAGATGTGAGAAAAGGATTAAATTTCTCTGAAAAATGCCAGAACAGATGACATAGAATTTATGCCAACTTTATGCCACTTTTATGACAACTGTGGGAGGACAAATGATCCATGATCCAGAATAGAATAAGGAAGGGTTGGACAGATGCTACCCTGATGAACATAAACTCTGCTTGCAGAAAGTTAGTGCATCAAAAACACTGCAACATTTTGGATCCCACTCCAGTGAGAGTTTATATTGAAGCAACATTTTACATCGTATGTATTTTTTATCTAATTCTCTGAGCCCTAATGTCAGATTTACTGTACGAATTGCCTAAAGGCCATGTGCAGAGTCCTCTTATCAGACTGAATGCATAAATATCCAAGTCCATTTCCTTTCACTCAACACCAGCGACTTCTGTGTCACTGAGTATTTCTGAGAAATTTAGCATACAGATATTTATTCATCACAGGCTCATAGAATAATTCAGTTGTGAAGGGACCTCTGAAAGGCATTTAGTCCAATCCCAACCCTCAAAGCAATACCACCTAGATGAGAATGCTCAGGGCCTGTCCAGTCCAGCTCTGAACATCTCCAATGGTCGAGGCTCCCAGTTTCCTGGACACCTCTGCCAGTCTTTGCCCTCCCTCAGATGAAAGAAGTTCTCCCTTATACTTAGACTCTCCCACATTACAACTTTGGGTCCGCTGCCTCTCACTGCACACTGTAGCACCTTTTTACTTCATTTTGTTCTGCACAGGCTAAGTATTAACATCACTAGTACGCTTCAGTAATACATAAGGATCTTACTCCAAAAGACTATGTTCTGATCATCAATAAACAGCTCACTTTGGCCCCTCTTTGTGATGGAACTACCTAGTTTGTTCTTCCTTACTCCTTTGGACGTATCTGCTAAAATGGTTATTTCTGGAAAAATAACTTATTAACTATAGTTACTGTTATGCACCATCTGCTTTGGTGATAACTCACAGTATTTTCAGACATGGTATCTGTTATACCTTTGATTAATTGTTGCTACCACTGAAATAAGAACAATCAAGTTGGAAGAATATAGGCTTAAAAGTCCACACATCAACACCTAAGCCTTACGTTCATACTGCAATGTTTTGTCAAGTAATGCAAGAAATTTATTTTGGTTTGCACAACAGTAGTAGGCTTCCCCTTCTAGCCTTGTCATTTAAATACATATAGCATGATATTAAAGTAAAAATCAGTAACGATATTATAGTTCCTATCCCTGAGCTTCTGCACAAAATTCAGTGGATATGTATGAAGAAAGCTGTTCTTTCCTTCCCTATAATTAGGACCAGGCTACAGGAAAATTTATTTTCCAGTATTCTACTAACAGCTTTGCCTAACTGAATGGTAAGAAATCTGAAATGCAAGGGATCCATACTATTCATAATAAACGTACAGCAGAGATATAATCTAGCCTTTCATTTTTAACAGCCACTCTCTTACATTGATTATCTGGAATGTATGTTTCTCTGCAGCTAGGCAAGAAATTAGAAACCACATCAAAATACATTAATAGGGAATGCAATAGACAAAACATGTAAGAGACCGATACAGAACAGATTTCTGCACAACTATGGAGAGCATGCATTAGTAATATTATACCATCTATACAGCGAAAGGGAAAAAAGAAGTCTATTATGGGGCTCAAAGAATGTGTCTCCTTTTCCTTTCCTTTAGTAATTCTCCTTTTCTCAGTAGATTGTTTTAGAAGTCTTGCAAGATCAAACTGACCAGAATTTTCTACTTGCTACTTCGCTGTCAGAAAAGTGAAATAGCTCTCTCATAAGTCTGATTCACTTCTACAGAATTATTACATCTAGTACATGACCCAAAGCTCATTAAGATCAAGAACTACCCTTCCATTAATTGTAGCAGTCACTGGTTAATGACCAGTCTTTGTGAAAGGCTGAACAGGACACAGTTTAAATTGTCTGTTTGACTGTATGTAAAGGGAATGTCTGAACTGATTTCCTAATTTCATTTTATTATGCATGGCCCATCCTTCCCCCTCTCAGTAGAAAGATTCTTACTCATGCACTGTATCACTTAATGATTTAGCAAACGTCTAGAACAGGACCTAATTCTATTATATTTGAACCTTCCAACAAAACAGTATGGAATATCCACAGATTCGTATAAGAAAAATTATTCCACTTTAATATTGGGTGTAAACCTTTTCAGCAAGTTGTAGGTGATTTTTTCTGTCTTTTTTGTTTTTGGTTTTTGTTTACTTTAACATGTTTTTCCATATATATGTAATAAAGGTACATCTTTATTGTCAAAACTTACGATTACTCCAGTTTTGTACTACATTTTATTTTGTTCATTTTATTTAGCTTGTGAAGCTGCAGAACAATTACAAAAAATACAGCATTTAATTCTGAAACAATGTAGACCATTTAAAGATTGTCTAGGAGTATAAGCAAGTAGATATGTATGTGAGGAAAACCATATAGTCACTGAAACAAAACCCCATCCTCCAAGGTCCAAAATAAGCATAATAGCGTTAACTTTAAATTTAAAATGTGGTTAAGGAATGGAGTCCAGTCTTAAGTAAACTAAAAGCAAATTACTTTTGAATCCAACTCTAACAGTAATGCTGAATTTGGCTGGGGGGGGGAGACAAACCACAAAAACAAAAACCCACAACTATCTTATAAAAACTACAGAGGTACCACTGGAAGAAATAAAGGTACATTCTTTTATATCAAGAGGACATAGAAACAAAGAAGAACTAATACTTTTCTTCATGAAGAACTACATTTCTCCATGAACCTCTTTAAAGACTTCTGCAGTTACACAGTATAAAATGGTTTGAGTTCTCAAAAGCAGCAAAATTCAGAGAAAACATACATAAAAAAGAAAAGCAGACATTTTTTAAAATCTCAGTTTAATGGTCTTCCACCTCCATGACTGCCAGACATTTTACATGATAGCTTTCTGTGGTATCTATCAAGTTTAAAGAGAGCCTCTACCTCATCATCATGATAGGTAAACAGTTCATGCAAGTACACCATGAATAAATTAACATTTGGGGACCAGGAGAGTTAAATACAAGAAAATAATTAATATAATATGACATGCAAACTGGTTAGGGTATTCACTAAATGCAAACATGGCATATCCTACACTGCTTATCCAATGATCTTCATTTTATGCCTCAAAGTCCAACCAATGCAACTGTTTTCCACATTAACATTTATCAGAAATTTGATTAGCAAAGATTCCTGTGCTCCAGGACTGTCTCCTTCTCACCTTCATTTCTGTTAAACTTGTTTGTTCAAAGTTATTCATAGAATCACAGAATGGTTGGGGTTGATGAGACCTCTGGAGGTCATCTTGCCCAACCCTCCTGCTCAAGCAGGGTCACCTAGAGCCAGCTGCCCAGTACTGTGTCCAGATGGCTTTTTATTCAAAGTAATTGTTCAATCACAGTCAATAATTCTCCAAAATAACTGTTAATAATAAATCAATTTAAAAAAACCCACAATAACTAACAATAACTAAGATGCACTGTCACTTGCAGCCACCTCAGTATTCAGGTACTATTACAGTGATGACACTATCCTGTCACACATATTTAGTAGCTGTACACAAAAATGCATGCTTATCTCTGAAAGAGACAGCTACCTACTCTGAGAAATATGAAAACAGTAGAAAACCTTATAGTGCTTATTCAACTTATCATAACAGCTGGGTGGAAAAGCACAAAGATCAGAGAATGAGCTAAAACAAGATAAAAAACCATGGATTTCTTTTTTCAGCCCAAAACATAAATCCTATTGTAATATAGTTGCTCCCCAGAACAATTCTTCTCCCAGTGGCAGCCACACACATATTCTTCTTTCAGCTAATAAACAACGTTAGCAATCCTAGTTCTATAGTCTTTTGAATTAGAACTTGAAAGAAATTGCAAAATATTCTCATTTCCTGGTTCATCTCTGCTTGTTAGATAAGAATAAAGTTCCTGAGAGTAAATCAGACAAATTTACTTGCAAATTAGCAATCAAGGACTTTTGCAGAAGTGGGTAAATTAGCCATGTTTTCTTGTTTGTATTAGAAACTTGATAAATGAAGTAGGTAGGAAAGATGGCACCCACAAAAAACTGCATAATCCTGGAAGAATTACCTCAATTATTTGACCAATGCTTCAAATTATACGATTGGTAATCCTATAAATTAACAGGAAAATTTACCATTTTATATGAATGAATTTTTAATTTTTTTTGTAGGAATTTAAATTATCTTTAACAAATAAAAACACACCACATGGCATGATTAGTCTAGACCTCAGTCCCTGCTGATTGGTGAGTTGGTAGATGTTTATAAAGCTTTCAGACTTCACTATTTCAAATTTGGTTGAAATTAGCCAGTAGTTTCAAACCAATTCAGGCATAAAGCGATACAAACTGACTGCTGGTGTGATCTCACAAGTCAAATTTCTACAGGAAACCGAGTCAAAAAACCCTGTTTTTATGAAAAAAGCAAACCATCTCTTGTTTCTCCCTGAGAAAAACCCAAACACTCAACTTTATTAGAACTAGTGATATGGAAACTTATAAAAAGAAACTGCAAAACATACTTCCGCAAGGAGCCAATTTTGTGTCTACTACAGATGCAAGATGCACAACCATCTGGCTCTGAAAAATATTATGCCTCTCTACAGGCAACTATGAACAAACCAAGACATTAAGCAGTGAATAATACTATTACCAGCTTAAAGCCAAGCAGGAAAAACATCAGGAGAAGCAAGCTAGCTCTTCTCTTCCAACTAAGAGCTATCATAAAAAATTATTCAGATTACCTAGTAAAATCAGTGGCAATTTTAAATCAGAAGAAAACAGTATTGAGAAAAGGTAGGTACTCTACAGTAAACAATTTTTGAGCAAAAGTGTGCTTTTTCATTATCCAATTACTAACTACATAGTTAATCCTTGGGAAAAAAAATATAAACACAGATCTTCAGTTTATGTAAAGGGTCCTAGATCCGTAAGAGTGCGTAACACGTTTTTGAACTATGTCTTACCGATAATGTATAAAGGTTAAAGGTGTATTTGAGTAGCTCAACATGACATCTTGAATCTGATATTCTCAATTGTTTTCATTATCTTAATTATTTCCAGAAGAATGAGAAGTTTATGATTATCCATTTCAATTGAGACTCAGAGAGGAGAGTTAGTGCTACATTACAAACTCTCTTTATGATCCAGGCAACTATGTAATTTTTTGGAAAGACAACTAGGTACTTTGGTTTATCATCTGTAAAGCTATTAATAATTATTCCTTCCTTTCTTTCTCCCACTGTTTACCAATCTTGACCACTTCAATTACAGCAACCCAACATAGCAATAGTTTTGTAATACACTAGCTATGAAATGTGACAACAAATAACACTTCCTGAGAGAAAGATCCAGTCAGCTTCTAAAGTCAAACTCAAAATACTCTTACACATTCTCCAAAGGAACTCACAACATACTGTGAATTTCCGATTTCTGCATTTTTCCTAATCAAACTGTAGAAACCTATGAAAAAAATACTTTCACAGACTTTGGACCAAGTTTTCTTGCCTTGGGTTAGTATGGTCTGGCAGGTTTAAACAAATAGACTAGAACACTCGTACAGAGTAAGGCACTCTTTGTTTTTACTTATACTGTCAGCATTTTTTGTTCTTTAAAGAACAGGTGTCCTCCCTTGGATAGTTTTTCACAGAGCTAGATAGTCAGCATCTCCAGGATTAGTTGGTAAGCCTGACTTACCAGTCTGTGTGAAAATTGTGAGAATTTTTTGAAAGACCTATCAAGTCACAACAAAAAAAAACCCACACAAAATAAAACAATCATCAAATTGCTGCATCTGATTCCACAATTTTTTTTATGACATGCTGACAGGATTTCAGGCTACTTTCAAAGTCGAAACTGTCCGGTTTGATTTTGCTGACTGTAGTTTGGCTACCTGACTGAATGAGTTCCTATCAGAACACTGGGAGTTTCTAATTTTGCAAGTTACATGGCTTTGAAGTCTGAAGATGTAGGCACTGCATTTTTTTTTTTTAAATGAACTTCAAAAGGTGGGTAGAAAACATATGATGTGTGATATAACTGCAATTAGCCTTTTCCTTTTAATTTCTGTTAATCACCTAAAAAAGTATTGTAGCAATTAGTAAAACAGATTTTGATGCAAGCAGCACAAAGGCAAAAATTAATTTGGATAGAACAGTACTCAGATGTAGAGAAGACCTGTAAAAAAATGACTCAATCTGATAATATAGTATTTCTGAATCTAACTATATTTGGTCCTTAGGTTGCAGCTCAGGGCAGACGTGCATTTTTCCAAACAGTTGCAATTCTTCATTAACGTTACCACTCCAGCCCTTCTAGCAGCCTTTGACTGGTAACAAGAAGTGACATGCAGAATGCTACTTCATATGACAGATCTTTAGCTGAGGCAACTCACGTTTAGCTTGAAAAATCTGAATTTAAGCTAATCTGGACATCCAAACCAGAAAAAGGACATGATAACACAAGCCATTTCAGCGACACAGCCAGATCAGAAGTCAACTGTGGCACAGCTGTAGTAATTAAAAACAGCATTGGCGGGGAAATAACAGCAGCTTTGCTCACATTCACAACAGCACTCACACAAAAATAGTAGTCATGCTAGCTAGAAAATTACAGATTCAATAGTATGCTTGGGAGAGATTATGAATTACATTAAAAAAAGCAAACAAAAACCCAAACAAACAGTAGTTTTTATTGTTGCTCAAAGACTCAGCAAACCTCGGGTTGTGTATTTAAGGTACTCAAAAGGGCGATATACCCGAGTATGAAGAGCAGCAGGTGACTGTAAATCAGCAAGATTTAAAAAAAAAAAAAAAAACACCACAACACAACACTGTCTTCCTTACCTTATCATGTTTTACTAAGAGTTGGATGTTGGGGCCTCCACAGACTATTCATCTCCCTCTTCTGTTGACCTGAATTCCTGACACACAACAATGATGCATACAAACTGGCACCCAAATTGCAACACATAGCTTTTTTTATGATGTATCTCAGAGTTCATCTAGTCAATTTTCATACTTTTTCCATCTTGTACTCAGCAAATAATCAGTACAGGCTCTAAGGTGTGATCTGAAAGCCGCGATATTCCAGTTTTTTTAAAGACTTGTTATAGATA
>NW_008796218.1:14499167-14502233 GCF_000699145.1 Aptenodytes forsteri | reverse complement strand
CTTAGTAATTACGTGCCTTCAGATAATATTTTAGTATCTTTGTATAGGTGGGGTGTACCCTAGTGTTCTCCTACGGTTCTATAAAAATTAAAACATAACAGGACGTGGTTTTGATTGATCTTGTCATCAGTTGCCTGTGGGTGTCTAAGCGTGCTTTGAAATAGTCACTGATACTACCTCAAAAAGCACCAGATGCACCATTTGCATAAGTAGGGTGTTATATGTGAGCTTTTTTTCTTTTCCTTTTTGATGACTACAGATTTATGTTACTAAATGATTTTGTTCACAGATGGGCAAAAAAAAATCCTGAGAATCTTCTAGATGTCAGTGAGGAGCTCACTAAGTATCTAAGAGCTTATCCAGCACTGTTGGACATGCTCTGATAGAGTCACAGAATGGCGGAGGTTGGAAGGGACTTCCAGAGGTCATCTGGTCATACACCTCCTCTGAGCTCTTCTCATTTGTGCCATCAGTACCACAGGGAACACGGTCTGAGAGTAGAAACTATACTATAGCTGTCCCAGACACACTTCTTCCCATCTCTGGTCCGACACACTCTGAAAAATTCAACTGCAGATTGTCTAAGAAAAACAAAGAACTAGTATAAAAATCTACATGTCTGCTAGAAAATTTCCCTGCTGACACTTTAGTGAAGATGCTGCAATTATCTCAAACCTGGCTTATGCCACAGGAGTGGATACAGGTGTTCACACTGCACAGATGAACAAAACACAGGAAATGCAAACACTAGAACCTAGCCTCTTCTCCCACACAGTGGATAATAACCGACGGCTTTCACCCACACCTAAGAGAAGTTATGAGTTAGAAGTGCAATCGGCACAGAACATTCTCCCCAGCAAACATTAAAAAAGGAAAAAAAAACCCAAACAGTAAAATAAAATTACTGCCAAAGATGCAATGTATTTCAAGTAGTAAATTCCAATCTCATTCTGTTAATTTGCTATTTTGAATTGTAACAGACACTTCATCTAAACATGGATACACTGTAATATTTCAAAAACATCTCATTCAGTCAAGGTTTGAACACTTCCTCCAATCCCAAAAATTGTAAAGTAACTAAAGATAGCTTCATAAAAAGAAATAGATTTTCCTTTTCAATGAAAGCTCAAAAAGATGCCAAACTTTGGAATTCCCTTAACAGAAAAAAATCTTTTTTGAATTCCAAAACAAATTTAGGAATAACAACATAAAACTGTCATTAATGCAGTATTAGAGGAGTACTCTACAAAAAAAGAAAAGTATCCAGGAATAGATTACTAAAACCTAACATTTTAATTGTGTATTTCAGAAAACTAATCAGTAATTATCAATAAAACTAAAAAATATCCTATAGGGAACCAATTTACCTATAAAACTGAGTCTCAGAAAAAGAAAGAAAGAAATTCTGTGCCCTAAGTCCTTTACTTCAAAGAATTCATAGTGATGGGAAGCCCAAGCTGCAACTATATGCTGAATAGTTGAGAAACACTGCAATTAAAGGAAAATTTGCTTTCTATTGGGCTCATTAAAAGCATAAGGATGAAAATTACTTTTCAGTTTGTAGTAATTGCATTTTGTTGACATCTGATTAGTCATGCTGGTCTTAAATGCTGACAAGGCCATTAATAAGGTGGGAACTAATGAATTAGGTAATTTAGAACATTTTTGAGTAAATAAATCTTTAGAGTGATTACCCTCTGTAATGTCATTTGAAGACAATGAGCATGGCACATCTGTGCTAAAAAAGCATTTTTAGTAATGTAAATACATTGAGATTTTTTGAATCAAGGAAACATACTTAAATCACAAAAAGGTCAACTAGATTATACTGTTTAAGGCAAATAACTGACAGATTATTACTGTATTAGCTAAATCAAATAGCTCCTACAATACCTTTACACTGTGGCAAAATAATCAGTCATTGAACATTACTTGTTTCTACAGAACGTCAGCTTAAAAAAAAAAATAAAAAGAGGTAATAGAGGATTCTTTTGAGACTTAATGATGAAATACAATCATGCTTATTTATTTCATTACAAGTTATCATGTACTGGAAAGTCAAATTTTGCTAATTCATTAGTGTCTAGAATCCCAAAATTCCACTAACAATATGCTCTGATTTTTCCTCCTTCAAAGATGCAAGAATATCACAGCATAGGTGAAGAGCTCTCTGGAACAGGCAGATGAAGAAACAGTGTCATATAGCCATAACCAGGGAAACAGAAGCTTTCATAATGCAAACATGACATAAATGATTTTATTAGAATCAAATTATTAATTTGAGCTTTTCAAATTTTAACAAGAACATATCCCAAAACATTACCTTCATCTTATGACCTACAAGAGGCAATACTGACTTCAATGAGATTATTACTATATGCTGTAGTTACCACTGCAGTGAGAAGGGATTCTAATTTCAACGGCTATTCAGAGCAACAGGATTTCTATCTTTCAAAGAAATAGCCTTTTTTATGGGTGCAGCAGAATCCCATAAACGGTGCCTTACTAACTCTTTCCAGTTAAAGAGCTATGAAATCATCACTTCATTAAAATTATGGTACCACATAAGATTAATTCCTTTATTGGTGATCAGAATAGGTAATTATTATAGAGCTAATACTATTTCAAAGTCATCTAAATCAATGCAAAATTCACAGCAAGAAAGGAAACGTTTTAAATAGCTGCAAGGACTAAATTAATCACATAAAAACCAATATTCTCGGACTATTTCTGTCACTAACTCATACCTACTGACTTCAAACAAGCTTTCTGTCTGTTTGTAAGAAAATTTTTTTAGGATCGTATCTACAACTCAGTTTCTGCAGTTTCACAAAGACTCTGGCTTCTGGTGGTGGTCTTCATAGAGAGGTTCCTGCTTATGCACATCCAGTAGCAGAGTAAGCAGAAATCTCTTTTTGCCTCAGCTCTACTCTGAAATACAGAAAAAAATAATATTCCCTTCCCCTTTCATTTTGATTTGACAGACTGTAGTTTCCTTTACTGGTTAAATTGTGTCCTGGTTTCAGCTGGGATAGAGTTAATTTTCTTCCTAATAGCTGGTGCAGT
>NW_008796218.1:14496674-14499017 GCF_000699145.1 Aptenodytes forsteri | reverse complement strand
TCACGCTCAGTATATAAGCTGGGGGGGAGTTAGCCGGGGGCGGTGACCGCTGCTCGGGAACTGGCTGGGCATCGGTGGGCAGGTGGTGAGCAACTGCATTGTGCATCACTTGCTTTGTATATTCTTTCATCCTTACTATTATTATTTTCCCTTCCTTTTCTGTCCTATTAAACTTCCTTTATCTCAACCCACGAATTTTACTTCCCTGTGCCCCCAATTCTCTCCCCCATCCCACTGGGGCAGGGGGGAGTGAGCGAACGGCTGCGTGGTAGCTGCCTGCTGGGTTAAACCACAACAAATTGTATCAACCATTGTGAGTCATCACCAAAGTCAATGAGACTACTTTATCAAAAGTTAGAACAGGTGAACATATTCTTACGCTGTATGGCCTCCAGACAGTGAAAAAAACCCTCCAATTATTAGCTGTTAGAAAGTGGTTATGTGGAAGGAGCTTTTGTGTTCTGATCCTTCAGCGCTTTGGCATTTGTCAAACCTTTGCTTAGTAATAGGGTCAGGATTTCATTCCAAATATAACCAGGGAATTTTTGCCCCAGGCTTTGGCAGACCAAGATTTCTCACGTGGACTTTAAAGCAAAAGGCTCATGCAATGTTAATCAGAACAAACCTGAACGAGAAAGAAGCCTGAAAATAAGCTTTGCTAAGATGCAACTTCCCATGGGAGTTTCCTGAGAAAATGATTAATATTTCTCTACTCATGGAAAAGCACTGTTCAAAACCACTTTTCCCTTGCTCAAGTAGGAAAATGGGAACTGAAATCAAAGCATATTAGCAACTATAAAATATTAATGCTCTGGATTTCTTCAAACTTTTTCAACACTGCATTACTAATGACAACTAATTGTAGTGGAGATTGCTGCAGGACAAGCTACTTTTACTACAGACTTTATATTTTTAACTATAAAACATTTTCTTGTAAAACCCACCGAGATCCTGGTAGGACTTCATCATATCTTCTAGCATTCAGACATTAGTCTTGACTGAAAATTGATAATCAGAATCAGTAACTTAAGAAAATCTTGGCAAGCATTACGATTTTTGTATAAAGTTTCTTTTGTGATAGAAAGAATAATTTATTTTTAAAACATTCTTGCAGAGACTGCATTCAAAGAGTACTACACCCAGTCTCAGTATTTTTCAATAGCAAGAAATATCTCATAATCACCACTGCAAATATTTAGGCACGCATCTTTGATTTAGGCTAAGGTCTAGGTGGGCGGCATTACAACTACTCTAAGTTGCTGAAGTAGATCCTCAAAGCCAAAGATGACCAGAATTCAGCAGTATAGTTTAAACACGTCACATTCTTCCTACAAGAGCTCTATATCAAAAGAGACTGGAAGTTCACATAGGAGCTCATTCACCTGATCTGTGACACCTAGGGGATGGTCAGCTTCTTTCAGTGACACAGCAATGTAAAGAACACCTGAAAAGCAATAATATTTACATCAGGAAAAGACCGTTTTACTGAAGAATGGGATCAGTTAGCTACAACTATGTCCATTTTCAAAAAAGAAAAATTTGACTCTCAGATACGAGTTGTTCATATGAAAGCCTCAAAACATCCAACCTTCATCCACCCCAGATGCACAGCCTGGAGCCCCCTCCCCTCTTGATGACAAACATCTGTGTTCCTCCTTTTAAAGACCTGAACACTTGCACATCTCCCCGAGCAAGTGGAAACAAAGATAGAAGTTAATCGTTCCTGCAACAGAAGTTATGGTCACCATCTTTCTCTCTCATCAGATCATCATTCTTTAGGATTGTTTTTACTCGTAGATTGATTACAAGACCTCCAATTATCGCATTTGAATTCTTGCTTTAAATAGTGCCAAACCCTGGACCTCTCAAGGATTTCCCATTTGACTTATGGCATTGCACACTATTCTCCATTTTTACTGAACTTTGTATTTCTGAAATTATTTCATCTGTACCCTGTAACTTTAATATCTGCTAAAATCCTAAATCAGATGAGGCTGTGATCTCTGCTGCTCATTTCCCTCCCTTATCTTTCCAACTGCAATTATGTTGCTTGTATTATTGAAAATCTAAAATTACTGCTACCAGTCTACTCTCTGGTAGTTGATAATGCTAGACTGCTGTTCAATTTGATCTCTTTACATCCTTAAACATACCCTACCTCCTAATTTTACAAAGTACTTCAATTCCTTGCCTATTTTAGCAGTCCATTTTTATTACAGTTTTGATAGTCACCCTTGCATGCATTTTTTTATATGATCACATGTATCATGATACCCTCTTTACCTTTAGGTCTGATTGTCTGTTATGATTAATATTAAAAATGCTTAATTCCAGAATAACTTC
>NW_008796218.1:14490661-14496639 GCF_000699145.1 Aptenodytes forsteri | reverse complement strand
AAGCATGGATTGATTGAAATGAAATAGAACTTTGTATAACTACTTTAAAATCAAAACACTCCTAAGCCCTTAAAATGCAACAAGGTACTTCCCACTTCTACAGGTATAAATTTATGTGTAATACATCATGACAGATTATGTAGGCTGCTATGTTAACATTGTAATTTGAGTCAAGAAATCCAAAGAATTGTGATTATCCATAAGTTTTACAGTACTTTGCTATAAGTTCTAATACAATCTCATGTAAAACCTAAAACACACCAGACAACTAGGAAATCCAAACAAAAATACACTAAGAACGTTGGAATACTGTGAAGTAACATTATGACCAACAAAACATTGCTTCCATCACTCAAATACCCAGTGAGAAGCTAAAAACTTTTACCCTACTTGGTGTTTTAGACACACAAATAGGTACAGAACATATTCTATCAGCTAGCTGGGTGATACCAAGAGAAGCAGAGAATCTTGGAAAACTCCATACCCATGTGTAAGTGCTGATGTTGTAATAAGGTATGTCCATTATTTCTTACAACAGAAGATTATCATCTATAGTTTATAATACACAGTTGTATATTGTATTTCATTGTGTGTATACAACAACCCACAAAAACCAAATAAAACCAGACATACATATAAAACTGACAAGTAACAGACAAGGTGGGCATTTTCCACCTTTTTCCTTTTACCTCATTCAATTTACAGTACCACCATCTACTGTCCTTCCAATTGTTATAGTAGCTGTATTTGAAGACCATTTCATATTTAAGTGCAAACCATATTTCTACCGCTGTTTTTAATTAAAAGAGTGTGAAGTCAGTTCTGGACAGAGTCAAAATAAAACAGGAGTTTGTTTTCAAACAACTGTAAGATTCAAGGGACAAACATGACAACATACAGTGAGTTAATTTCTAGTACTTTACATTTTAGAATGCATACAGAAATAACCTGATCCAAAGCACAATACAGTAAAAAGAAAGGCTCTTGCTAATTTTAACAAATTCCTTCCAATGCTTCCGATTTCAAACTTTATCACCAGGACTGGGCCTACATCTAATGACAATTATCCTGTATGTTTTGAAAGTAAAGCTCTTTTTAATTAATGGGACAAAAAATGGTCTTACACATTACTTCAACTCACTTAAATCCTCGAAATAGAGCTCACCCTAGATTTAGTGAAAGGTAAGATGATGTAACAAGACAGGTAATTTTATATTTATTTAGAAGTGGTGTTCTTTAGATCAGACATGAAAGTGAAATACATGCTTCTATTCAGTAGAAATTAAGTCTTCTGTGGCACTTCAACAAAGTTACAGGTACCTCAGCAAATGCATCTCCTTATTACAGTCTTGGCGCTAAAGGTTTGACTGACGCGTCAAGAAACAAGCTCAATAGCTTGAGCCATTTATGACTGGGTTGAACATTGTTCAGGCGAAAATAATGGAGCAAATACCCCTGCAAAAACAGGGAAATTAAGCAGGCATCATATTGTAATAAGTCTTTTCCATTCCAGACCACTCAATTTTTACTGGCGTTTTAGCATCTCGGATGCGAGAAATAACTAGAAACAGTTGACGATGAATGTAAAATTTCAGCAGGAGTACAACCTTGTTCAACAGGATCTGACTTGTTTCATTACACAGACTAATAATGGATCCTTTCTGCAATGTGCCCACACAGGATTTTTATTAAACAACTCCCTGTTTGTTTCACATTGTTCTAAGAAAAAGAATAAATTCATTGACTCTATTCTTAACCCAACAGCTTCACGACACACAACTCGGTCTACTGCTAACTGCTTTTCTCTCTCCAGTGTTACATTCATAACTATGGCACATTTAGTTGTAGAACAGAAGAGTTAGCTTTCCTTAATTTGAAATTTGAGTCATTTGAACAGAATTACATTTTCTTTGTTCACTGTAAATGGGAAGAACAGATGTAATCTGTTGTAACGCAGGGGCAGGGGGAATCAAAGGAAGTGAAACCAAAGAAGAGAGGTACCTGAGGAAACCCGAGACTAACTATGATGTCCTTTAATAAAAAACCTTTAAGATGCCAAGAAAGAACAAAATGGCCGAAGCGTCAGCTTTTGTACAAAACATGAGCATAAAATACAAATGTCAAAAAAAAAGGATATAGCAAAAGCATTTCAGCGTATGACAAAGCAATTAAAATATTTTTTTATTGTTTACTTTTTAATGGTTTGAAAATTATATAAATGAGGTTACGGTTTTAGACAGCAATTCTCAAGAGTCCTGATGAAGGAATTGGGGAGAAAATAATGGTGTCCCTGACCTTCCCTTTCTCTACTCTGTGCAAACAATGCCCTAAACCACACCGAACAGATATTATTCTTCAAGTCTAGATAACTTTTTTCCAAGGGAAAAGGAACGTGCTGCCTGGAGATACACAACTGAACAGAGAAGTTCCCATTTATTTCTGCATATTCAGTTTTGACATACAAAAGTAACCCATCAGAAACCCAAGAATCAGCAATGAATGTGGTTTTTCTTCCAAAACATCGTACAGAAATTCTCCTCTCTCACTACAGTACCAGGTAGACACTACTCATTTCATACTGGACACCTTGCCTAGAAAGCTTTTCCTCCTTCGTTCTCTGGCTTCTATTGCATCAGTTAGGTCAACGTCACAAGGACAATAGCATTAAAATAGCACAGGCAGGAACCCTCTGTATATATCATATAACGAAATAGAATGACTAATAAACAAACTCATCAGGATTTTTGCAGTTAGTCTCTTTTCCCTTTCTTTATTACATCAGCCTCTCTGTGCCCATTATTCCTACAGTAGATTTGCTTTCCCCTATGGCACGTATACAATACAAAACCTGCTTCTAAGTGAACTGCTAAGTGACATACTATGGCTCTTGTTATTCAGTCAAACAGTGTATTCTAAACTGAGCAGTATGAGTAACTATCTCTACTAAATAACATGGAAGTACAACAGACAAAGATAAGCGAAGCACAAATTACTGGGTCCAAGCTAGAACTGTTGTACCTCCACTATTCAATGTGTTATTCTTTCTTAACAAGAAACTCCAGAAAAAAACACTACTACATATTACACTTAAAATTAGTTCCTAAATATTCCCATTACAAGTAACAAGCAAGTTAATTAGCAAATAAATCACACATATTTGTCCTGTTAAACTCTAGCACATCACTGAGCCTAATGTAAAGATATATTCTAGGCTTAATAATGAGGGGCAGTAGTAAGAGAGGACAAATTAATAGCAAAAGATCACAAAAAAAAATTTGTGCCATTTTTCGTGGGAAAATTAGTGCCAATCAGACTCAAGCAAAGAATGCTTAAACAATACAGTCCTTGAAGTATATTTCTAATTTGCCTATTAATCCTAAATGGAACTGTCCATTTTAGACCCTGTCCGAGTTCAAAATAGGACTAAGACCATGCCAAATTTTATTCCAACCTTCTTTTAAACTGTGAGAAAGCTTTATTATTCAGGCATTCTAGAATGATCAGCCTTGTGGAAGAAAAACACCCAACAGCAGTGAGCAATTATGCAGATGCATTTGTATTGTGGAAGTTAAAGGTTTATTATGCTTTCAGATGAATAAAATAATGCCCCTGTATAGAGCTAGCCAATTCCTTTAAAAGTTTGCATTTCACATTTAATCTAGTCCTATAATTTAATCGTGATAGTCTTATGCATTATACTAGGGTTGAATAAGTGTGTAATTATCTGAATGCAAGTTTTTTATGCATGAGATAATTACAGTGCTACAGGCTATCCCCACAATATAGACAAGGATAGATGAACCAATTAATTTTTTTTACTGTTTATATTTCATGCAACTCTTCCATATTCCTGGGTAAATAAGAGATTATACAGACTATCATATTTATATGAATTTAGACCTTGAATATTTGCTATCTATGAAGAGAGCACGTCTTGAATTTCACAAAAGTCTGTGAACATTATTTTAGTTCTTCAACAAGAAATGAAGTAGAAGTCGCTGAAGGAACAAAAGTTTGAGTCATTAAATTTTTTAAGAATCGAAAACTCAGCATAGTTAAGTTTACAGATCCCAAAATTATTTGCACATTATCAGTGAACCATGAACGCACCTTTTCTATCATTTGACCTTTTCTCCTAGCATTCTTCCATTCTTCTTATGAAACACTAGAACTGAAATGCTGACTGAGACTAAAGGCAGGGCATTCAGGGACTTGTGTAACTTCTGTATGGAGGAGTGGAAGCTGCCTCAAGGCAAGGACACTACCCCGGTATTACTGCTGCTTAACCCTTTGTAGGTAGGGTTACTGAAAAAATAAGTCATAAGAAAGGGAATGTCTATCAAAGCCAGCATTTTTATTACCTAGTGGAAACAAACAAAAAGGTATTGTACCTTCGTATTCTCAAACCGTGAGGAAGAAAGTGGAAGGGATGTGGAATTTAGAAGAATTCTAGCTTTCATCTCCCAGTTCCCTTCTTTCTTCTCTTTTTTTCCCAAACACGCTCTCTGTTCACCTAACTTCTCTCATCTCTGGCATCTACACAGACTAGCTTTTACTCTGAACTTGTGGGGACAGAAGGATGGGGGCCAGGTTACTCAGGCATAGACACTTCTGTGTACACACATCAACAGGATTCCTACCCAATGCAGTGAGCTAAGCTGGATAGCAAGGACATTCCATTGCAGTTCTATGAGAAAAAAATGTTACGAGTCTCTGCTTCCTTTTCCTCCCTGCCTTGCTCAGCCAGAACAGCTAAGCTGGACTGCAAAAAGACGGCTGCAGTAGGGAGAAGTGCAGTCTGTGCTGCACTCTGGAGAAAAATCTTGACAGTACCCAGAGCTTTAGAGAACCAAACAGGCAATGGTAACAGGTATGGTGCCCCTCACTGCATAGGAGCAAATTGTGCTGTCTTTGCAGGAAGGCCAAGGAATACGGCTTGTAGCATGAATAGGGGGCTCAAGACTGGATCGCTGAGGCCTTGGGATAGGCCAGAGAATATGGTGACAGTTATGGCTCAGGCAATTACAAATAAAAATTACTTTCAGAATCACTGGTCTTAAACAGCACAGGTCAAATAAGGTAATAAAATAACAAGAATACTCTTAATAAATATTTGCCATGGAAGACAAGAAATCATTTTCTTTTGTGTTCCAGTCATGGGCAAGACAGAATACAGGTCCTGTCAAATATCCATCAGCTAGGAGAAGTAAAATACAATGAGCTGATTTAGTTTCTGTCATGTAATTTATTTTCTTGGCAAACAAATTATTTTCTTTTGTATTTGCTCAATATAGATTACATCCACTAAACAAAGTTTTTTTTAAGTATCAGTCTGAAAATGCTTATCAACTGGTTGATAAGTACGAAATAAACATTACCTTAAAGTTTACCTATTTTTGCCTTCTCTCCTTTAATTTAGGAGAACGAGAGCAAGTAGAAATTCACCCTTATTTGATGTTACCAAAACAAGTTCTAAGACACAGCATCAAGTCTGGTGCACGCATAGGTTCAGACATTACCACCCTTCTACCTAAAACTTCAGTCTAAAAATTGTGCTAAATAGGCAGCATACTTAGAATCATACAATGACAGAATCATTTAGGTTGGAAAAGACCTCTAAGATCATCAAGTCCAACCGTTACACTGCCAAGTCCACCACTAAACCATGTCCCTAAGCACCACACCTACACATCTTTTAAATACCTCCAGGGATGGGGACTCAACCACTCCCCTGGGCAGCCTGTTCCAATGTTTGACAACCCTTTTGGGGAAGAAATTTTTCCTAATATCCAATCTAAACCTCCCCTGGCACAACTTGAGGCCATTTCCTCTTGTCCTATCGCTTGTTACTTGGGAGAAGAGACCGACACCTACCTCGCTACAACCTCCTTTCAGGGAGTTGTAGAGAGCGATGAGGTCTCCCCTCAGCCTCCTTTTCTCCAGGCTAAACAACCCCAGTTCCCTCAGCCGCTCCTCAT
>NW_008796218.1:14485337-14489821 GCF_000699145.1 Aptenodytes forsteri | reverse complement strand
CCCTTGGATTATGGGGGCTTCATCTGCTCCCCATCCCTGTCTTCCAGCTCAGGGGGCTGGGCACCTGGAGAAAACTGGTCTTACTATTAAAGACTGAGGCAAAGAAGGCATTAAGTACCTCAGTCTTTTCCTCATCCTTTGTCACTATGTTTCCCCCTGCATCCAATTTCAACTAGAAGTCATCTTTCTTCAGCTTTAATGAATATTAACACAGAACAGAATTGTAAATATGAAATAGATTTTATACTCCTCGTGGTCTACTTCAGACTTAAAAACCTCTCATCATAGAAATCAGAATGACATAATGTAGTTCTTTGTCACTATGTTTCCCCCTGCATCCAATTTCAACTAGAAGTCATCTTTCTTCAGCTTTAATGAATATTAACACAGAACAGAATTGTAAATATGAAATAGATTTTATACTCCTCGTGGTCTACTTCAGACTTAAAAACCTCTCATCATAGAAATCAGAATGACATAATGTAGTTCTGCTAAAACATAGTAAACATAGAAAATGAGAGAATTTCCATTATTGATTTATTGATCTCTGTTTCTCTACCAGATCAACTAAAGAGGTCTGGTTTTGCTTTAATGTACCTGAATAATTTTAAATTGATTTACCGTGAGACATAAATGGGTAAATAAAATACCTAGTATTCATTAGAAAGTCATAGATTTAGAAAGACTACCGAATCTTATAAAGCATATTTTCCTTCTGAGATATACAATCAGGAGGCAATACAAAGGGTGATATGTTGACTGCATCACAGCCATGTATTCAACCACACAGCCAATATAACGAAATCGAGCATTCTAGACAAAGGATTCATATTCACATCTTGTAGTTAAAATACCCAACTTGGGCACCACAATCTGGCATATTTATACTCTGTATAAATAAACAATCAAGTAACCGCTGAACAAGCTGGGAACAAGCCTTTAATATGGTGACCTTGCTGTGATTCCTGCCCCTCTGCATGTTTATAGCCTGTCATTTCCAGCAGGTTCAAAGTAGCTTATAGGTAAGTAAAAACATGGTTATAGGAAATATTTAAGTGTTTGACAAGCTATAAGCACATAAAATTAAAGTACCGTGATTGCCTATTCATACCTTTAGATCTCCACATATATACACACACGAAACATTTATCTATAGGTCATAGAAATGATCCTTGACATAAAAATACAGTAAGACTAGCAGATAAACAAACAGCAACATTTTTGTCTAATACCACTTTTTTACTACAGAACTCAGCAATACAAAAAAAATCCCTCTTCTTCCAAGCATTTACCTGAAAATAGCGAAGATGGTATCTACGGGAGAAGTTTTACAATAACACTGCGACTTTACTGCTAGAACCCCTGTTATACATACAAAATGACAACGTGAATAAGGCAAGGAAATACAAGACACACTCTTACTTAAGTACAGAGGTCAAGCCTCAGCTATTCTGAATTTTATGGGACAAACTCACAATTTTAAGCGCTTTTTTGAAAACTGTGTAAGGCCAGTGGAGGTTGTAAAAGATGGCTTGAATACATACACAGCAAAATTCTCCCCAATAGCCAAGTGAGCTATTCAACAACATGCACTCTGAATTGAAAAAGTATGTACAACTCTTCTTTTAACATAGATTCACATTTCCACTTAAGCAAAACAAGAATTTCTAGCAAAGAATTGAGCATTCTAGTTTGTCTCACTTTTAGTATTATCACTAATTAAACCCATTTGTTAAAAAAAGCTGCAACAGACAAAGGCATACAGAAAAATTGAAGTATACTAATCTATCATACAAGCCAAATATCTTGGCAACATTCACTTAGCTTTGTGCAAAAAGCTTGATCTGATCATAACAAAATACAGGTATTGTCAAATATTGGCAGCTTCCCTATGTCCGTAACGTAACCGAATTCTGTAAAATCTATGTAATACAAGTATTAACATGGAGGTTTTTCTAGTTGATGCCATAAGCACCATTTACACACACACATATAGTGTCAAAGTCTGAAACTTTCCTTTGTGAAGTCAGCAATACTATTTTATCAAAGATTACTATTTGTTGTGTGAATGGCAGTTACTTATCTTATATGCCAGCTGATGCTTGTTTATAGATACTTTCCGAATTGGGCATAAAAGTTACTTTTTTTTTTTAATTTTGAGGTTGTAGAATTTTTGTCATTTCATGTCAGAAGAAAATCAATTTTTTTAAAAAAATTATTATTATTAAAAACACATAGCAAGAACTAGGATTTGGGTAACCCACTCTTAATTACCTGGTCTAAGGTAGGCACATCAGGTACCTGAACCCACACTTTCTACTTTCAAGCAACTGTCCTACTCTCTAACAAGACTTTTCTTTACTCAGCAAAATAAAGGTCAGTAAATAAAATATTTATATCACACTATGCGTAATTCATTTTGGTAGAATGGAAATCATACAGGATATGGTCTTCCTAGAACCCATCTAGCTTACGCTACTACACTAGTATCACCTTCATGAGGGTCAAGGGCTACCACAAACTTTCCTCTGGCAGGATGCCAGTAAGCAGAAGTTTTTATTTATAGGCAATGATTGCCTTAGTATTTCAGTTTCCTTACAGGCCACCTCTGCTAACTATGGATTTAGCATCAGTCATCAAAAAGCTGGCGTATTTCAGTCCTGACTTTATGTGGCCATAGAGCATTGGTCTTCAGCACATTTACCACAGCTTCATACACGGGCTTAAGGACACAGTTTCAGGGAGAAATGACAATCACTTCACACTTGTGGGCCCACTTCAAAACAAACAAAAAACTCCAAACAAAACACACACACGCTTTCCTCTGCCTAATTCTAACCACCAGAAGGAATAGTACTGTCCCAAAAGTTTCCATTCCACACTATCATATTTTTAAAGAAATTTCAGAGCTTTCATTCTGCAGCACTTCAGGACGGTTCTGCACACTTGACTAAAACTGAGGAGAAAAACCTGCAACACTGACTGCCTACCTGTAATTCAGGATGTATGTATGAGCATGACTGTATCAATACACACAGGAGAAGAGCTGTATGAATGACAGTAACTAGGGACAAAGAAGATTTAGGCAGTTTAATCCAAAATCAACTGTTTCAACAGTGTTAATAATGGTGGAAGCCACATTAGAATGCATTAAGCCACTTTACACGCCTGAGTTCTTCAACTTTCCATGTTATTGGTTAGCAAAGACTGTCTTTCTGAGGACACAAATGACTAGTGTACCAAAGACGCAATCGCTATTCGTATTTGCTTTGTTCCTTCACATATTTCTGCAGAAGTGAATCTTAAAACCAGGCATGGAATACCAACGTTTTCTATGCTGGTGCCTAATGACACCTAACATCATGCATCACCAAGGACCTGATTGCTGAATGCCCTTGAAAACAGTGAGAAAACTATGTTTCTTGAGTTTCCAAGTTGCACAGTGTGAATTTAAAAAAAAAATTATAAAAATTATAAAAATAACATAGTACTACTGTGTCAGAGTCATTCCCATTTGTGCTACAGGAATAATACGCATTTACTAATGGGACAAGGAAGTCTTTTACCTTGTAGTGGCCTGTATTTGTTGTTCAAATATCAAATAAAAAAAGGTTAGACAGTTTTCCATTTCATATCTGTAATATTTTAAGTAGCTATCTTCAATAAAGCAGCACACGGAGCTCAAATAACAGCCTGAAACAGCACTATTTTACTCAAACGCTTTCAGAAAGCAATGGGGCTGCTGCTTTTTTAATCAAATTTCATTTCCCAGCAATAATTTTAATAGCTACTTTAAACCTATCCCACTCCCTTAAGGGATGTTGGACTCTGATAAAAACAAAATAATGAACTTGTTTTCTTCTACAACAGAAACATGGTTTAGTAATAGCCTTTCTTTTATTAGCACCCTGCTGTTCAGTTTATTAGGGGGTGGGGGAGAAGTTCTGCCAACAGATAAGGAAAACAATTATCCCTCGACACATCACGACGAACAGCGAAGTTAACCCTCCCCTGCCTGCAAACGCTCCATAGCGTCTTTCCTCCCCCCGCAGGTACTGCTGCTGCGGGGAGAGCCCAGCACAGGGCAGGGCCGGGGACGTGGCGGGGCTGAGGGGACACCCGCGGAAGGAAAGCCGGCTGCGCCTTCCAGGGGAGCGCACACAGGGCGCTACGAGCGCCAAAACGCAATCTATTGTTATAGACATAACCACAAGCAGAAGGAAACGAGTGACCTCGCACGTTAGTCAGTGACACAGCCGAAAGCAAAGCGAGCGGGACGCTGAGAGGATAACCAGCTGCTCAGAGCGCTACCCCCTCTAAAAACAAACAAACAAAAAGTTTCTCTTTTCTCAGGCAGTAGGGCAGAGGAAGGGGGAATCCCTCCCAGTCATACTGCGTTATCAATAAGAAGAGACCCACGAACCTGACGGGAGAACTCCAAGCGACAAGCTCCCCAGCCGCACCTCAGTACGGCCGGGCGGGGA
>NW_008796218.1:14464241-14485291 GCF_000699145.1 Aptenodytes forsteri | reverse complement strand
ACGCCCCCCCTGGCGGCGCGGCGGGGATCTGCCGTCCCTGAGGGGGCAGAGAAGCTTCCAGAAGGGCGGGAAGGAGTGGAGGGGAGCGCGGGGGCGGCTGGTAGCCGCCGCGCCGTGAGTCCCGCTTCAGCCGGGCGCGTAGGTAAGGAGCTACTGGCAAGGCCCCGGGGAGCAGCGGGCCTAGAGTCTTCAAGTGCCTGTCTGCTTGGTCGGCTGTGTTTGACAAGTTAATTATCAGTGGTCATGTTCTTTCTTTTTTTTTTTTTTGTTTGAAAGCCTTCTCTGGGGTGCACCCAGACGCCCCCTCAGAGCCTTGTGGGGCCCCGGGCCACCCCTCTGACAGGGCTGCCAAATTGTATCTGTCCTCCCCGTGGGGTTCTCCCCCTCAGCCCCCCAAACCAGAGTAAATAATACACTCTCCAAAAGTCCCATTTAACACAAATGCCAAACGGGCTTTTTCAAACTTTCACACGTCATTTTAGGAGAATCTTTTCCAATGTTCCTCAAGCGCCGGTAGCAGGTGGGTCAGCACGAGAAGTGGTTTAAAAACAGGTTGCTGGCTAAGTGCCGAGTTACAAGGGCTGAGCAGGACCATCAGTAAGCCTAGCTGTCCGCCTCCAATGGCCCCGCTCACCCAGCTGCACTTTAAGCAGCATAATTTGTTTTAGTTCAGCCTCAGTGTAAAATACAGTACTTTAATCTCGAAGGTGTCTAAGCTAAATCATAACTGCAGCAACCTAACATAGAGCAAGTGAGTAATTACAACGGTTCAGCGTTGACGACCAGTCATTTATTAAGCCTGCATGACTAGATTCTCTGTCCATGTAAGTTTGGCAGAAATATACAGAGACTGAAAACCAAAACTTATGAAGGCTGTGCAAAGAGACACTCCAACAGAGAAACGCTGTGAGTGCATTTGATATTTTTGACATAGGTAATTGTTGAAGCAGAATGGGGAAACATAACAGCATTGGTATGAAACTTAAAAAAAGGAGATATATATATATAATGCGTGCTACTTTATTCTGAGGTTTTTTTAATAAAGCAAGTTATGTTTATAAAATATGAAATGGTATTTAAAAAATCTGAAGAAACAGCGAAAAGCAGAAAATGACAATTCCCTTCAAACCTTATATAGCGTCTCCAACACTGAATGCTGGTTTATGCAGCGTTTGCTTTTCTGAGTAATTTAAAGAATACATTTTTAAATGTGCAGTCTGTTTTCCATCTCCTGCACGTTTAATGACTGGTTTATAGTCAGAAGCCTGGATGATGCTATAAACTTTCTTATACATGGCTTACAAATCTTCTTACTCAAGGCAGTCTGTGGAAGCCTAATGGACCCAGTGATGCTTTGTTGCAGAATCTCACTGTATCTCATCTTTAATAAAAGACAAGGAATTCTTTCACTTGTCCCATTTTTCTCTTACAGTTTGGCAAACCCATCCTTTTTATTTCAATCTGACTGCAATTCATGTATTTGAATATCTGTTCTTACTTCTGATTACTTCTTAAATCTGTTTATATTTCACCCATTATATTCTGTATTTGTGATTTTTGCAGATTCAGACACATTCAATTTTACTCTTTAAAGGAATACTTCTGTTTATGATTATCACCAGCCAGATGTCATTTTCTGACCTAAGCATTCCTCAGCACCTGTTAAATTTCACAGATATTAATAAAAGTAGTGTCTCAGTAAATATGATTCACATTCATTGCCAGTAGTGAGTTTTCATTTTAGCTAAGGTAGCTATGATATTGTTGCGTAGATTCTTTCGCCGTAAGAAGTTGCTCTATTTCTAAATAAATTTAAAACATTCTTCTTTATACTCTCTTCACTTTTGCGCTGAGTTCCTGGTCCAGATTCAAAAGAATAAACTGACACAACTCCAGTTAAGTTAGGGCATTTTAAAATGGTAGAAGCTATTCAATCTAGTCAATGCTGAATGCAGAACTAAAAACCTTTTGTAAATAGTTTCAGATTTCAATCAGCATCCTTTAGAATTGAAAATTACCTTTCAGAGGCAGCAGTGAAGTTGCTGTTCAACTCTAAGAGATGGTTTAGATACAGCAATCATGCATTCCCAGGCTTTCCTTTGAGAACATTGCCTTTGCAACTGCAGTATTCCTTAAAATCAGAATGCCTAAGAATGCCTGCATAAAGACAAGGTGTCTGAGCAAATGAATAACTTTGAAGGCATATTTAAAATTTAGGTTTGATTTGAAAATACCTGCCCTGAGTACTGCAGTCCTAAGCTGACAGATCATTGTATCTAATAGCAGATACAAATAAGTATTTAGTAACTGTAAAACTTCCATGATATCTAGGGTATCATTTTTCCTTATTTATGTCATGAACATGGGAAACACAGCTGGAAATATCATTGTACGAGCATGGGAAGCTTTTACCTAGTCATTCAAACAGTTTAATCTTACTATGTGCTGATGTAACTGTGAAATGTGTTCTCTTTGCATTCTTAATTAGTATAGAACAGATGGTAAGACTTCTAGTTTAAAGCAACAAGCCTATTTAAAAAAAAAATCTGTGGTGATTCTTCACTCTTAAAGAAGTTTACTGTGGTCTATGCGTGGAAAGAAAATGAAGCTTTCTTTTCTTGCTTGTATATTGCTAACCTGACATTCTAAATAACTTCAGTATATTTTCAAAAAGATTCTCGCTAGATTTGAACAGTTCCCAGAGAAGAAGTTACCTGGTCAAGAGTATGATTTTCATCTAATTACAGGGGAAAGTTCTCGTGACATTTGTAATACAGAATACCATGAGCATCTTACTGAATATAAGCACAAGTTAAACAAATGTGTATTTCAGGTATATTACGTTGATTGTAGCTATAGCAATGAGTCACTTTTTTTTTTTCCATTGCAAGGAGAAGGAGGGGAATTTATAAAATATATCACCTGAATATTAGGTATTCAGCTGCTATTTTTGGACCCAAAGATTGTCTCAAGTTCTGAATGACCTTTAGAACAGCCCTATACTGAGAACTGGCTTTAATATTCTGCTTTTCATTCATGAAAACACAATAAAACAGAAGAAAACAAAACCTGGCTCAAAATTCATGTATTGCAAAGTAAATCTACCACTGCTTATCAAAAACCTTATGGCTTTCTAACATTCTTTTGAAATCCTGTTCTTGAATTCCATGTTGGGGGTTCCTAGTTGTAGTCAGAAAAAGCTTTTTGGGAAAGTCTTAGCGAGGTAACTTTTGTATGAAGACTTAACCTGTAACTGTTTTATCACTACACTACTATCCATGCAGGTTAACAGTGGTAATGCAGCTTAAGTCTGCTGAATACATTTGCTAGATACAAAAACCATAACAGGCTCAATTCAGATTTCCCACTGATCATTTCTGCTCAGTGGAGGCTTTCCTTGCCTTTTTTCTTATGTTTCTTCTCGGTAGTGACCCACTGACTACTCCCTTGTCTGCTCAGTACCGTTTTTAGAGGTTTTTTTAATTTGCAGTGAATGTTTTGGTTTTATATAAATCAGTTAAAACACACTGAGACCCAGCAAAATGTAAATTACAGCACTATTAGAATTTACCTTTTCTGCATTCACTCAGGCTTTGTCTGTACACTGCAGTTTTTGGCCCAAATTCTGTTCTTGTGTCATCACTTCGCAGCTGAACCAAGAGCATAGAAATTCGCTCTGCAGAAATGGCATTACAGAATTCTTTGCTCTCTAGAACTGCACAAGATATTTGGCACTACAGACATGGAACTCCCATTTTTTTTGGCATATCTGGTATCTCCTCTTCGCTAAAATTCTACTTGTCTCAATGACTTTCAGATGTCAGGAAGTGCTATCAGCGTTTTCATAGTCTCATGTAAATGATTCTCATCATGGCCCATGCAAATCTGCGTGTCAGGAATCTACGCGTTCGCAAAGAGAAAACCAGTAATCTTCCCTTTTTGTATGCAAAGACAATAGAAGAGCCCTTCTCAGTGTCTAGTTTTCAGTCCCACTTTATTTCTCAGAGAAGTATCATAGTTAAAATCGGCTCTCAATTCACCCTTCAGCATACTGTGCATGGAGATGTTAATGGTGGAACTTAGCCAGTTCTGTCCATCTGCAGCCAGACGGTTGTCTCTTCACTGTAGCTAGATTGGCTTCGGCTCTAAACACAGACTTGGCAGCTCTCTGGCTCCAGTTCCATACTTGAAAGGTTCCTAGAAGATCAGGCGGGGATGATGGATGCAATAGTACTTGAAAAAGAAAGGAAAGAGAAATGACACGCACATGACAGAAGAAGGAAAACCTAAAAAAAACCCAGGGGCAGCAAGATCACCATTAAAGCTGTATCATTCAGCTTTCATTCTTAGTTTAATCTAAGTGGTCCACTTCTATAGGGATTCAACTGGCTTAAAATTCAGGCAATTAATATTCAGTAAAATACTCAAAATTCATTTTGCCCTTAAAGTTCAGGGCAAAATCCAATGTACATAACCTAATTCTGATTTTAAGTAAAAATATAGAGTGAGTACACTGTTACTGATAATCTCAGTCAATATTTTGGTTTTCCTTTTTCTTCCTGAGGTAAGGGATATATATGTCCTATGTTTCTCATAGTACCTCTTAATATATTTTGGCTTTTTATTCTTTCAGGGTCTTTGGCTTTTAAGAGGGCTCCATAAGCCACTCGCTATCATTGTACTTGAAAGCTTTCATGGTTTGAGGATATTAGTAGACTCATCACTTTCCTGGTAGCACTGAATAGGTTGTTTTGTATCCCCTATAAAAATTATGTTTTTCTACAAAACAAATCCTATCTAAGAATGATATTTTCTTTTGTTCATATAAAAACACAACTTACTTCTTTATTTTCATGTACTTTTAAAATATAGATTTTGTTCTGTATATTTGGAATCAGGCTGACTTCTTTAAATTACTTCCTTATCAGCAGCTGACTTGGTACCAACAGCTACACACTTAACAATAGATTTTTAAGATGCGACTGCTGACTGGTAGTTCATAAACGTTAGACTGGACCTCACAGATAAATTTCTGCCAACTCCTCTGAAAAGTGAACAATTGTCCTGTAGCAGAACGCCTTATTTAGATGGGTGATCTGCTTCTCTAGATTGCATTTGGCCTCTCTGATTTTCTTTATTTTGGAGAATCAAGAAGTATTTAGGAATTATGTTCCTGCTGCTTTATTTTTTTCATTAAAGCATCCAGTGGGAGAGTATGAACTTTTATGTGAGGTTGCTTTCACTGGAGATTACTACCATAGACAGATGGTTTTTTCATTACCTGCTGTAATGGACTACACATTTACAAGAGCATCAGTAACACATTCTGTCTTGAAAATTAAGGGCCAATCCACCTGTAAGAAAATTGTTTTTCAGCCAGATGTTATCCCAGACTGAGGCCAAGAGGAGGCAACTTTTAGATAGCTAAAGAATATGTGATGTGTAAAATTTAATAGTATTGAGCTATTTGTAATTCATGGACATGAGCTCAAAACATCTATTTCCATTTATTATTTTAGCTGTCTGATTAATTCAGTTCATTGGTGTGACACAGGTAGTTTTCATCCCACCAGGGACTAGGAGAGGGATGATCAGTAAGACCTCCTCCTCCTCAGGCATGCAGGGCAGACTTCTATGCTTGGCAACTCAGTATGTACCTCGTTGTAAATTGTGTAGATGGATCAGGAAATCAGGTTTGGACAAGATAGGATAGGATTCAGGGTGTTCTGGCTTTGTATCAATGCAGTGTAATCAATCAACAGGAGCTGGAATTAGAAATTATCACTGCATGACTAGCCAAGATGCTGGAAACTAGCAGCAAGTGCTTTGAGAATGAGTTTGGCATTGTGAGGCCAGTACCTAGCTCATGAACAAAGCCTGAAAGTACAAGAAAATTCATGTTTATATTTTGTATTGGCATTCACAAAGCAGATCTCCTAAAAGTGAAAGAAAAAAGAAATTTAAATTAAACTGGTCAGGATAATGGACTCACAGTTGTAAGGGTTAAAAACCCCCAAAATCCCACAGTGAATCACCTAAATCACTTTGGGATTTACGCAACAGTCAATTATATAACATGATTTTTCACTGAATACATTTGCATTTGGTTCTTCAATGAAAAAGGCTGTGCTTTATCATTTGTTCAGTCTGTGCAACGTAACAAGAACTGGAGTAGGGCTCAGGACATTTCAGTTCTGTTCCTGGCTTGCTTTACTGACCAAGTGGTTATCCTGGTTATTCCTATAGAAAAAATGTTTCAAGGGTTGGGAAACCCAGTGTGTCTTCACTTCTCCTCATAAATGTAATTAAAAGACTGGAGTATAGAAATGGAAAGTGTAAGAGATGGTGTCAAAAGGAGGAAAAGAAGTAAAAACTAGAAATGTATTAATAAATAGCATGTTGGTTTTAGTTGTGGAAGTCTATGAAGGCTGCTAAAGCTGTACAAGCCACTCATGAGTAAAAGGCTTTCACTGCAGCCGGAGTACCGAGGCCATCAGTCGCATAGAAAATTTCTGAAGGACTACTGAGTTTGATTATGTAGATGCAAAACTGCTTGATTGATTAATCAGCTAGAAAGTGACAGCTCATGGAAACATTTGGCCATCATCTAGAAGAGAAAAATGAGGGCATAAAACTAGCAGTACAAGGATAATTCTCCATTCATTAAAGATTGTATAATATAAAAGGATTAAAAATTACTTCTGATTGTGAAGCTTGGTTCAGCATCAGCCTCTTACTTTCTCATTAGCCCTTTTCTAAAGTAAGTCATGCCAGTATATTCCTTATACTGCCATTCTATTTCTGTGCTTGTCTTCCTTTTCTGCATTACTGTACTGGAAGGGATAATTTCCACATGGATGATTGTCCTCCTGTCATTTAATTGTAAGTCTGAAAACATTAGTTCAAGGCGTATTCTTTTAAAATATCATTTCTTTTCTCCACTTGCTGTGTATCTGCCTTTAAACATACCTAGAAATATTAAGTAAAACTTCAGGGCCTGGATCTTCAGGCTGCCTCCCAACAGGTTGCTGAGTAGCATTACTACAATGTTTTGTTCCGTCAGAACTAAATGAAATAAATTCATGTTGGTATATCAGATTATTTAGGTGAAGATAAAATCTGGGAAAGGAAAAGGGTTTTCTGAAGGGCTTTTGCTCTTTGGGAAACATTATGGACTTGCTACTGTTCTGTTCCTTCCCTTCCCCTATTTTTTATTATAACCTTATATGTTGCAATTATGATCTGCTTAGCTGAATATGAAAAACTAAATGTAAATGCCTTAGCATTAAATTGGAGATGCTCTTTCAGATAATAGTATGGTCCACACAAGCTCTGCCATTCTATGCAGAACAATGGCAACCAGAGAAGTCCCCTGCTGTTTCTGAGGTAACTAATTCCCTAGCTCTTGGGAATGGACTTCTCCGAGTCCATTTAGTCCATCCATGATTAGTAAAAATTTCAAAGGATCTATTTCTTCACTACATAGGTGTATCATGGCTTTTCAAGAATCCTCAGTTTAGGATTAAACAAGGAGGGAGTAGTACTAGTAACGGAAGTGTTTGTTCAATAATCATTCAGGATCAAGATACCTAACAGAGATCTGCTTGATTAAGATAGCAAACAAAATTGTTGTCATTATGCGACTTGATCCTTGGGACAGCATAACAACCAGTTCCAATTTGTTCATGCCAAAAGCTGTAAAGATGCATCTTCCTTTCCTAGGCATACATTATATAAAAGATTTTTAAAAATCTCCAATTGAAATAGTGTAGTGAGTTGACCCTGGCCAGCAACGAAGCACCCACCCCGTCACTCTCATCCACCCCTCAGCAGCATGGGGAGAGAATTGGATGAGCAAAAGTGAGAAAACTCGTGGGTCGAGATAGAGACAATTTAGTAAGTGAAGCAAAGCTGCATGCGCAAGCAGAGCAAAATAAGGAATTTATTCAATACTTCCCATCAGCAGGCAGATGCTTAGCCACTGCCTGGAAAGCAGGGCCTCAGCACACGTGACAGTTACTTGGGAAGACAAAACACCATAACCATGAACATCACTTCCTCCTCCTTTCCCTAAGCTCTCCTTTTTGAGCACAACGTTATATGATATGGAATGTCTCTTAGGTCAGTTCAGGTCAGCTGCAGCGACTGTGTCCCCTCCCAGCTTCTTGTGCAGCCCAGCCTACTCACTGGGGGGGCAAGTGGGTGAAAGAGAAACCTTCGATGCTGTGTAAGCACTGTTCAGCAACAACCGAAACACTGGTGTGTTACCAACACTGTTTTAGTCACAAATCCAAAACACAGCATCATACAGGCTGCTGTGAAGAAAATTAACTTCATCCCAGCCAGATCCAGTACAAATAGTTATAAACAATGAACTAAATTGAAAAACAGCATTCAAGCAATCTCTGAGATTTCTCTATGCTATTTTGGCAATGTATTCCTAACTGTGTGTACCTACAGTTCTCCCTTCCAGATGGTGTCATCAACCCTTTTGGAAGTATTCGTTAGATATGAGTCTACTTACTGAGTGTCTTGCTGTTTGCTGGTACTTATCACTTCATCACTAAATACCATCAATAAGATGGTTTTAAACATTTTCCAGTTCTTCTAGCATTTAAAGAGAGCTTATGTTTTAATTGGTTTTTTAATTGTTCCAGTCTGCTGTTCAGGATATTTCTTCATTTATTTTGTGCAGAGTAGTAATGATTAACACAGGCTTAGAATTGAAGGGTTAAAAAGAGATACATTTACAGAGTGTTTGAGTTCTAACTAATGAGAATTGTTCATGAATATCTGTGTCACCTGCTGGAAATAGCTCTTGAAAGAGCACTCCTGGCCTTTAGCTCAGACTACCTTTTTCCTTTTCTTCCTTAGTTAATGGAATTTCTCTGTGGCCATCTTCTCATTCATGTTCTCTGGTACTTTTTGGTATAAATGCAATTATTCCCTACCATAGCATTCAGTTGGCCTACAAATATTAGATATTGCTTAGTTAATCAGAGCTTTGAGAATGTATCTATTTCTGGACTAGACTAGATCAGCCTGGCATTGACTTCTTTGAAAAGGTTGACTACTTGAAATTCAGTTTTGCCTGGGTGATCCTGCCATTTGACAGAGAGAAGGAAAGTGTGACATTAACAAATTTTAACATTTTGTTACAGAGTATTTATTATGAAATGACACCTGAAGTATTCTATATTTCAACAAATTATTACTGAGGATGCATTTTGCTTTTGAATTCAGGGAATGATGTTGAATTTAATATTCATTCAGAAGTACTCGGTGCAATTTACAATGACAACCAAAAATAATGAATAATATATTTATATCATCCATTAATAACCATCCATCCATTTAAAAGTTTCATCCTAATGCGTTCTGGAAATGTGCAAATTAATTATGCAAAACCCTGAATGAATATAAAATTGAAATGCTTAAGAATTTAAATGATGCAATTAAAAGCTACTGCATGTAACTCAAAGTTATTTTCTTCTAATACTTACTCATCAATCTTAATTTCAGTACCACTATTTAGAAACAGAATCAGGTCTTATATCTTGTCGAAATATTGGAAGTTTGAGCAAAGACTGTATTCTTGTTACTTCGATTACGTTATTTCCAGACATGAATTTAAAGTCTTTATTTAAACAGAAGTGGCCTTTTCAAAGACAGATTACAATGTTCATTAAAATTAGGAGGGCGAGGTCAATGGTGTCAATCCTGATTCTTAAAAAAACCCCAACAAATCCAACAACAAGAACTCTTTTGCTGAAGGATTACAGATGCATATTGTTTAGGGTTTGACAGCTACGCTGTTTTTTAAAATGTGCACAATTCCAATACATTGGAATTTATCTATAAGCAGAAGTCTTCTGCCAAAATCTGTATGTTCCTTAAGGCTTTACAGATTGAATGCTTCAGGGTCAAGGCAGGCATCTCCCTTCCCTTCTGCATATCTTGTCCCTTCGGGATTACACTATACAAATATCAACCTGAAAATCCAGAACATGAGCGAGGACTCTTTTCTGTGGTGGAAAGGTTCTTGCAGTAGTTGTTCTGCTGTGCTCCAGCTGACTGACTCACTTTTTTGCTTTAATGGGGGTGAGATAGATTTAAAATCTCTCACCCAGCTTCGTAGTGTGGAATGGAAGGCAGCTCATGATGTTAAAGACCTGTTACCTTAATAAGTTGCCCTTACTATTGAACAAATCAACCTTGGAATCAAGGTTTTGAGACAAAACAACAAAATAGAAAATAAAAATTCAGGTGAAGACAAATGGTCTGTAGAGTATGCAAGGCTGAAATATATTTGGTAGAAAAGTTTGAAAATACTTTGATTTAAACATTCTGCTTTAAACTCTGGGGAGAATGTTTTGTTGGGGGTGAAATTATTGAAACATTCATTTAGTTAAATTTTTCTGTATTCTTTTCCTTCTCTTTTCACATACAGCAGTAAAATACATATATTACAGTAGTAAAATATCAGATTTGTCAGTTTTCAAGCCAAATTTAAGCTAATGAAAAATGTGAAAACAGTAATTTGAAAGTGAGGAAGTTTTTTTAAATTAAGTGGTTTTCATCAAATCATACTTATTTTGAGGTTGCATTATCAGGTCATATGTTTCAGAGGCAAAAACTCATTAATTATTTTTCATATGTTCTTATGTAAAAAAAAGTCCAAATCTCTCCATACGAACACTCCTACTTTTAAATTCTGAGTACTTGAGTGTTAAATACAATTTTGCATTAATACAAGTTTTTTATATGTGTGTGTATCCACACATTACGTTGTATTATATTTATTAGACAAAATCGAGCATTTGATCAAGGTTCTGACCATAAGATTTTGGATAGCTGTTACAGAAGTTTGTATATTAAGTTATTTAGCCTGGTATTTGCATCCATTTGTTTATTTTACTTTAGTGAAAACAATCTGATTTTACTGTAGTTCTCCTTTCATTTCGAAACAAGTGAGTTCAGCAGCATGTGAAGTTTAAAGAGCTATGTTCTCGCTGATTAAAAAGGGAATGTTTTATCTTTCTCTTTTAGTGAACAGCATACCGGAGTACTGAAACATTAGGGAAGAGGAAGCCCTTTTCTAATATATGGATGTTGACTAAACATTATAAAATAGCATTGGACTCTACTGGAAAGGTAATCAATGTCCCCGGTTCAATCTTACAAAAGTTCTGCAACCTCATCAGAAACAAAGGAATAAATATTTAGCTTCCTTCCCCTTATCCCCTGACACCAAGACTTTTTGAATGCAAGGCGTTAGCCTTTGCATTAGTTTATTGATCTTTTAATGTAAGATCTAACTTGCTTCAGGGGCACTATAAATACAATATTGCAAAAGTCCTGCAATATCAATATTCATTTATTTTTATTGATTAGTTGCCACTTCTAAATTCTGGGTACTGAATTAATGTATGCTGAATAACTACTTCGATTAATGAAGTTAAAATTGGCTCTAACAACCTACACAAACTACAGAAATATTTTCTGTTACAAAACTATTTCTTTTTTTACAATCTGCAATTACTTTTGTAATTTGACTTATGCTTGGAACCTCACTGGAAGACACAGAATAACAAAACAAAAAATATTCATAAAATTTCATTATTTACAATATCATACAAGAACATCCTTACTCTAAGTCCAATACTAAGCATTGGAATTAGTAGGTGAATTTGACCAACTGAATACACTTCAGAAAGTGAAATTTTAGAAGATGAATTTGAGGTGTTGCTTTTTTGTGTGACTGTTTTGGCACACAGAATAAGTACATCTATTTCTGTATGTGTCTGTTATTCATACACATAGATATACCGTTAGGTAAGCTATAACACAAGGCAGGTGAATACATTCATGAGTATTTGTTCTGAAACATGGTCAAGGTATCATGGGTGTGTTTGTTCTTTTCTGTTTCCTCTTTTGCACGTGGAGTCTTTCTCTTCACAGCACTTGTTTTTCAGTTAACAGTCCATCTTTATATATTTGACATAGCAGCCAATAAACCACTAGAACTCAGTAAAGGGAAGCCCAAATATTCAGATTAAATTATCTTTATGCAGATAACATTAATTCACTGTTATTCTCTTGTAGTTGAATATTTAGTACAAGAGTTTTCAACAAAATTCTAGACTTAGGGGTCCCCTTGAATGTAGATCAATTTTTTTTTTTGCTTTCTTCATTTAGTAGTGGAATGAAACAAGTCTCGATCCAAGTATACCCTCTTTTCCACTTCAGATGAGAAATTTTAAAAATCTCTGTGTTTTTTGAACTATATCCTTTGCAAAAGATGTCTTTTCCTTTCTTCCTTGCCAACTGTTTTGGCAAATGTAATGTGGGCCTTTTTCTCTGAGAATTCTTCTCCAAACCCTTCTGCTCAAGGTCACCTAGTCAAAAATGTGTAAAACTCAAAAACCATAATACCAATTCAGAAAGAAGCAAGGGAAAGATAGGTGGAGATTCCCCAACAGACAAAAGCCCTAGTGGGAGGTGAACTTTGGTAGGCCTTCATAGATGGCCTACGGCCTAAATGCCAACATGATGAGTCACTAGAAATGTGTGTGAGAAGCAACTTAATACAAGTGATAATAAGAAGCTTTTAAAGCAGAGAACCCACAGAACCTTATGGCTAACTACAAGTATAAACTATCACACAACCGTGTTGTTAGAGCTGTGTTGAAAATATGGCACATAATGGCAACTTCACTGCAATTTTAAGTTCTCAAGATTTTCATTCTTTTCGATTTGAGAAATAGCCCTGATACCTCTGTAAGGCTTCTTTATCATTGCAGTATTTGCAAATGTCCTTCTGAATCATCTAGACTCTTCTGAGTAATGTGAAGCCGTTTGTCTTTTGAACATATTAGACAATGTAGAGAATCATTTCAAATGAGAATCCAGAAGTTTGGATGTGTGTTAATTTACCAGATGTGTTGGGCTGAAGTTCTGTAGGGTATGTGATAAGGCATTATCATGAGAGATTTTTTTTACGCAAAGAAATAAAGCCATCACACCTGATCTTTATGATTCTCTTTAGGTAGGATTCTTATGGAAGACATCAAAGAGTATGACTTGGTCTTTGTATACATGTATTTATAATAATATAGTCCATTTTAATCTCAACAGGAAAATGAAATTAGCTTCAGAGAAAAAAAGAAAGGCTTAGGTAGTTCCTATCTTTCTACTTACTTTCATTTTTTTCGTACATATTTATAATATTTAACTATCTTTTCTTATATTTTTAATATTCTTATATACTAAAACTTTTTGTATTTTCACTTATATGACAGTATAAAACTACATATATTTCCCTCCCCATGAAGGGCTAAAATTATGCCCAGTTTATTTATGCATTTCTAGGTCTCCCTGTTAAACATGAATACCGAATTTGGTTTGAAATAAACGCTTCAGCTGCTGTAACCAGGATAAAGTATAAATATACGTGTATCTGTATGCCAAATCAGAGCAGTTGTTGAACTACTTAAATTTATGTGGGCAGGCAAGCATCAAGGGTCCATAAATGGTGGTTTTGACCACAAGCTAAACTTAGTGGACAGTAACGTACAGATCTTCTTTTCTTCTTCCTTTTATACCTCTCCTCTGTGAAATTAACCTAGTAGATTGGGCTAGTCCCATTCAGTGAAGTTCATGGTGAAGCCTGTGCATAAGTGACAGTAGAATTTGGTCTATAGCTGATACATATCTTGTCTTCAGAGGATAGCTCTCATAGGAGGCTTTTTTTTTTCCTGTTTACCTAAGTCTTGCCACATTCATCATTGTTAAAATAGGTCTATCCCAGTGGCAATCACTAAGTAGGTGGAAAGGAGCACCTCAGATTTTCCATTCTGCTTGTGATTTCATCTGATGTTGCTAATGTGAACTCAGGCTGCTGGCAGTTTAAAATCAATGCACTACAATAGACACACACACACATACAAGCAGATCTGTTACCGGTGAGGAATGTATTGCTCAAGACAAGGCTCAGTTAACTTTTTGTGAGAAAATTTGTGAATGTCAATTCTTACAAGTTTAAAAAATTGAAAGTAATTCACAGTTTACCCTTCAGCTTTGAATTTTTTGATCATTCTCACAGAAAATAGAAGTGGACTTGAATATAAAAATTAGGTGAAACAATCTGGGTTTTAAGTCTGAGAGTAATATATCCGTATCACTAAATGCTCAGTGTATCTGGAACAGTCTTTAATTCAGTATCTTACATAGTAGTATCCTTGTTTTAAGAATATAGCTACAAATATGTTTCCATTTTATAGCTCTGTCTTGTGTGCTACTTACCTCTGACTTACGCTTAGATTCTTTCCCCTGCCCTTCTGCCCTTCCCCAGTGACTGATGACTTAAATTAACATTACAGTATATATGGAACTAACAGACAAGCAACAATAAAATTTAATCAGCTGGTTTCTGTGAGGTATGAATAAGAGGAAATTTTAAATGGGTAACTAGAGCAAACAGTTAGGTCAAACTACATTCATTTTCAAGTAATTAATGTTCTAGCTTAAATATACATGCATAAAATGGTAATTTACAATTTACTGTTTAGAGAAATGCTATTAACTGAGGAGAAAGCAGAATATATCTTTTTTTGAAAATGTTGTTCATGCTAAATTTTATTAAGACCACCTCATATTCTGCACAGATGCATTTTATACTCGTTAAGTGTTGATGTTCAAATATTAAATACAAGGAACTGTGCTCACTTCTTGATGGGCGCAGCTACAGGGCTTTAGGAATTTGTGGAAATAGAGATCATGTGTTTCTGTGTACAACTTAATCACTTAGCTGAACAAGTTTTTCCAATATAATACACAATTACATTGAGTTTCAAAACTGTTAATAGAACCTTCAGAAGTATGGTCATAACTGTGATCATTTATTTGTGTATTTATTTGTCCCGTGGGGAAAAAGTAAAACTAACAACAAAGATAAGCTTCCTAAACTTATTCTCAATCCCCCAAGGTAGTCTTAATAGATGTTGCTGTGAGCTAACTCAAGATGGTGTGTATTAAATTATTTTTCATGGATCTGGTATAACTGGTGTAGTAATATCTGACATTATATTACAGTGAAGTAGAGGTGTCAGTTTCCGTCATCTAAGTATGCAACCACTTAACACTGTAATTCGCAATAGAACAGGTTTCTGGAGAATGATAACAAAATTACAAAACAGCAAAAAACCAGCTGGCAGAGTCAAACTTTATCATTGTTATGTGCTGTTAAATTGTAAAAAGGAGATGCAGCAGCTATCACCTGATATAAGTTTTGTTCTGCAGAAAACTAAAGATAGAAATGCTTGCACAATTAGAAATTGATGTCATGATCCACAAGTGTTTTCTGAGAGTGGTAATACAGATAAGACAAAAAAAGATATCAGTGTTATACACCACTCTATGAAAATGTCATCATGGTTTTGTGCCTGTGGATACAAGGGTTACAAATAGCAGTTTCACAAGAAATAACCTCAAGATGCTTCTAGATCAAAATCTGTTGTAGAAAATATAGTGTCATACACCTCCTAATCTTAAAAGTGGGAGTAAGTAAGGAAGTCTTAGACAGGCATTAACTGCAGTTTGCTGAGGCAACTAAATCCCAAAACAGAGAGCAACTGGAAGGGATATACTTCTTTTGAACAATATTGATGCTAATGCCTAAATGACATTGAATGTCTGAAAATTTCTTGTAACTGTAAGGCTGTAAGTAAAAAGAGAGTCCCTAAGGCTATGTCTGTGGTTCAGCATCTCTCAGCATAATTCAGGCTCTGGATGTTTCCTGACTCCATGATGGGGTAAAATGTAAACATTTCATTCTCTCATTCCTGCACCAGAAAAAGGAAATTTAAATGCCTGAGAATAAGGGAATTGTGCAATATTTTGGGCATGTCCCTGATCCAGGCAATTGAGGAATGTCAGAGCAGCCAGCTGTCACTTTGTGAGAAAGGCCTAGCTGGCTGAGTATTTTGCTGTTCAGAAGGAATAATTAGCGGTTTTCTGGGTTTTTTTAGTGGGTTACTACTCAGTAAAGCTTTATGATATACTACTTTGTTAAATCAAAATGTGTCTCAAAAGTAATAAGGATTTTTGATAAGACATTGTGACCCCTCATTTAAAAAGTCACCATTATTTGTAAGAATTTTCATAAAATCTTTGTAAGGTCATTGGGACTACAGTGATCTTAAATATAGATCTAATGTGAATCAATGAAATTTACATTAGCTCATAAATGTGCCCTGAAGATATGCCAAACATATTATGAAGTACATGTAAAGAAATTTGTAAAATGGACATTTTGATTATAAAAGGATATGTTTAAGAAACAGTTCTTTAAAAGTCACTTACAAATAATACTATTTACATCTGTCTATCGGTTTGGGGTAAATCTTTGAATATAAAGGCATTAAAAACTGCTACTTTTTTTATTTTTTTAAACTTGCTTCTTTGATTTTGGTGATAGACTATTACTGCTACCTTTTACTTTCTTCTTACATGTAGACTGTCTGCAGTAATACTGGGTCAAACCTTGTAAAAATCAGAGTTAATGTATCTTTTTCTAAATCTCAATCTAATCTAATCTAATGATTGACAGAAAAGACCCAGAGATTCGCAGAACATTGAATGTGAAAATCAGAAACACAGAATTTGAATATAATGTTGCGGTTTAGCTGAGCTCTAAGTAGTGACAACTGTTGACATTCTGAGTTATATTTCTGTTGATTGTTCACTTTTGTTGCATTAACCTGAAAGAAAAAATGAGCAATTGTACCTTAAAGGTTTTTGACAGACTGTTATCAGTCATTGTGTTCGTGAGGTCAAGTTACACATTCTAAACTAGTTGGACACTAAAAGATGCAGGTCACTTTCAGGCTCCTTGGCTCTCAATGAGAGCTAAATAGCAAAAAAGTGTGGTGCAGCGGTGTACAAGGCTGTAGCTATGTGAGTAGCTGGCTTTGGTAATGGGGAAAACCACATTGGTATACTGTTGCACCTAGGCTGACACTTGTTGCCTTTTAGTAGGTGTAAGTGTTACCTGGATGGAACAGATCCATGCAGTCCAATGCATTTGTACCTGCAAGTACCAGCTGCTTCAGAGGAAGGGGCAAGTCCTTTGTGTGACGAGGCTGTGCAATAACCTGTCTCAGGAATAAGTTTTCCTCCAGATTCTAAACTATGAGGCTCTATTTTCTCTGTATATCTTACTAGTAGATATTCTTGTTATCCTTATGAACTTCATTGATTTCATGAAGCTGTAAACAGTAAATTCCATTGTTAATAATGAGTTGCAAGGAAGATACTTCCTTTGATCGGTTTCTTTGAATGTTGCCTTATGTTATGAGAGGATAAATCATTTACTCTTATTTCTCCTGTCCGTATCTTTTTAGAGCCTCCTTATATCTCATTTTTGTTTTGCAGCTGTCCAGGTGATGACATAGAAATGATTTTGAGAATCATAGCATTGTAATGATTTCAGCATTATTTTCTGTCTGTAGTGGGTTTTAGTATATGTGGGAGGTGTTAGTTTTTTATTCTTTTACTATTGTTGGTATTGCAAAATTAAGTTTTTTGTTCTTAATAATTCTGACTTCTTATCTAAACCTGAATAAATGTCTTTATAATTTCTCCTGGAGAAAGATGTTTATTCTGAAGTAATCAATCTACAGTAAAACTGATTTCTACCATAGTTAGCAATTATTCAGACTTTAATGGTTGAATTGTCTGACAGCACGTGAGTTATGTCAAGTGTCATAATGACAATCTTACAAATAATGGCACCAGAAAACATCTGAGCAGCCTCTCTGTTGGTGTGAATATTGGATAGAACAGCAATGAGCTACTCACTGAATGCTATCTCAGGAAAACATGGCCCTGAAGTTTGTGAGCTTTACTATGTCTGTCATTTCCCTTAAGTTTATGATGAGGAACAGCCTCAAAAATTGTATTAATGAAAAAATCGTACCACCACACTTTTGAAATTCTTATGGTGCAGAAACCAAATTAGTTAAAACATTGCCTTTGCTCAAAAGGTTGTATCTGTCATTTGCTTAGTGTTATGATTATGCCCTAAATGCTTTTTTAGGAGCAAATGAGACAGACTTTTGAGTCTGAAAGTCAGAGAGGCATATTTAAAACCCATCCCAACCTCCTCGTAATTGGTTCTAGTTTTGTGAACCAAATTTTGAACATAATTCACATCATGGTTTCTGGAGACATACTTCAAGGTTTTTGGCTTCAGGTTTGCAGTGTTGTTCTTTGGGTGGGGGGGTTGAGCAGGGAGAAGGGGGAGCTTACAGAAAAGGTGCTGCTTTTTTTTCCTCACATTAAGTTGTTAGACTGTATTGCCATGCTGTATGGAATGCCTTCAACTTATCTGTATATGTAGCACCAGCAGGGGCCTGTCGTTAGGATTAAAGTTACGCTGTGTCTTCTTGATTTGAACACAAAGACAGGTGATGACAAATACAGACTGCTACGGGAAACCTTCCTTAGGGAGAATTAAACTAATAAAATGGAAGAACGAAGGCCCGTTTTGGAGACTGATGATACATGAATGTCCCAGTTTAGGAGGGGCCCAACAAGACCCAGTCATATCTACTAGATTAACAAATAGAAACTGTAAGCTTTGGGAAAAGTTTTGAAACATTTTCTTTTCCAAACAACACCATTTCAGTTTTGCCCAGATCAGTTTCCACCAGCTGCTCTTCCAGGAGGTGATTTTCCATGGCTTGTCAAATATCCGTAGAGGGGTATGTGTTGCATCTGCTCATGTTACATGATCAATGTAATGATACAATCAATGATACATGATCAAATGTAACGGTGTAATGTTGGCAGCTTAAGCATATGCTATCTTGTAGTTTCTCCCCAAAGGAAGCCAATCAAGCTAGGTCACTTCATATCGGATAAGAATGTGGTCTTTTGACTTCTCAAATATCTTAGTAATATGTATGGTTATGACATCTAATCTTAGGTTACATCATTCATGCCTTAGTACATTGTATGATGTATTGTAGCGTAATGTGATTGATACAGGCTGATTTGCAGAGCTCTCAGTGACAAATGAGCTTGGAAAATGGGTGAAAAAAGGTAATTTCTTTGATATTATTGTCAAAGAAAGAGTCTTTTCTACAAGAGCAACTGGTTTAAAGGATTATCAAGACCTGAAGAGGATTTGCTGTTACGTTAGATATAGGTCAAGAGTTTGTGAGCTTTAAAAAGTAATTAGTAAATATAAGAAAAAGTATTTTAGTGGTATTCTGTGTATAAAAGTGGGTTCTGCTTCAGTGTGCTTGTGAGTTCAAATCTGGCTTGCAGGTGTAAGTCAGGCACAGGATGGAGCAAGATTGAGCTGTTCTTGCAGCAGCTTTGCAAAGCACAAATTCTCAACAGCTTCTGCTTCAAAGACAGCATAACTTGATCCTGTTCCCCAAATGCAAACCCGGTGTGTTCTTGTTCTGGCAGCCTGTCTGTTTAGCTGATCGCTGTAGAGAACAGGGTGCTCTAATTCTTTCCCAGACACACACTCCCCTTTCAGCTGTCTTTTGTTTCTAAATCCTGGCCTGTTTTCAATGAGAAAACTCGTGATTCCCTTCTAAATCTAGTTGAACATGTACTCCAAGAAAAAAAAAAAACATAGATTAATTAAACCTTTCTAAATTTTGTCACTTTAATCTCTTTAAAGGAGAAAGCCCATGAGTTCATCACTGATACAGGATGTACAAACTTGAACTATTATTTAGAAGTCTATCATTGGCCTCCTGAGTAACATAAGTATTTCATTATCTCGTGCCACAGTTACCCTATTTATGAAGTATTGATAAAGATGCTGCTTACTTTGTAAAATGCTTTGAGATCTATGGATTCTATGAAAGGATTAGTTTGTATTACTGTCAGCAAACCTACTTATATTAATCAAAACCCCAATCATACCAGCAGTCATTTGAAATTTTGGTTTTAATTCTTTAAATAAGGTCGGTTGTCTGTTGGTCTGCAAACAATACCATAGGCATTGATGTGTCTCACCACTCCATCTCTTCCCTGCTGCAACTGCATGTTGTGGTGTTCCTCCTCCCTCCTATTCCTGAGAAATTATCCTTTCAAGTTTACTGAGTCAGACAATTGTTTCCCAAACAATCTTTGAATCATGGCTTTGTAAGCAGTTAAGTGAAAAGAGAAATCTGCTGTGCAAAGCTTCTTTGTTTATTGTTTTTGCTGACTGGCTGAAAGTGAGGTCACAGTAAGCTCAGAGGGCTTGATATAAATGAAATAATTTAACCAGAAAATAGATCTTCAGAAAGATGACACAATAAAATGCCACACTTACCAATCTTGCATTCATACCTTGCAAATTTTAATAGTTGTAATTAAAATGTGATTATATATACATGAAAGTATATGTGGTTTCCAGATTTATTCAACTCAAGCATATTACTACTGTGGTTTTACATGAAAATGCATCAAGGTATTCTCAGCCAGCATAAAAATTAATGCATGAAAGCAAATAATTCCAATTCCTAGGGTCATCACAACTTCACTGATATTAGGAGATCTCCCAGTGGCATGGTGACAGAAAATAGTGGCAGCATTCTCTTACTGCTGCTGGTATAAAGAGGGATGGATGTCCAGAGTAAAGAGTTCTGCCATGTGTTCTTTACATATGTTCACTTAAGTAGCTCGTCTGATTCCTTTGGCTATAGATGCATTTACATATGAGCAAAAGCAATAGCCTCTTTTAGAAAGTTCAAGACCACATAGAAATGGTCATAGTAACTGAGAATACTGTTTATATTGACCACTTTAATCATTAAAAAAATTTAGATGATAAGTTATCCGCCATTCCTAAGCCAGGAATCAGACATGAAGGTTCTAAAGTAGCAATCATCATACATTTATGCTTTATGCAGCTGTATTAGCCTTAGGCTTCATGAAGGTTTCTTTTTTTGGAATGCTGTTAATTTCTAATGAGCAATGTAAAATGACCTAAGATGTATTGACAAGAAAACAGGGGGGGGGGTATTTTTTATTATTGTGTC
>NW_008796218.1:14460625-14464203 GCF_000699145.1 Aptenodytes forsteri | reverse complement strand
GTGTTACACAATCAATAAAAGCTTCCATCGTTGGTATGGGATTGCCCTCTGGGAGTTGGGGGAAGTGGATGTACCTATATGTTACAATCACATTAGTCTCAATCTTAAATTCCTTTAAATACAGTAGGGGCAAGTAGGTAGGTTAACTTGGATTACTTTTCTTTTTGTTATCATAATAGAGATTCATCTCAATTGTACATTACCTGCTACCTTTGAGTTGTTTTTGCACTTTGAATCTGGAGGATTTATTTGAGAGTTTGAAGGGTGTGACTTTTCCTTATAATATACAGCTTTTATTCAAACAAACTTGGTACTTGTATGCACTGTATACAGTTTGTACTTTATTTTACTGTCCTAACAATATTAAATCAGTTCCAAAAACCCCCAAATTCATCCAAAGTTTTACATTCATTTTAACTGAAGTTATAATGTGGGTAATACACACAAAATCTGCAGCAGAATGTGGCATGTCTTGTTATGTTAGCAAAAGACAGAAATCCAGACAGAAATCCTGTTTAAAAAGATAGTAATTAATATAACAGATTGATACATTGTGTTACCTGCAGTACAGTCATGTTCTCAAACAATGTCTACAGATCATGTTTCAGTTACAAGAGTGTGGATTGTATGTTTCATACAGAAAGACAGTTAGGGTAAAATTAACTCCATAAACATGTTGGATAGGTGGATGAACAAAATTGAAAAATACTTTCTCCCAAGTGTTTTGTACAAACAGTTAGTGGAGAAGATGGAAATGGGGATAGTCTTCAACATTTAAAAAAAAAAAAGAGTATCTTCCCTAAGTCGGAGTGTTTTGGTTTAGGCCATTCCCTAATTGTTTACTCTGGATTTAAATTTCATATCGCCACTTCTTCAGTCCATGTGGTGATACTTATTTCTAGCTGGTCAAAGTGAAGACTTCTTTATTCTAACTTTGAAGAAGGAAATACATGAAAAAAAGTACTGTCCAATCAGTTAAGGATTAAAGCTGCTTTTTAAAAGGATTTTCTCTCTTTTTTTTTTTTTTGTGAGGAATAAGAAACCCAGTGGTTTTCTCTGTTAATTAAAATGCTTCCATATTTCAGTTTGAAATACAGCTCTACAAAATATCAGCAACATCTTTCATAAATTGTACCATTGTTGTGCCCTTGTGTGATAGCACTACTTGGAATGAGTTTAGGCAGCATTCCGTTGATGCTTTGAGTACAACCATAGCATTCCATTAAAATGTGGGTTTAACTGAGCTGTCTTTAATATAGCTAAAACATTCACTGAAGCATTCCTATTTCAAAATCATCACGTATCTAAACTTATGATTTTAAAAAGTACCAAAAAGATGCATAAAACATGACCAGGTCTTATGTATATGTTCATGCAACCTAGAAGTGCTGGGAAATGCTAGGATTTCCATGTAATAGTGTTTAAATCAGATTTCAAAAAAAAAAAAAAGGAAAATATGCAGGAAAATGAATGCATGTTCACACACTTTTTTTAAAAGCAAAAAATACTAACTTACAGAGGGTTGAGTTAGTGGAGATCAGAAGTCAAAATTCACTTCTGTATGGACTGTGAAGGGTAACAATATTTTTGTGCTTGTCTATAGAAACCTGTGCAGAAGAAATAAAAATGGCATCTGAGTTATTTAAAAGTGAACAAAGCAGTTCTGCTTTACTGTTCCTCTCTGAACAAGCACTAAGCTGGTTTGCTGCTCTTTTGTCCGAGAGAAATAAATTCCACACTGCTGCTGACTTTTCTTATTTCCGTTTGCCAATGCGAAGCATGAGCATCCTTCTCTTTCATTGCTTGCAATACATGTATGTGTTCCTTCAGGGATCTGTTTTTCATGACTTTTGTTTTTCCTCTGAAGCTTGTTCCTTTTAACAAGACCTGTATGGACTAATTTGCAGCGGAGGATTTAATGGATGAATGAACCTCCTGTTTGCTGTTCATCAATTATCCATGAACAAACATTTTTTTACCAGTTTGTTTGTCATTATTTCACATATTTAAGTTCATAAAAACTATTCAGTGTGACTTGGATTGTTTTACAATTAGCTGCTTACATTTTCTAAGTGGTCAACTAGGTCTTAGAATATTGTTTCCCTTCTCTGATTAGATAAGTCTTAGGTCAAAAAATGTTTTCAAAATGACTAAGTGTTTTGAGAAGTTACTGTTATGCAGATAGATACTGCCAGTGTCACAATTTCATTTATCACCTGACTAGAAGCAAAGTTACACCAGTCTAGATATCTATTCTATTAAGCAAATGCAACATAAAATTCTATTAAGCAAACTCAGTGAAAATACACCTTCTATATCCCTGTGCACAGGGTTAGTAATTTTGAAATTTAAAGCATGTTTCTATTCACATTCAAAAGGACAACTTCACACTATCATTAAAATCTGGCAATATCTCAAACATTTTTAAGGCATTTTCTCTTATTGTCTAAATAGCATTTATATATTTATTTCTAGGATTTGTCTTCCTACCTAAGTTTCGATACATTGGGTCCATTTACATTGTTGTCAACTTAATCCTCTATGTACAGTTTGTACAGTTTATACAGTTTATCACTTTGAATAATCCGTAGTTCTTAAATACATACTTAAATTTAAGCACGACAGTAACGTGTGAAGGTCAAGCAGTTGATGGAATAGGTAAGTATTGGGATATTCAAACTTGCCTGAAATGAAGCATGTTCTTGAATGGTGCCTAAATTATATAAAATTGAAAAAACAAGTTTCGGTGTACAGCATATGACCTTGATTGTTAATTTAAAAATCAATTCATTGTTGTAAATATTCTAGAGGAATATAAACCTGGAGACTTCATCTGGTTCATGAAATCTAAAGCTAGCAGGGACTCTTGTGTAATCTGCTTTGGCTACCTACACAGCATGGACCTTTATGTTTCCATTAGTTATCTGCACGTGAAAGCTGAGGCCTTTAGGTTTACATGCATCCCATACAGAAAGACATCTAGGCTTGACTTAAAGCCATCAAAAATGGAGACTTTAATATTGTCCTTAGTACTGTGTTTTTTCCTGCAGTTAATCATAATTGCTGTTAAAGCAGTGTCCTTTATTTTGTATTTTAATTTTCTGGCCTCAACCATTGGTTCTTCCTATGTTTTCACAATTCTGGAACTTTTTCTCATCCCAAAGGGACACTGCAATGAAGTAATTTTGGGGTATTCTTTTTTATAATCGGGATAATTTAAAGTCTCTAAGTCTCTGCCATTTTTTTTCACTAGTTCTTGAAGAAACTTTTTTTCTGCATCATGGCTAACTTCCACATTTTGCTAATATAGAAAATCACATCTACATGTAGTTTTGGATATTAGTAACATTAATGCCAAAAAAAGATAAAATCACCTTCTTATTGCCATTCACTTATTTTCTGCTTAGTTGTACAAGGTTAGCATTAACTTCCTTTTCTGCCAGAGTATCATACCAGAATGTCATATTTAGCCCTTGTTCACTATGAACATAGATACCCTTCAGATTAATTCAAGATATGGTCACTCACATTCCTTTTTCCTAAAGCTAAAACTTGAAATTTGTTGGGTCTTTTTATTT
>NW_008796218.1:14422581-14460372 GCF_000699145.1 Aptenodytes forsteri | reverse complement strand
TTTCCTTTCCTTTCCTTTCCTTTCCTTTCCTTTCCTTTCCTTTCCTTTCCTTTCCTTTCCTTTCCTTTCCTTTCCTTTCCTTTCCTTTCCTTTCCTTTCCTTTCCTTTCCTTTCCTTTCCTTTCCTTCAGAATGTTATTTTATTTTTTTCCCTTGCTGGTTGACCTTCTCCAGCTTTTGAAAGTTCAGCAAAGTAGTATTTTTAAGCAGAAAAAAAATTATATTTATGTTGATGACTACCTGGCATTTTTAGGCCAGTCATGATTATTGAGACAACTGTCATTTTCAAGTCTAATGATTTTTTTTTTTCACCAAGATCCAAAATACTTTTTTCCCCCCTTTTGTTGAACACAAAATCCATTAAAAATTATCTGCCATAAATTTTAGAAACCGTAGTGAATTGTTATTACTGGGTGAATGGGACTTGCAAGTATGCAGCTCCTGAACTGAAATCTTTCACAGAAACATATTATCTTTTGCATACCTTTTTGCACACATAATGCAAAAGAGGGTTTTCTGAGAGTAATTAATTCTCTCTTTCTGTTTTGATTCAGTAATTTCCGAGAACAGAGTCTTATAATAAAAAAGTATGCCTGTCATTTTTTTGAGTACCTATAAGTTTCTAACTTTTACCTACTGCATTGAGCCATGTTGGTAAATGTGCAGCTGAAGCATTATTTAGCAAATATTCTAATGTAATTTTTTACTTGCTATTCAAAATGACTATTAATAAAGTCCTGTTCTTGGGTGACTAAGCAAAAAATTGAAATCCAATTGAAAAATAAAACAAAAGACTTTTCAGCCAAGAAGGAGAAAAGTCTTGCTGACCCATGCATTAAAATAGTAAGGTTCTGAATCGTGGCCTCAGGCAGATAATTACATGTGGAGTGATGGGAGTAGACTACTGGAAATATAAAAACCATCAGCTGCATCGGTAGCTTTTATAATACAGGAAACTTTGAAATATCGACACAAATGCTTAGAATCCAATATATGCTATAAACCATCAGCTGCATCGGTAGCTTTTATAATACAGGAAACTTTGAAATATCGACACAAATATGCTTAGAATGGCTATAAGGGATCCAAATCAAAAATGGGGAGGCTATAAAGTTCTAAATAAGAAGCAAATTAAATTGCTGGTAAAGTTCTTCTTTTAACTGAACTGACTCTTATTAGACTGAATTCCTGTAAATAGTCTAGTGCATAAAAATAAAGCAAAAGTGTAACTGAAACTACTTTTTGTAGCATAACATCTTTTATTTCAGCTTAAGTAAAGGACAGTTTGAACAGCTGCAGTGGAATTTTTATAAACAAGCAACTCGCTAGTACTGGACAAAAAGGTAGTAGTGCAGATCTGAAGCTGTTCCAATGATATAGGAAAATGAAAATAAGATACCAAGAGTACGTGAAGAAATAAAAAACAGTTTAAGAGGAGGGGTTTTGCTTGAATAGGAGTTTCAAGACTAGAATGTCAGTGGTAAACAGTTTGAGAAAAGTAAACATTTTTGCAGATATCTTATGGTTTTTTGTTTCATCTTGTAAAGCGGACCACAGGAGTAATGTCACTAAGGTTGCTCTGAACTGCTATAGCAAGATTAAATTCCATTGTAATGTAAACCAGATGCGTAGACTTTATGGGGCCTTGCTCACATTTTCAACATACCCAGATAATAGTTTGCTCATATCATTTTTTTGGTGCAAGTCCTAAACTCTAATAAGAAGCTTGCTTCTAAAACCTGTTGGTAAACAGGGAGAACAGTAACCTAACCTGAGAATTGCAAACCAAGAGAAATTTTACAAAGGAAGGTTCTATTTGCTACTGTTTCCTGATGCACAAGGAGGAATTACTGCATGAAAGAAACCTCATTTGCATATCAGCTATAAGGCACAAGAGCACACAGCTCTTCAGTGATAGGAACATTTTGGTCAAAACGATGCTCTTTCTTTGAAATAAACTTGCTTCAAATTTTCCATTAATGAAATTCTGCTGTCCCTATCTAGGAAATGAAAGGAGGAAGGTACTATGCTAAATGTATTTGAAGTCAGAAACTCCTTGGACAACGCAACTACCCTCTCCTACCAGGCTGTGAACTGGAGTGAAAGTCAGGAGAGTGTACATGCCATTCACTTCCTTTCTCTCTCTTTTTAGTGCTCTAGTCTTTAGAATACATCTCGATATGATGAATTATGACCAAAGCCACTTGTGCCACAGGTTCTGCTCTAAGTATTTTGCAAGGAAGTTGCAATTTTGCTGAAAGTATAGAAGACATGGCACGAAGTTCTTCAAAGTAGTTGATAAAGCTGTGATCATGACATCTGGTGTTGGTTCCCTGTTGCTGCAAGACCAGGAACTTTCATCCTTTAACTCATAGCTGGCTGAAATCTAAGCTCCCCTAGTCTTGGACAGCAGTGAGGATAAACTGTACAAGTCAAGTGATTATTGCAAGTTGTTATGCTCTCACAGCTTTAAATTTATAGCCAAGGCACCTCTGAAGGAGAGAGTAGATTCTGTGAGAGAAAGATATATCCAGCATTACTGGCTTTCCCAGGTTTATTCTGTATTCCCTCTGTACCCTCCATTAGGACTTTCTATTCGTGTGTACGGTAAGGATGCTGGAGTGTCAAGGATATCTCAGGCATTATTTAATTCCACAAATTTCTGAAATCTCAAGCCAATGTGTTTGTTAAATATTCAAAAGGAACTTCCAAATGATTTAATTTAGCCATTACTCTAGCCAATGGCACATGACAGAAGAGTAATGCAGAAATGGGAATACATCATCAGTGTTTGAACATACATAAAGCAATAGGATTAGTTTCTGATTATTGTTACATGACTCAGCTGATTTTTCAAAAAACTTAAATCAAAGATTTAATTCAGACAAGTGACCACAAATATTGATAACTGTCCACGTAGCAAAAATACTTTTATTTATCTAGAAAGTGAAGGCTAGAGAAATCATTTCAATTTTGAATTTTTAAGACAATGTTCATAGTAACAATGGCGGTAAGTTTTCGTAGTCTTTTTAGTCTTTTTTAAAAACGTTTCTTTGGCAAGCCTGGTCCAAATCAGGAAGAAGAGTCACAAACAATAATTTCAAATAGTGAAAATAAATTTAAAAGGCCATTAGAACCTTAAACAAAGTTTATAGGTATTCCCTTTGAACCTACCATTGTTCTTATTCATAATTCCAATAATAAAAAACAGATTAATTTCTTCTCCATCTTCCTTTTTATCACTGCACATATGACACCATAGCTGTACTTCTTCATTTATGGTCTTAACAGACACACAGGAGAGCAATGCAGTACCTTGCACCAAATGATCCAGTAACCTGACCAAAAAAAAAAAAAAAGTTAATTAACACTGGACACACTAGCTGAGTGAAAAGAACACAACTCAATTATTGGGTAATACAGATTCACCAGTGACACATCATAATAAGTGATGTTGATACCAACTGACAGATGATAGGTTTTAAAAATATGCAGTTGTTCTTCATTTACTGGCAAATGGATGTATAATTCAAGAAAGCTTTTCTAACATATCCATGAATGAAAACATTGCTTTGTGGACACGATTTGTAGTGCATTTTAAACTCTAATGGGACACCAGAGTTTCCACAATGTGGTGGAAGTAGAGTCCAGTTCTTCTAAGTACAGTTAATAAAATACCTATTTTTAACAATATTCAGAAATTGTGCATAGTACCCAGAGAGTACTCGTTACCTCTTGAGAAAGAGATTTTGGTTGCGAGTCTTAATTGCCATAAATGCTTAGAAAACGGGGCCTGGTCCCTAGCATTGCTGTACCATATGAGGTAAGGGAAGAAGGAAGAACATGTTCTTAAAATAGTTGATAACTATCTTTACATTACCAATGACCAGCTGCCTCAAAGTAGGAGGTTATTTTCAGCTGGACCCCTCATTTCCAAGTAACAGATGTTTCTCTCATTTCAACAAGTATTAGTAAAACAGAGCCTTTTCGAAATACCTATTAAAGAATCTCTCTATGATCTGAATCAGCTGTATAGTTGACACAGCTGTATAGCAGCTTTTTGCTTGCCCCAGATCATTACTGAAGTCTGGTGGCAACTCTCCAAAACTAGTTAGTGTTATAGTTCAATGGACAACAAATGTGAGGCTTTATATGAGAGAATTTTCTGCTGTTCTTTGGACAACAACATGTCATTACTAGGGAATGTGGCATTTATGCTGCTCTTTTATAGCTGTAAACAATTTTAAGCCATTACTCATCCTGAAGCTAGGTTCAAATAGATGACAGCTAAGTGGCAACACAAATTCTCCTATGCTTGGAAACCCTAATCCTAATAAACAGTTCTAACTGATCTCTGAACACAAATTATTGTGGGTCAACAAACATGACAAATTCCATAAATGGACGGTTGGCTTAGGTAGTTAACTGAAACCAACTTTATTGTTAAATTCCCTAATATGTAAAGCTTTTAGCTTTCTGACACAGTCACAGGCTGATATGTTACAATTTTTACTTTAATTTTTGTTTGCCTGCTTGTTTTTTTGTGATGTAGTTAAGTTGCAAGGGTAGGAAACATACTACCTTTACATGTGCAAGAACAGATCAAAGTAGTTTAAAAACCAGTATTCATATTTAATTTCATTAGCTTTCTCTTACTTATTGTGGTATTCAGGCTTGGTTTTACTCATACTTACAGACACACCATCACCAAACAGTCCACCACACATTTTCCTAGCCTTGTGAGCTCCAAGAAAACTGCACTGCAGGAATTTATCAATGAAATGAGCAGCAGTCTGAAGGCTGTACCACATCTGTACAAGAAACTGAATTTTAGTTATCATCCCACCATTGTTGCTGTCTCCTGGCTTGCCACAGATTCTTGCCTTTATTTTGGCTGTCAAAGCTGTGGAAAGAACATCGGTTCTAGGGAGGAGTTTATGCCTTCTGGGCACTAAGCACCATGCAGAGAATTCTAAGTCATTCCTGGAGAGCTTAGACATCAGCACAGCAGAGGTATTGATCTACTGTGGCTGGGTGTCAGCTTGATCCATTGATAAGGATATCAGCAGTCAAAATGTAACCACAGTTTTAAGGTTTTGAGGGTGTGGGAATCCAAATAATGACCCTTTGAAAGGTGCTTTTTAGAGAAAGATTGTCTTTTACCAGAGTTTCCATGCAGAGGTTTATAAGGTGTGATGCTTGTTTTGGAAATTGTTAGTGTTCCCTTTTCTCTTTCAATTAAAAGTGTATGCAATTAGTGATTGAAATAGAGCGATCAATGTTATCTAAAGAACTGGCCTACCCATATTTTTCTTGGAGCAAGAGAAAAAGGGGAAAAAAAATCAGGTAAAGAAGCCAATGTTTTTGTTAGCTACAGTGTACATAAAAATTCATGTTCATTTAAAGAAATAAACTGTTACTGTAATTTTGGTGGATATTGCCTAAAAGGAGAATGTTGTTTGGGCATTTTTTCATACACTTGAGGCATTATGAGTAGCTGTACTTCTCGGCAGTGTGTCACAGTACATTAAGTAAGTTCAGGTTACCTGTAATCTTTATATCACAAATGATCTAGCATGGGTCATAAATTCTATAAATTTGAGGTTGCCTAAAATAGAGAGCAAAATAATCAGTCACTCTCATAACCTGATCAAGCCTGGATAATCACAAAAAAGAGCTGTGACAGGAACTAAAGGAAAATATGGTTCATTTAATCCTTTATAAATTGATAAACTCTTGCAGCTTTAAAGGAATGACCCTTTCAAAGCAAAATAATCAAATCCATCTCTTGTCAGTTTGGTGAGATTTATATATGGCAGCTGATGATTTTTTAGCAATACTGTCAGTCTGCTTTTCAGATCAATGCCAATGAAATATTTTGTTTACGATTTACCTTCCATTTCACCTAGAATTTGAGAGTTTTAATACCAAAAGTAGTTACGTCTAACTCTATTGATCCAGCGGTAAATTAAATGGCAAACAAAAGCAATCATATTGTTTTGTCAAAATACTCTCAACAGGGAGCAAAATTCTTTATTAAAACAGGATATGTTGCACTGAAATGAAAAGAAAGTTTCATTTCAAGAATGTACTTTAAAAAAGCAGAGAAAGACCTTCACATAGCTAGATTTATTTGATGGGAATAGTACAAAGGTAATAAAACTGAAATTGTATATTGAATTTATTTTCCCTAGTATAAAGACAAAAGACACCCAAAAAAGTGTAAAACTTACCTAAAATGCACATGATAATTTTATTCCAACAATGTATTTTCTTTTTTCTTCTAGTAGTTAATTGATAACTTTTCTATTTGGAATTACTTATTTTCATTTATTTTTGTTACCTGCCAAATCCTCTATTGATCTCTGAAATATTGTGTATAAATTATACATTGTGTGTAAGTTACATATTCACAGTGAGATTGCTATGACACAAGGACACAATGAAAACTTGGAAAAGGAGGGGGAATATATTAAATAAAATCTATTAAATAAGTAAAAACTTTTAAGGAGGTATTTCCAATGTGGAGTAAATTAATATTTCAGCCACGTACCAGATTAACATAATGCGAGAAATTACTGATTTAATGGGTTGATAAAATCATGATAGTGATTACTAATCATATTAATTCCACTTACAGGTTTGCTTGCCAAGGGCTCTAAGGTCAGTGGGACTTTAGGCATTGATTTCAATAGGAGAAGAATAGACTTTTAGAAAAATAACGAAAGTCATATAAAAGTTTCTTCTTATGTGGCATGATAATTCTATAAAAGAGCAAAGAGTTAATATAAAAAAATACTGTATGTAATAGAAAAGGAAAAGAATGACTTTAAATGTTTTTCTTGATCACACCAACTTGAAGGACTTGTATCAGTACCACCCTCTTAACAAATCTCTAGAGATCCAGGTTTGTGCAGCTTACAAAAACGAATTGCTATAGAGTTTATCTATCTGTAATTATTGTCTTTAATATGGCATTGGCTATTTAAGCTTGAGGCAACATGAGAAAAATGATTTTTTTATGATGAATCTCAAGCTGCTACAAATAGGACGTCATGATTCCTTTTAAAGATAGTAATTTGCCTATGTCTCTGCAAGCAAAATTGTTGATGCAATAAAGAAAAACCCCAGAGCCTAACAAACACATTTGTAAATCCTACATTTTAGATTATTTTCACTTTTAGGGGTATTTTTTTCAAAGCAATTTTTTAAGTTCCCTGAAGTACTATACTGTGACTCTGAAGCCCTGGGTGGGAAGTGAGGCAGAGCTACATCTCCCTGCAGGAGGACTAGGCAGGCTGTGACTCAGACTAGCTGTTTCCCACTGCTACAGTTCTTTGTGCAGGTTGTGTGTTGACCCATTGGCAGCGCCTTGTCTCCATACCCTGGGAGCAATGTCAGTACTCCATGAATTTTCAGCTGTTCCATTTACTTGGAAGCACAGGAGAAAAATACTATGTTCAAGTTATTTAAATTAAAGCTATTCAGCATTTCAGCATTCTGAGAGTAGAATTTGGAAATTCATTGAGGAGACATTTCTAAGTCAGGCATATACCTGTTGGTGATCTTGTAAAAAGTTATGTAGGTTGGGCAAGTTGCAAAAGCTCTGAAGCAAAATACGTGCCTGTATGATAATACTTAGTGATAATATTCCACTGATACCAATACTAATCCCGTTAGCAGTGTTTCACTGATACAGAGAAATGTCAGATAAAATGCCCCAATTTACTGCAAAGGTATGGGGGGGGATATATTCTGTAATATTGGGTGAATAATAATTAAAGGACCCTCTCCTGAAATCTTTCCCTTACATAGGCAAACACACAAAGGTAGAATCTAGCTTTAATCAGAGAAATGGTTTTGCTGTAGACATTCGCTCAAATCCGCCTCAATCCTTCTCAGCAATTTTGTGGTGGTACCAGATGATGTTCCAGCTAAAGAAGAAAGGACAGGGCTAGGGGCAGACGCAAAGAAATGGCTTTTGAAAGCTGAGTTTACTAGTCATGTTATTTCTGGGTTGCCGAGTGTTGATTATGGGTGTTGTGGCTACTACAAGTGGAAAAATCCTCATGCACATACCTTAGCCTTCCCTCCTTCTCTAGCAGGAGCAGCTCCTCTCTGCACATAAGGCTGTCTTTCTTAAGATGTCTGTAGGAGGATACAGATAAGAAGGTCTCTGTAAGAAGACTGTTCAGGCTAAGGTGGTCGGTTCCCCATGTCCAGAGGGCCAGGGAAAGAAAGCTGTCTGCCTCACTTTGAGCCTGCTGCCTGAAGTTGCTGTCTCCTTTGTGCACTGAGCTAGGTCTGAGTTTGTCTGCTTGTGATGGGTCACAGGATGGGGATTTGTATCTGTTTACAGAAATAATAAGACAAAGAAGACAGAGGAGCTCATGACACTAACAAGTTTTTTAAACTTCTATTTCATTGGTTTGGCATTTATTAAGATTTGGTTACTAGTGAAATTAGTACTGATTTTGTTACTATACACGGTGGAAGCATTGTACTTAAAATAGTGAAATTTGTGGGTTTATTTATATTTCTATTTCTCTTAATAAATATTTTTTTTCTAGTTCAACAAGGTAAGCTGGAAAACGGCCCTGACAAATCTGTTTGATGGGCATTAGAGACCTGAAAAGTTGTATTTGATTCAAGAGATGAGGGTGACAAGATGAAAGAAATTCTAATGTAAATGACAACAGGTATCCTCAAGATTGTATACCAGTATTGAATTAATATGTTAGTTCAGCTTCAGAAAGTTTAAATGTATTCTGACATTTGGCCAGATAAAAATGGGGTGCTACAATTCAAGGAATTAAACTGTCATTAAAGAACGCTTAGAATTAGCTTGTAAAATAAATATGAAAAAATAACAATGGAAATAATGACTGGGGTGGGGAAAATAAAGAAAACTAAACCAGAATGCACATTTATGGGCTTTATGAATGTTATCTCGGTATTTATCACTCATACTAAATGAGAGCAAAAGCCAAGTATAACATGATGCAAAACAAGCAAATTGTTTACCCTATAAATGTGAAATGTTACAGAAACATTTCTGCAGAGAGCTCATATTTTAGGAGTAGGTATTAGTTTATTTTCTTCTGCTTCTCAAGGTGATTTCTTGTTGATACTGATAAGGTCTGTTCTGTTTAGCATGCGGACAAGAACATGACTTGGAAACTTGCAACTCTACCTAGCCCTATGGCAGGATGAAATGAAAATTTGTTCTTGCTGTTTCCACAGATCTTTTTGATGTGAATAATAAAGCCAACAGAAGAAACAGGATTACTCTTTCATAGAAAAATTTAGATTTAGATTTTGATTTTGGTCTAGACCTGCTTAAAGTTGCAGTTTCAAATTTTCCTATTAACTGAGAGCAGGTAGATTTTCATTTTAAAAACACCAAAACATGTAATGAAGCAGACCCTGCAGCTTCATTGGTATTCTTGTCAGTTTTACTGCTGCTATTGGCAGAGAAGCTGACAAGAATACCAATGTCACTGAGCAAGCAGGTTGTTCCCAAAATCTGTAATTCTGGGCAGTTTATCCAAAAATGACTACTTTCTAATCCACACTTTTTCCTTTGAAGCTCGAGTCTTGAAAGTCTTTACTCTTTTTTTCTTTTTTTTTTTTTCCTCCAGAATCCCTGACTCTGGAGCAGGTAGACATTTTCATCACTGGGAAACTGTACTTTGAGAAACACCAGCACCCAGATGGGTTGGCTAGATAGAATATGTGGTAATGTCCCATAGTCACAGAGCTCATATTTCTACCATTAACAAGGGTTAATGCCTTTCAGAGTTTCAGCAAGATTTTTTAGAACTCTTCCTGACCTCAACAGACTTTGTTAGTCTCACTGATGGAGTGAGTTGCCTCTGCTTAGGGCTCCCATGGCTTCTGAATTCCAAGATAGAAATTCTCTGTCATCATAATGCAGAATATACCAGCGCTGCTCAGGGTTTGGAGATTTTTGTATCAGAACATGCAGATTTTCATTTATTTTTATCCTCTTCAGTGAACCGTTTGTCTCCAGTGAGAGAAAAGAGCAAAAGTGGTGACAGAGTGCCACCTGAAAATAGCCAGCAGCCCGTTAGTGTCATTCACTCATGTCCGTGCTCCAGCTCTGCCTAAGTCTACAGAGGCAACCTCATTTGGCCATATTTTGCTTCTGGGTTGCCTGCCTCTGACCAGTCATTACCTACAGGACAGATCATAGAACTCTTTAGCAATACACATCAACTGTGTAGAGCAACTGAAAGGAGTCTTTGCAAGAGAGGTAAAAATAATGACCCAAATACAGCTACGCTGGGACACGGGGAACATCTGGAGTAAATGCTCTGAGAGTTGCTACAGTGAGATACTCCCTTGAAATATTTTACTAATGAGCCTGTGCATTACCTACAGGACAGATCATAGAACTCTTTAGCAATACACATCAACTGTGTAGAGCAACTGAAAGGAGTCTTTGCAAGAGAGGTAAAAATAATGACCCAAATACAGCTACGCTGGGACACGGGGAACATCTGGAGTAAATGCTCTGAGAGTTGCTACAGTGAGATACTCCCTTGAAATATTTTACTAATGAGCCTGTGTGACTGTTAAGGTTTTTTATTTGGCTTTCTTCACACACTGTAAATATTCTTCTCCAGTCTTCTCTAGGTTGTGATTGCTCGGTGTTCATTACTGGCATGTATATGTTTACTGAATCTATGAATTAGATGTCAGAGAAAAAACTAAAGACCTGTAACAAAAAACAGCTTAGTCACTTTTGGTTTAAATGTAATCTCCCTACCTCTTTAACAGAAACAAATTTAGTGCTGTATCAGTGTAGGTAGAATCTTTTTTAAAAAGATGCCTGCTACCAAAATAAGATTAAAGCTGCCATTTTGACTGTAGGTCCTTCTAGCTGAGGAAGAGATTATTAAAAATACTTTTAATTATAAAAATTGCTTAGGTGTCTTATACTATGAAAAATAATATTTTATGGAGGGTTGAGCAGTGCACATTCAACAGGAGAGTTCACATAGATTAATCTGCCCACTGGGACGCCAGTCAGCCAGTTTGATTCTTTCAGTGATTTACCAAGTTCTGATGTGCTTAGCACTGAATTTGACTTATCTTCAAAGTTCTGTAAGTAAGTCGAGTGGGATTGATACTCTTGTAACAGCTCCACTTGTTTTTCTTTTTCCTTTATTTAATTAAATAAGAGAGTTGTTAGTGCCTTGAAATATTTTACTAGTGAGCCTGTGTGACTGAGTTAAGGTTTTATTTGGCTTTCTTCACACACTGTAAATATTCTTCTCCAGTCTTCTCTAGGTTGTGATTGCTCGGTGTTCATTACTGGCATGTATATGTTTACTGAATCTATGAATTAGATGTCAGAGAAAAAACTAAAGACCTGTAACAAAAAACAGCTTAGTCACTTTTGGTTTAAATGTAATCTCCCTACCTCTTTAACAGAAACAAATTTAGTGCTGTATCAGTGTAGGTAGAATCTTTTTTAAAAAGATGCCTGCTACCAAAATAAGATTAAAGCTGCCATTTTGACTGTAGGTCCTTCTAGCTGAGGAAGAGATTATTAAAAATACTTTTAATTATAAAAATTGCTTAGGTGTCTTATACTATGAAAAATAATATTTTATGGAGGGTTGAGCAGTGCACATTCAACAGGAGAGTTCACATAGATTAATCTGCCCACTGGGACGCCAGTCAGCCAGTTTGATTCTTTCAGTGATTTACCAAGTTCTGATGTGCTTAGCACTGAATTTGACTTATCTTCAAAGTTCTGTAAGTAAGTCGAGTGGGATTGATACTCTTGTAACAGCTCCACTTGTTTTTCTTTTTCCTTTATTTAATTAAATAAGAGAGTTGTTAGTGAAATTGCATTTTCTATCTTTGCTGTGCAGACCAACAGAGTAAGTATAAAGCTGTCATTGATGTGGTATGAGCTCACGATTTTAATCTAGCCGGATAAATTGGACAACTATATGTTTTATGACAGTCACAGTAGCTAGCCTACAGGAGTTGTTTAAGAAGCATAAATTAGCCATATGTCTAGGTGTTTCATTAACAAACATCTTAATATGAACATTGATCTTGCTGAATGTGGCATCTTGGCTATAATAACAATGTTTGAGTTGGTCTATTACGCCTAGATGTGCATTTTAATTTTCAGAAGATATTAGAGTTATTGAGCCTTTAACAAATAAACCATGTAAGGAGAAACTAAGTATGTTAAGAGCCAACTCCTGGTCTGCTGTAAATTAGTATGGATTTGCTGACTTCAGAGAGGAGGATCCTGCTATCCATCTCCATAGGAAAATACATGCATAGTGGCATGCAAATAGCCATATCAAGTTAGATCACACTATGAGGCCCTATGTTCTGCTCAGTATGGCAGTTGCCAGTTGAGAAATAAATTATTTGTGTATAGACAGGACTTAAAAGAGCTGTGGAGCACTCTAGTAGTGCTCGGATAATGTTCTGTGGTTTGGGAACAATATCAGAGACAATTCAGAGCAGCAGTGTATTTGTAATTTACATGCATCCGACTTGACTACAGTGGGACTCTAGACAAAATGACTCTGTTAGCTAAACGCTAACCTGCTGCTCTTATGCCATTGATACTGGTATAGACATAGATACACACGTCTTATCCTTACATATAAGACTGAAATTTTCAAAATTAAAGCTATATCATTTAAAAATAAATAGGATACTATATAGCTCAGAGTCCATCTGTTTATATCAAAGATGCAGAAGTTCATAGTATGAAATACTTATCTGCAATTTTTAAAAGGGCCATTTTATGACCAATAATTAACGTTTGAAGCTATGTAAACTGAAATAAGGAGCATACTATAATTTTAAAGAGTAAAAGCTAATTGCCTATTGAAGAGCAGGGAGCAAGAAGAAATTCCTTCATTACTAGCATTCCACAGGTTGCTTGGAGGTAGATGATGAGCCTGCATCAAGGAAGTCATCATCCTTCTTTCTTTATGCCCTATATAGACCTTGATAGTGGATCATAGGACTTAGCAGGCACATTTATACCTCTTCAAGACAAATAGAAACAAAGCTGTGGACTCAGTAGCAAGTACTGTAGCCAACACAGGATAATCCATCACTCGGATAAGTGAGCAGCCTATTGTTACTTCCTATTCTCTTTAATAAGGACTTGACAGACAAGAAATTATACTATGCGGTATCTAAACTATAAAAAGTTTACTGGAACTATTGGTGGAGTAATTGAGCTTTGGTTTGTGCTATTTCCTGCTTACGTCTAATGCTTTGCATGTTACAGTTCTTTTCCCCTGATATCAGACTTTGCCAAGAGAACAATCAGTTACTAGATGGACCAGTTGTCTGACACGCATTAGAAAATTCACCCTTTCCTCTATAACTCAAAAGACAAGAAGGCATAGATTTATGTCTTAAAAATCATACTTAAAAATCATACAGTATGTTAAACTGGCAATGTTTGGGTAGACAGATATTCTCAAAGTGTCTTAAAATTATCAGTGAATCAATACTTTAACAAAGTGTTGAAATTAAGTCTCACTTTAATGAAGGTCATGGAAGACTAAGTTTGGTGTCCGAATCTATTAATCCATGGTAAATATTTCTTAAGATGTTGCATCTGAGCTGGAATGAATAAATTAATTCACAATGCTGAAATATTAGAACAACTTGGCTTTAAGAAAAGAATATTAAAAGATTTCCTTATATAAGCATGCACACACTCATCTGAATTTCTTCTCAATGTTCCTCATGAAAAAAGATCTCTTGTCAACATTCAGTGCTCATTAATAGTTACAGTTTTCTGAGAAATCCATACTTATTCCAGAGAAAGTGGCTGAATTTGGAATGGGATAATTTCATTTCTTGAAATCAGAATATGAAATCAGTTATTTGCAAAACAATATTTACCACTTAATGGAATCCATGTCTATTTCTGCTTTCCACTATGATACATTTTTAGATCTGAATTTTCCTTTGGATAACTTGTCTTTGATTCCTTATTGTGGTTTATTCTCCAGTTAATGTGTTGTGTCATGAACTTAAGCACATACAAATTTCATTTCTTGAAATCAGAATATGAAATCAGTTATTTGCAAAACAATATTTACCACTTAATGGAATCCATGTCTATTTCTGCTTTCCACTATGATACATTTTTAGATCTGAATTTTCCTTTGGATAACTTGTCTTTGATTCCTTATTGTGGTTTATTCTCCAGTTAATGTGTTGTGTCATGAACTTAAGCACATACATGTTCAGTTTCTTTTGATTGTTTTTCAAAGAATGGAAAAAAAGCGTAAGTAATACTCAGCCTGAAAATGTCTTTCCAAATTTATCTTGCTTATTCTGAGATACTTTCAAAAATTACAACTCAGTTACATATCAAGATATTCTCAAAGTTACAAAAGGAGCTACTAATAGCTTGGACACATTTTCAAATCCTTTTAATTCCGGAATTGAGAGAGAATGATTGTATGAGGATATACATGTTTCCATGATTTCTAAACCTGATACAATGGAATTTATCCTAGAATTGTTAACCCTTTTTTGCAGATGAATAGAAATTATCAAAATATTTTTAAATATCTTCCAGATCAAATGATGACTTATGTACTTCATGATATGCAGCATATTATCTGGGTAGTTAGCTGGAAGCAAATAGTCAATTTTGTATTAATTTGTGAACAAGCAACATTAGCAATTGCAAATGATGCTGATAATGCAGATGCAAAAAAATGCTTGTTATGAAATTAAAATCACTGACAGTATACCAATATTGCATTTTGAAATATTCCTAATGCAGCTTTATTACTGTCTTGAAAATGATCTAGCAAAGATTATTGCTCTTTCAAGTGTAATAACAGACAATCATTTGAAATATTTGGTATATCCATGGTGTGCGGCATAGAAAAGAAAGCAAAAAAATGCTCCCTTTGGCTATATATAATTTTTTATATGCTACAGAAGGCATATGGGTGAATTTAAAAGAAAAAACTCCAAACTTGTTTGAGTTTATGTCACTGACATCTAATAAACACGAATAACTATTTTTATTGTTTCTGTAGATGTTATTGTGTCACTTTACAAAAGTGTATGCATGTTATAGATACAAAAAATGTTTTAAGAATTCTGTTATTTCATGTTGTGCTAGAATTGTTTTTATGGCTTCCATTTGTCTTATGTTTTGTATCTGAAAGACCAGTATGAGCAGTTGGGAAGCTTATTCTGCGTAAACTGCAGTAAGCGTTACGGCAGATTTTCTGACTTTATTGATCCTTGAACTGTACACTCATCATAGAAAGTGCAAAGCCTCTTTTCTTCCTGATTATCACAAGTCTGGTTGCAATTAATCTTAGACAATTAAAAGGACTAATTTAGATACATTTATTTAGCTACAATACACATCCTTCTCATTGGCCCAATCCACTGTGGTATAGAGCAAATAGATAGCAGATAGTGTGCTCACGAACAGCCGAGGTAAATACATGTGATAAAATCATATTTAGATATGAAATGGTTCAATATGTAGGGCAATTTTTGCTGGTACAGTCAACAATGTAGACTTACCTATTTTTGCACTACAGTGGTAGTTGAAGCAGGATCTGTTGATGGAGATGCTATATAAATAATAAATATTTTTTGAGACTGAGGGCACTACATGTTGTAGCCAAAAAGTGGCCTTCAAAAAAGATTCCTAAAATGTAGTCATACGGAGGTCTCACAGGGGCTTGGAAATCGGAATATTATTTACAGTTGGTTTCAAGTCTTTGTTCCTCTCTGGACAGTTTTTCAGTCTTCAGACAGTATTCTCAGTAGAAACAGGAATCCTCCAGTGCTTTCCTTGAAGGAGTGATACAGGTCAATTCTCTGAAACTCTTGATTTTCCTTCCAGTTCCATTGAGCAGTTCTGATATTCTGCAGTTGTATCAGTAGCTCAGAGTGCACCACCGGCACAGAAAAGGGATGCCCAGTTTGAGTAGAATTTCTCCCAGATCACAGGTTACTTAGGCTGGATGAAGTTTTCCAAGACCTCTGATGAGGCCTTTCCTTGGATATTTCCAGGTTCTGAGCAGAGAAACTAGTTTTCTAATGGCTTTAAGACTTTATCCTTCACAGAACAGTCAGTGAGACATTGAAGAATATTAATATGCATGCACAGTAAACATTTGCATCTCATGAAATCACTAATTAAGCTGTGTAGCAGCTTTCTTCCATACCATGGCATTTCTGTACCAGACTTACAAGTACAAAAACAGAGGCCAGACTAACATCACAGTTTGACAGGCAGAATTTCAAATGTTGACTTACAGCAATTATATTTATTTCATAGGTACAAAGTCAGTAAAGCTTCAAACCACTGGTGTAAAGCTTCAAAACAAGGATTCATGTTTCATTACTAGTTTTTCTTTAAAGTTTCTTCAGGCTGCATTTTATACTGAAAACATGGTTTAAGTCAACAACATATTGGTTAGTGTTGCTTTAAAAAGGTTTGATTGATTCATTCGTCCCTTCGCTCATTCAATGACTGAAATTATTTCCCTTAAAATGATGGGTATGTGATAACTCTAAGGGACAAAGTAATGTACTTCCCTTTTGGTTTCTCATTGAAAAAGTAGAAATAGAAGGAATTGAGGAAAAAATAAATTTAAGTCTATGTTTCACTTTGGTTTCTGAGCACTGGGAAAAATACTTTTAAAATTTATTTTTCCCTTTTTTCCACCTTCATTTTAGGCCTTGAATGAAATGCTTACCTTTCCAGCCAGCAGGTGGGCAATAAATATTCGTTTAGAGTGGGGGAGGCAGTATAATGGGTCTGTAACAGCAGTTGTCTCCATCTGTTGCCATTTCCTCATTTTTCATTGTAATTTTCCTTCAGTATGGAGTTGCTGTACTTCTTTCCCTTTCTGACCACACTCCTCCTTTATTCTGGATAGGATCTTGGGTAGGAACACAGATACAGCTTGTGATGGAGGGAAATAGCTGTATGTGCTTTCTTTTTGAGCCCTGATAGCAACTTCTGTAAACTTATTAGATTTTTCAATACTACTTTTTAATCAGCGAAACTTGCAAACAGACTGGGGAAAAAAAAGATGCAGTGTAGTAATATTAAATGTTATTAAGAAAACCAAATCAAGAGAATATGGAGAATTACCAAACTAATAAAGTGATTTTTATTGACTTCTGTAGTTTACTTTCTATACCTGTAACTAGATCCTAAGCATAAGAAATAAGAAATTCCTATGGCCTATCAGAAATACCCTGTGTGGTCTTAATATTTCTCTAAGGTTCACTGAAAAGAGCAAAGCCAGAAAAGATCATGGGCTGTTGCTGAGATGGTTAAACTGCAAGTTTTCCCTTTATTCTTAAAGTAGGCAAATGAATACTTCTTATTTTCCATTTCTTTTTTTAAACAATATTATATGAGTGATCACTCTTTCCCTGAAAATCTTCAAAGTATCAGAAGAAATGTGTATGTAATTTAAAAACTGTTTTCTCATACCAATGAATTTTATGCAGTGAGTATGTCATGTGAGCAGTGCTGACATATTTGACATATCCAATTTGACATATCAATGAGTTATTTGCCTGGGAATTTGTTGTAAGGAAAAGTGAATACATAGATTTTCAGAAGGGAAACCAACCAGTAATATTTTCTAACAGGAGAATCATGATCTTAAATTCTTATCTGTGGGAAGTTGCCACTTCTTTGTGTATTGTGATTTACCTTGACATTTTCCCAGATGTGTACTTGTTACTGGCAAAAGCTGACCAGTGTAAACTTAGGTCCTAAAATCCACAAAATGGCAAGTAGTATTTTTAAATAGTTTTGCTGTTAGAAAGATGAAGGTAACTTTCGTTCTAAGAGGAAACCTTCCTGCATCACAAAGATTAGGGGTAGCAGTGCTAAATAACTCTACAGCCCTTCAATGTTCAGTCTTTGAGCTTTGCTTGCAATTAAAATGCAACTTTGCTGGTATTCTCAGTAAAACTGCCCAAAAATTATATCCATGCAGATATAAATAAATACTATTAATGCTTTCATCCTCTATCAGAACTCTCAGCTTTCATAATCTGCAGATGGATAGCACTGGAAAAAAACGCAGATTAATTAGAGTTATGACTGGAAGTTTAAGCTTTGAAATAAGAGATTGCTAGGAGGTACACTGAGCTTCAAAAGTAACGTACACAGTGCTAGGAAGCTGGCAGCTGAGACTTCATGGAAATATGAGGAGAAAATAATATCAAACAATACAATCTCTATACACTTTTACAACCCAAGTACAAATAAAAAATTGTTCTCTGATATTACAGTGTGAAATATAAAATGTAAAGCTGAATACAATATTCTGGCAAGTAAACAGTCAGAGGGGACAATATTACCTGAAATGAATGTATCAGAAGGCTCATATGGTGTTTCAAACCAATAGTGTTTGAAGGGATCAAAGTTCTCAAGACATATTCTTGTCCTTTACTACGTTACCAAAAGCTAACCGAGAAAAGAGTTACAGCAAGTAATGTTTAAAAGTATTTAAATATATTATGCATTAGAAGTACCTTGTGCTAATAATTGAGAATGACAAAAATACTGGAAGGAGAAATACTTAGGGTGCCAAAGATACCTTCTGTTCAACTGTTAAACTTAGTAATATTGCTTCACACTATCTAAAAAGTGGAGTTTACGAACTACAAGTTTCACTTTAAATAATGTTTGAATCCGGTACAGCTACAGCTTCAGATGACACAAAATGAAGTTTCAACCATCTTTATCAAATATGACAAATTTTTTAAGGGTGATCAGAAAGGGACAATATGTCAGATTTTACACATTTTAGTATAGGTTTAGCTAACTGTGTCAAAGTTTTCTTACAAAACGTGAAGCCTGATGATAGAGATTACTCTATGCATAATATGCATACTGTTATGTATTAGCTAATGAAGTCTGTCTATCTTCACTACAAAAATGTTCCCAAAGTGGATTTGTTAATGTTTTTCTAAGCCAAGCTTTAAGGTGTCTACAGAACTGGCTACTTATATTCCTTTATACAGCATTAAAAAATACACTGATATTACTCTAATATTACCATTTGAATAAAAAATGGCATTGGGGAAACATTTTTTGGCAATGAGAGCCTGGCTGAATCAACTTGTGGAGAAATTCTGTGGTATTTACTTCATGGTTTGGGTAAAGGTGGGAAGAAGATTTAGGAGAGTACAGCCTTTGAAATATCTTCAGTTGAGAACCTGAATCAATCTACCAATTTCCATTACCAGGATACGTGTTCTGGCCACGCACCAGTGTTCTGTTTTTACGTGAAGAAAACTTGGCTGTATAGACTGCAAGAGAGCCATGACATGATTCAGTTAGATTTCTGATGTGCTTATACAGAGCCACAGATAGTATGCTGCTTATCTGCTACCTAAGTATTTTCCTATGCAAAAAGAATGCTTAACAAATAGATCAGCTGACATTATATATGCTTGGTGCAGTTGAATCATAAAAATGTGTGGAATAAGGACAATTGAAAGCAAGGATCCCTGTCACAAATCCACTGGTGGAAAATTTTGAATTTTCCCCCTGAATTTTTAGCTACAGTTGCATTAAATAAATGAGAGACATGTATAAACAATCATATTATCCTGAGCAAGAGGACAGTCATTAAGTATGTAATTCATAGAGATTCTCTACCTAAGAACTAAGAGACTCATGAAAGTGAACAGGCAAATCTTTAGGTACCCACTTCAGGAAACATTTAAACTGATGCGTAAGTGTTGCAGAAGTCAAGGATGCACTTGACTTAACCATTTCAGTTTCAGAGTTAGCTTTCTCTCATTCGTACTCTAAAGGCAGGATTTCTCCTCTGGTTCTGCCAACAAAATAACATTTACTTCTAAATGTCTTCTAGTTTATAATCTACTCTTCATGAGGTTTTCCTGCTACTTTCGTCATATTTGGCTTCCTCAGGTATGCATTTTCAAAATCAGAGAGGTGACGTTTCCTACTGATTCTGTGCTGTGAAGTGGCCCACTGCCAGAGGCAAGGCATTTAAAAAGCACCAGCTGCAGCACGCTTGGTGTCTATGGCAGAGTTGTTGTTCAAGCTCAGGGGTATTAATTTAACAGCTATCTTTGCCTTCCAGTATCATAGGGTACATTAAAATTACCAGCCATAAATTGCATCTTTCTGCTAGTCTGAAGAAGTTCAGAGAAATTAAAGAGAGTAAAGATTAAGGTGAATAATAACAATGATGTTGCCCCCTTCTCTTTTCTCCACAATACAAAGACTACGTACTTGTCATACTTGGACATGTAAGTGTTAATGATAACTGGCAAAGAGCACTCTCCCCAGGTAGCAAGTCTAGTTTCCTTGCTTCGTGTTGTGGAGTCACACCATGAATCCAAGTGCTTCTGTTGGGAGAGGACACAGTAGACATGTTTCAGTGACTCACAGCATGAAATAACATACCCACATTTTGCAGATGTTTCACTTAGGTAATAATAGTGAGGGATCATAGTAGGGGCAGTCAAAGGGGCAAAGGGGAGGGGAAATTTGTAACCGGTGCTAGCAGGCAATCTTCTTGATATTTGGAAGGTACACTACTAATAGTTTCAGTGGATACCTTCTTTGTGATTGTTTAAATTGATTCCCTTTGAAATTCACAAAGAACAGTAGTAACTGTTTTTTCATGGGAGGAGAGTCTGCCTAGAGTGTCCCACTGTTCCATATGCAAAGCTGTGTGGCTTTCCATTACAATGTGCCAGAGAAACATGTGGTGGAGTGGTATTCTGCTTTCTCCTCACTATGTTTATGTTTTAGCACCTCAGAAAGTCCTAGGCACATAACTTTGTTTCAAGCATAGAATCCACAAGAGATAATCTCTCTCTTCAGGAGATTTATGTATCTCCTACTGCTACAAGAAGATTTTTCATGTTTTCAGTGGGTAATTTGAGGCCGTTTTTGCTCTATTGAGACATTGTGACCCAAGAATTGTAATCCAGCTCACAGGCCATTGCTGCAACAAGTGTAGTAGGTGAATAAGAACATTCAAGAAATGATGTGGTAGAAGTAAGAGTTTATTAGATGCTTGAGGCTAGCATTGGGAAGACCCAGGACCACTGTCAGTAAAAACACCTGAAATATATATTAAGGGTTAAACAAATCAAAATATAAGTGTATAGCATTACGGCAAGTGATACATAGGTGTTCAAAATAGATAAATACAAAATGTCATGATAAAAAGTATATTCAGAATTAAATTGGTTGAAGCTGAGAAACTGGGGCTGCATCAAGATGTAGTACAGCTTCTTGAATTAGCAAAAGTTTGGTAAAGTTAAGTTTTAATTTGCTACCCTGCATGACAATGCTACCATCATTTCTTCAGAGTCCAGCATCTGCTGGCACTAATCATTTTGCAGGATCAGGCCCTTAATATGTGCTATGTTGGCATGGCTTTAATTGCAACCCATTAGGAGCCTAAGTGGTGTCTGATGCTGTAGATGTGCTCTGTAGTTCACTAGGAACTCAAGGAACAGTAAACAAAACTCTTACTCACCAATCTGCAGATAGGGTTGGCAACTGACTGTCGAGGTCTGCTTGCTGACACTTCATCAGCATAATTATTGGAGGTCAGAGCAGTGACAGCATAAACTGATAATTATTCACATACAATATTGCACGGATAATTGGTTGGGTTACACTGTCTGTCAAGGTAAATGTTGAAAGTGCTTGAATGGTAGTGAATATTCTCATGGATACATTTTTTCCCCTTAAGGGCCTGACTCGAAACCAGTTAAAGTCAGTGACTCATGAATTTCAGTAGGTTTGGTATCAAGATCTGAAAAGTGTGCATGCCTAAGTTTATCTTCCTTTCTTTCTTTGGAGGGGGTGCAGAGTACACTATAAATGGTTTATCTCTGAGATAGCCTTCACAATAGTGGCAGTGTGTTTGCTCTACAATTTCCTTGTTTGTTTCAACTACTCCTACACATTTCCACATGCATTACATCAGTTAATTTGCTTATTAATTCACAAATGAAGCATTGTCTTCTCTATAGGGATTGCCAATTGCAGAGAATCTTTCTTCTCAGTGTATTACTCTTCTGTTTCCTTAAGTACCACGCTTACCTGCCTTGTTGGACCTAGACCACTGCCTCACGTCATAAAGGTAAATTAATGGATTGAAAATGCGTATTTCCTGTGTATTTCCTGTACAATTATGCATTCTTAGAGTCCTTGAGAATTTTTATGATCATTGCTAAAGATGTGCATTGGGGTTTTTTCTCACTAAACAGCTCATAAGGATGGAGTTTAATGTTTGCTTGACAGTGCTTCTGGAGACATGTAGGATCTGGGCTTGTACAGGTTCAGAGTATTATGAACAATTGAATCCACCCTGGCTTTAGATAAATTTGTTAAATGTTCATTCCTATTTCTGACTTACGTTTAAGTTTAATAAAAAATCTCCAGCTATAACAGCTATCATTTAGAAGATAGGAATAGAGAAGTGTGACCTATAACAGAGGTTTCTTCTGCAAGCAAACTGCAAAGAAAAATTATGTCTGTTTTATGTAGCCTTCACAATTGTCATCTGAGCATGCCTAAGTAGTCACACTTTTAACTATTCCACAAGTTGTAGCATTGAAACCCAAAAAACTCGGATGCAAATGGATGTAGGTATTTCACAGGATATTTGGAAATATCTCATTATTCCCATGCTCTTAGATGAATGATGTATTTAATGAAAGAATGAGTCTTACTTTGGAAAAAAATTTAAATGTTTAATGAAATAGTGTTTGCTACTGAAAAACCATTCTTTCATTACTAAATACATATTTTGACCATGATTTGAAATTTGCCCTATGCAATAGCAACTTTGCAAATTCATTAAGCCCTTGTATAGGCAAGATTTTACGAGTGCATCCTTTTGTCAGAGAGGAGCTTTATTATCTTTACTAGTGCTTATAAGCCTGAGTAGAACAGTTTACAGGAGTTAGATCTTTTGGACAAATAAATATTGTCTTCTTACCAGCATATAAGAAAGCACTCAGTACATTCCTTCAAACTATTAGTGACTTCATTGAAATGTACACTGGAAAGACTCCCGGTTTATCTCCTGTAAATAAAGTTTTCAGTAAGAGTGGAGGGAGAGGAGAAACTTGAAGAATGACAAGCTATTTATTAGCATTCAAGTTACAAATTGTTGTGACTGTGCATGACATATTAGAGAACACTGTTTTCTTTTCTTGGATCATCAAAATCCAAATGCAAGTATAGAAAAGGAAAGCATTTTAATTCTATTTGTCCTCTACTGAAAAAGCTTAGTTCTTGATGACCTTAGCATTTTTACAGTTAAGAAGTAATCACTAATATTAGCAAATTCAAGGAGATAGATTGAGATTTGCCAGCTGGCATGTTCTGAAAAATTGGGTCATATAGTAGCATGGTGCAGATCCTCAAACCATCTCAGGATAAAGATGTGACAGATACTACCTCTTCTAGTCTCACTCTAAAGCTAGATATCTAATGGCAAGCACTGTGAGAAATAGAGAACTTTCCGTATGTCAGTCTGATAGATGTTTGTCTCCAACGGCAGCTGCTAAAGTGCCTTGGCTAAATAAACACTTGGTGTAAGTCAAATGGATCCAGATCTGGTTTTCTGCCCTTTTGGATGAAGTTTTCATGTGTTTGCTGTTTTAATGATGCAGTTCTTGTACTGAATTTTTTTAAGCAATAGAACTTTTACAAAGCACTTCAATTTTTTTTCCTTCTCCTTCCTGGCAAGAAATATTCTTAAATTGAACTCATTAAAAATCTATTGTATTGCTGAGAGTGCACATGCTGGACTTCTTTTTTCCCACTAATGTGAAGTGGGAGAAGCAGAAGTATCATTATATTAATGGATTGCGGAGAATATACTCAACTACCACGCAGCTTAGAAAGCAAAATGTAACAGCCTACAAAACTATGATAAAAAGAATCTAGCTGCATAAGGCTGTAATAAAACTATGATAAATGAAATCTAGCTGCATATCACCATGACAAGTAATTCCTAACTGAATTCACCTATCAAAACTCTGCTGTCCTTTGGTAAGACAAATAAGACATTGAAACCTGCCCTGAAGGCTCAGTGATGATAATGCACTGGTGGTATAATTTCACTCAGTAGTAGGCACCTTCTAAAGTGTGAGACTTACATGAATCAGAACCATGCTTGTGCTGGAAATGCTGGGATCTACAAGTATTTCCCTCCAAATTCCATATATTAAATCTTGTTGTTAAAAAGGAAAAACAGTTTATTGGCAAGCCAGTACTCTCTTCATTTCAATTATTCTTTAAAACATTTTTATTACATCTGAAAGGTCAGACAACCTTGACATACTCACCTGTTTAAGTGTACAGTTAGTTGTATGCATTGAGGGATGTAAGATTAGCATCAGTACTATGACTCATGGTGTGAAAAATATATTCTAAGTTAAAGAAATTAATAAATTCATGCTGGATTAGTGTCCTGATATTTTTATCTTTTTAATCTTTTCTATAAGAAAGAAGGTAAGAGGAAGTTTTGTGAAATGTATGTGAATCATCAATCATCATAGGAACAATTTGGTCCTATAGGTATAAATCTGTCATAATGCTCGTTTCTTTGGAGGGGGTGCAGAGTACACTACAAATGGTTTATCTCTGATACAGCCTTCACAATAGTGGCAGTGTGTTTGCTATTTGTAAAACTCTGAAGAAAATTTGTTTATGAATGTAGATAATGCAGTACAATAATGCAGATACACACACAACAGGTCCCACCACAACATCTTTGATAAAAACTGACGTTTTCCATTCTCGTGTCCCCAACTTCCATCTTCCAAGGCGCAATGGTTTTAGCTAGCACTTGAGTTTACATTTTGGAAGTTAATGAAGATGTAATTTTCTGGCTTGCCAGTCATTCCTTGGTCTTGGTTCCAACTTGAGAGAGTAGGGAGGGTGGCGGGAAGGCAATGATCATCCATTTACTTGTCACTGTTACCTTGTAAAATGAGATCAGACACGGCTTTTGCCTATCAAAAAAGCCCTTTATCAGGCATAGCACAGGCAACCTGAATATGTAGTGCCCTCTAAACACAGATATGTTCCTTTCTATTATTTTATGCAAGCAATGATAACAGCAAAATAACATGCAATAAAACAAAGTAATATTGCTGAAAAAGAACATCCTAATTTCCAAAGACGAGATATCTTCAGGGTCCATATCTTGAAATTCAAGGAGGCAAAGACAAGAGTTTGCATGCTGGTGAAGATTTTGATTTTTATTTCAACCAGCAAGTGCAATAAACAGGTCTGAGACAAAGTTTTTGTCTTGAAATATTCAGTTAATCCACTTCCTCACTTCTGTTTCCTAGTCACAGTCAGCACAGTGTTTCCCAATTAGACTTCTAGTTCAGTACTGTTTCTATAGCAAGGAACTTGCATAAAAGAGAAGTAGTGGGAGATTTTCAAAGTACCTATGCTAATTAGGTGTCCAGCTCTCACTGATTTTGAATAGGAGCTAGGTCCTTAAGAACTCTTTATGCCTTTGAAAATTTCTCCTGTAATCTCTCTCTGTTCTACTTGTACAGCCCCTAGCATTCAAAGACTTAAAGTCCAAAGAAAAGAAGAGACAGTGCATGATGCCTCATCTAAATTACCCTTCATGTCAGAACTACTATTTACAATTGAAAGGTTTCAAAAGGATAGCCTATATGTTGTTGACAGAAAGAAACTTTAGGGCTATTAATATTTTACACATTAACTCCTTACATGCTACAATGCCTGATTTTAGCCTTCACAATAGTGGCAGTGTGTTTGCTATATCTAAAACTCTGAAGAAAATTTGTTTATGAATGTAGATAATGCAGTACAATAATGCAGATACACACACAACAGGTCCCACCACAACATCTTTGATAAAAACTGACGTTTTCCATTCTCGTGTCCCCAACTTCCATCTTCCAAGGCGCAATGGTTTTAGCTAGCACTTGAGTTTACATTTTGGAAGTTAATGAAGATGTAATTTTCTGGCTTGCCAGTCATTCCTTGGTCTTGGTTCCAACTTGAGAGAGTAGGGAGGGTGGCGGGAAGGCAATGATCATCCATTTACTTGTCACTGTTACCTTGTAAAATGAGATCAGACACGGCTTTTGCCTATCAAAAAAGCCCTTTATCAGGCATAGCACAGGCAACCTGAATATGTAGTGCCCTCTAAACACAGATATGTTCCTTTCTATTATTTTATGCAAGCAATGATAACAGCAAAATAACATGCAATAAAACAAAGTAATATTGCTGAAAAAGAACATCCTAATTTCCAAAGACGAGATATCTTCAGGGTCCATATCTTGAAATTCAAGGAGGCAAGGACAAGAGTTTGCATGCTGGTGAAGATTTTGATTTTTATTTCAACCAGCAAGTGCAATAAACAGGTCTGAGACAAAGTTTTTGTCTTGAAATATTCAGTTAATCCACTTCCTCACTTCTGTTTCCTAGTCACAGTCAGCACAGTGTTTCCCAATTAGACTTCTAGTTCAGTACTGTTTCTATAGCAAGGAACTTGCATAAAAGAGAAGTAGTGGGAGATTTTCAAAGTACCTATGCTAATTAGGTGTCCAGCTCTCACTGATTTTGAATAGGAGCTAGGTCCTTAAGAACTCTTTATGCCTTTGAAAATTTCTCCTGTAATCTCTCTCTGTTCTACTTGTACAGCCCCTAGCATTCAAAGACTTAAAGTCCAAAGAAAAGAAGAGACAGTGCATGATGCCTCATCTAAATTACCCTTCATGTCAGAACTACTATTTACAATTGAAAGGTTTCAAAAGGATAGCCTATATGTTGTTGACAGAAAGAAACTTTAGGGCTATTAATATTTTACACATTAACTCCTTACATGCTACAATGCCTGATTTTGTGTAACTTTAAACATATGGTTTCAGTAGGTCTGTGTGAATTAAATACATTTGTCCTTAAAGGACTGCAGCAGTGCTGCTTAATTCTCAGTAATAAATCATGTTCTGAAACGTAATATTGAGTCAGAATAATAGATTTAAATGATTTTACTATTTTCTAAAACTATGACTCAATTATAAGACAAGGCAAGTTGGGAATTAGTTATTCCATGTAACCTGCTGAAATGCGCAAGATTAAATGTTATCTATTAAAAAAAGCACATGTATGTATTATGTGCCTTTTAAAAATCTATTTTACTGGCCAGTAGTTAACAACTATTTCTCCAAGATTCTAAGTATTCTCCTAGTCGTTCTGAAAATCTGTTCAAATGGTATATAAAGATGTCTTGAGTCTTTTCAGAAAGCTTTTTCTAGGAAAGGATTTTGTTTATAAAGTGAAGTACAGCAAAGTGAATGTTCACTGGCGTACACTATTGATGCGGCAAAGCAAAATTTGTTCACCTCTGACACTTAACTATGGGGGACTTCTTGACTTATGGGATAAGGAGAGAGAGAGAGACAGAGAAGGAAGTACAGAGAAGGGGAGAGAGAGGATTCTGTTCTGCAGATACCACTAATAAGAGGTACGCACCTCTAAACCTGTATATCTTAATAAGGGCACAACTTGCAATAAAATACAAATTATGAGTCTAAATGTAATTCCACAACACTGGCAATGACACAAGAGTGCTTCTCATTTTGTACAGGTGAAGTTCCTCTAAAATTTGGAAGACAAGTAAGACTGCACTTTTAGTTAGGATCTAAAAACAAGTAGGAATTCTTATTAATGCCTGGTTGAACGCCTTGCTGAACAAAACATAATCACAGAGTACATCATGTGCAATCAAATTAGAAAGGTCCTTGTTCTCCAATCTGCTCACCCATCTATGGTGGAATAATTGCTTCTTTAGAATGAAATGTTAATAATGGCTTTTTAGACTTTGAATGGAACTGAAACGCTACGTACAAAATAAAACCCTTCAGTTACAACATTCTATTAATCCAGCTGCTTAGAACAACTCAGAAGAATTGAAGTCTCTGGTTTTATGTCACAAGGATTGCCTAAACCATATGTGATGGTATCATCTCAGAAAGTTAGCTGCAGTTTTAGTGCTTCTAATTTTAGTGAGAACAAGGAAAAATAAAGCTAATAAAAATAGTTCCATGGTTTCTTTTGATCTCAGTCAGCACCTTGAATGTCTCCATTGGTCTAAAAAATGACACAAAAACTCCAAACAAATGACAAAAGCTCAATACTATTATTGGCCTCGGATGCAGTAACTGGAATTTACTAGGCCTATCCCAGTTGTGATCTCAGCTATTAAGAAGTAGTAATATGGAGTAATTTTGGAGTAAAACTCCATAAAAAACTATGAACAGTGATGCTAATAAAGAAGGCACAAAACAGAAGCAGCAAATGGAAAGAGTCCAACAGCTAATGGGCAAAAATTACAAAGTTTGAAACTGGCACAAAATCGTGAAAGCACTCACTAATTCAGTCTTCCCCATTCCTTGGATTTCCTAGAAAGAGTATTTGATGTGGAATCAGTTACAGATGATGGTCAGCTTTCTTGAACAGCTTTGACTTCTACTACCCAGGTGGCCTTCTAGGAACTGGTCACGTGGCTTTCCTGAATCCTCTGCTCATCTTACAGATCTCTCTTTTCACTTTTTGCCATATGTTTAACAGAAGTCTTATCCAGCCAAAAGGAATGCATCTTTTGCAACACAGCCGTAAATAGAACAAAAACTCTCTGTCACCCAGCACAGTGACAAACATTAGTCAAGACTCTGATTACTTTTACGGGAGTGTTCAGTGCACACGTTTATCCAGTGGTGAAACTGCAAATAAGAATTACAGTACTTCTTCTATTCAAACTCTTGAAAAACAACCTGAAAGTGGTGGTTTAGCATTCAAAAAATTAACAAAAAGAACTACTCTCATTCATCCAAATCATAAGAACAAAGCTAAATTTGGGATATTAAAAGGGTACTTTTGCTATACTTCAGTTATTGCAGCATTTAAACCAGTTTCCAACATTACTCAGAGATAAATACATACATTTTAAAAACCTGTTTTATGGAAAACTACATGTTTAATTACCTGGATTATGCAATATATCTAGCCTTTTATTAGAACATAATCAAGTCATTACTGCTGCAGAGTTTTTATGAAAATAAGCTGTTACTAGGACTGTTAGGCATTAACTTCCCTTTTTATTAAATCAGGGGCCAGAATGGTGATATATTTCAAATCACTCATCCCATGGCTCGTTGCCAGTCACAATGTCTTTTATTTAATCTCTAAGCAAATAGTGAGGTTGTAAAGAAATTTCTGTTAATATAAACAAAAAAAAACTCTCTGATTTTTAATTGACAGTAGTTCTTGAAATTTTAAATACATATTTCTCTTTTTCACCATGGTGACTGCCTAGCTATAGCCGTATTTTTTAAGCTTTCAAAGGCATTTGAATTTAATTAAAAAATTAAAGCCTTACCTATGTTCTTAGGCTTTTTTAGATAAGTAATTTTAACAGATTTTTTTAATATTTGTAGTTCACCTAAGCTTCATCAGAATAAGAATGAAAAGATGTGGCACTGCCTTCTTTGTGACCATGAGACAATCATTGTTCCTGTAATTTTCCAGCTAACCTGCAATGTCTGTTCTGAAATAAAGTACACACAATTGCCTGAGGCCTATGCAAGAGATCTGAATTTGTCATTTGTCCTAAATTTTCCAAAGTAAATTGAATGAAAGCTCAGTGTTCGCTGACATTACAAGCATAAACAGTACATGGTGTCCCAGGCCAGAGTTCAGGGAAGGGTAGAAAAACAAGGAGCCTTTTTCAAATTCTTTTATTTTTTAGGACATTTTTGTATTTGCTTACATCAAAGGTTGCCCTCAAGCCTACAAGAAAGTATTTCATCACTTCCTTGTAACATTTTATGGTTTTTAGAAAATATTGCCTGTATGTTTGACCCGACACTGGGAAAAGTATAATTTCCATTCCTGATTCTGTGTCATTTGATCTTCCTGAAGTAAGGAAATTGAGAGCATCCTTGCAGTCATTGTAGGTATATTATACAGACTTCATCCAGGAAAGCAACTGCATTGCAATGGCTTTTCAGGAAATATGCAAAAGCCTTTGTAGAAATACTATTCTTCATCACACTTGCATGCTGAAATAGAGCCTTTCTAGCCTTGGTAGTTATTTAAATACAGCTGAGCATTTAACAAGTTGGCATAATCTTTAATCTTTCTATGGGATCAACTGTAAAAGTGACACGAAAGATACGTGGAAAACGCAGCAAGTAAGAATGCACTTAGATTAGCTCTCTAGCAGGCATTCTCTCTATATACACAAGATCACCAACAATGGATACAGTTTCCCTGAGCATCTTTTACTTTTCTAGAAACTTGAGTAGCAAAAGACCCTGTGCTGGAGCTGTACATTACATCAGCAACTCCAGTTTTGGAGGCATAGTCTCTCATAAAAGCAAGGAAAGAATGCAAATGTGTTAACGGCTGGCAGCTCTCCCAATTCTGCAATTAATTGTTTGCTTTAAAGCAAGCTGAGGTTTAATCTCACCTAACTATAACTAATACAAAGATCACAATGCAGATAATTTTCTAGATCTGCACTTAGAGAGTTTCTTTCCCTTTTGACAACAGAGAAGACCTTGGAGAACCCTGTCCTTAATTTATGCTCTTCAGTTAGGTGCAAAGGAAGGGCCTGGGAATCTAGGTCAAAGAGGAGAGTTCAGTTAAGCATGGTGGCCTCTTTCTAATTTGGCTTTCAGGAGATGGAATATTTCAGTCACAGAATACTTAGAACAATCTTGATAGCTGTAAGATTTAAAATTAAAATTGGTACTTTCATGCATATTGTTTTTAAAGCTATAAGCACTAGTATATTGTTGTTCACAATTTTTTATTCATTTAAATGCATTCTGGGAGTAGACTTTAAAAGGACATGCTGATCAAAATCATGTGGGGTTTAGTCTTGAAATTTAGTTCAAATTCATTGAATACAAATGAAAAAATAACACAAAGCCTCAGCATTTACATACTAAGACCACCTTTCAGTCTCATGGCTTGTAACCTTTCATCTAAAAGTGCTAATCCATATGAATCCTCACACTGTATGTCATGCTATAAGTAATGAGCAAAGTAAATCTTCAGTAGTTCTGTGCCCTATTAGTGATTTTTTATAATAAATAAATAATTTTTTATAAAATGGTTAAGTTCAAGAAAAAAATGAATGGTTGAAAAATTACCTCTAGGCTTGTGGCTAGAATTGTAAGTTGTGGGATTTCAGATTTTTATTTTTTGTTTACTTGAAGGGATTCTTGATGAATCTGAAAAGTAGCACATTCTGTTTACTGATTTCACTGCAAGGAAAACATTTACATGTTTTATACTGATATAAGCAACTGGCATAGAACAACAAAGATACCACAAGTGAACACACTTCCGTTAAATGCAGGGGATGTGCTATTCTTCAAGGGGAAAAAACTCATATAGGTAGAATTTTTCAAAAGCAGGGAACTTTTGTTTCTTCAAACTATTAAACTGATAACAAGCTTAACACTAAAGAAAAAAAGAATTGAAAAAAAAAATTGCTTTTATTACTCTGATGTTTTGAGGATACTGACTTGTCTCATTTATCTAGAAGAAGAAACAGTTTAAAATGTGATAGCTTTGAGTTTGCTCTACTTGTTTCTTAAGAATTCTTCAGATCTCAGAGTGGGGGATGGGGACAAGAAAGGTAGGAGGTGAAGTTTCCAGGGCAGTATCACCAATTCAATTTAATCTTAAATTCCAAAAAGCCTTTCAAAATCAAATCAAATATAGAGGGGAAAATTAGCATAAGAATCACCAGTAATAAAAGTAAAGAGAAAGAATAAAGTAATTGCTTTTCACCAAAGTTTAAAGCAAAGCAATAACAGCGAAAATACTGCAGCTTAGAAAATGATTTGCCATTGCGATGATTCATTTCTAGCCTATAATAGGTTTTATTTCCCTGCTTTGCAGTAATGCATTCATTACATGCCCAATTTAGAGCAAAGCTAGCCACAGAATTCTTTATAAATATACAACAGAGTCACCCTTCAGCTCATCTTCAATGCTACATCAGCACGACAACCCAGACGGTATCAGTGTAGCACAACAATAAAATGTGGACAATAGTTGTCTAATACTGTCTTATTAGCTGAAAGAATAGGTTAAAATGACAAGAGTTTGTTGTATAATTGATTAGTCCAGATTCTAGTCCTTTTGGAGTCAGCAGTAAAACGCTCATTGTTTTGAATGAGTTTAGTGTCAGATAGATACACGTTTTTCAAATGCATGCCCTGTACAATGATTAATGGTGTACTAACAACATTAATCTGATGGAGGTCTTTGTGTTTTGGTACGTGTCACATGCCATCAGTCCAAACATGTCTAACTCCAGTCAACTTACTCATAGGAATAATTGGTAAGACCGTTCTGATCTGTTAATACTTTTACACAGTCTTTGTGTCATATATAAGGTGGGGGAAAGCTGTATCTATTTAAGTCGGTGAAATAACATCACAGGCAGGTGAGCCTGGCACTAGCTAAACCAGTTAGTAATTTACCACCATAAATTCTTACCCATTTATTGGTTACTATTAGTAACATTAATTTTCAGAAGAGGAAAGATGGCAGAGCTTGCAAACCATTTTTCCAAAGGTACAATCCTGAAGAAAGATCCCATTTAACTAATGTAGGTACCTAACTTTGTCATTCTTAAACTCTAGGAATTTAGTGAATTTTCAATAGTAAATACTTCTAGTATCCTTATAGTCCATGGATATGGTTTTGGTATCTTATAAAAAGGCAGGCTTCGGCTTTTAAGTTTAGGTTCCCAAGGTAGGCAGACAGCAATTACTTCAAGCAGTTTTCAAAGGCATCTCTGTCTTACACTGTTGACTACCTATGAAACTTGCACATTTATTTTCGTTGCACTGTTCTTTAGGGACCTTAAAATTTAGGTGAAATCTGTGTGCGTTTGTAACCACATCCAAAACACCACATTTTGTCAGGTGAGTGGGTTATGATAACTCACTTCCAAGAAGTCGTTAAAGAAACATTTGAAATGAAACTTTTGTTTCAGGAAGCTTTTAAAGCACCTGCTTTTTACAGGCTAACAATTGTATGTTGTATATGTACCAACCTGTAAACATGAGGAAAGCAGTATGTATTTTTACAGATTAAAAAAAAAAAAAGGCATTATAAAATATGTCACTCAAAATAATAGTCAAAAAAAGATTTAGATTTTGCCACTTCTAACGTGCCATCGTTTACTGTCCTAAAATGCTTCCTTACACTACTCTCAGTTCCTAAGGATTGTATATTGAAGCAATAATACGAGGAAACAATCTATCTGTCTTGAAATGTCCTTGCCAAAATTAAACAGACGTATTTTCACCTCTGGGATACAGCAGTGATGAAAATATAATACTGCTGAAGTTAATGGCAGAATTGTCCCTGAGTTCAGTAGGACTGAGGTTTCATCTCAGGGCTTCTCATTTTAATGATTTTACATATTCATTTTCTACCCTAAAATGATACATTAAGAGATACAAGCATTTAGTTATTCTGACGCACAGACCAGGAGAGCAGGCCATCTGGCATCTGAAAAATATTATGACTACTGGAGACTTGTTTCCAAAATATGAGTTGCTGAATTGGTATTTTCGTTTCAGCAAAAACAAACAGGTTAAGAGCTTTCTCTTTGAAGTTTATTTTATTTCTGTACAATACAACAGATGGAAGTGGTATTCACCCCACTCATCACTAAGCAGGAGGATAGAGTCTTATTTTGATAAGTCTACCAGTTGAAGTTTACAGCTTCATCAAGAACATATTCTAACTTCTGGTATCATTTCTTGAACAACTTACAGCTTTGTGCATTGTGTTCTCTCTGGGCAACATTCCAAGTTTCAGAGACCTGCTCTCCACTAATTTAGAGTGGATGGAGTCTGAAAAGTAAAATGTCTTTCTAACAAGAGGCTGCAAAGTCATAGCAAATAAACACAGTCAACAGTGCACAAAATGACACATCTGTGGCCAAGTACACCTTTGTGGAAAGGTACTAGCTCTGAACTAGTTGCCTAGGAATATCTGCTGCTACTTGACAAAGTCTTTTTGCAGCAGCTTGGCTACAAAATGGAATTGTTTTAACCTCATTTATTGAAATAAAAAAACAGAGGTGATATTAACCCAATCAGTCGCACAAAAGCCACTGAGTCATCTGGAGCCATGTTAGGTTCCTGACTCTAGGCATCACATATAAAATGAAATCAAATAATGCAACACAAAGAACAGTGGCATCATGTCCAACTTTGATTCTTCCCTTAATTCAACTTCAGTTGTAATTCATATGTATTAAAAGCAGTAATTCAGTTTTTCTCAGCAGTCCGCAAATTCATGTAAATCAAATCTGTATCTCCCATAGTTCAAAGCTATTAAAAGGACTGGACAAGTTATCAACTGTTAATGTTCTTCCCAGCAGTGGACAGCAAATTACATTCTAAGGAGTGTGCCGTGAAAAGAAGAAACACGATACATTTTTGGACTGTATGCCTAGATTCAAGACATTATGAGAGAGGGTAATAATAACATTTTGCTGTATAGCTGTAGAATAAGTAAATGTAACAGAAAAAAACAACAAAAAAGTCAGGGAACCAAACTGAAATAATTACGCTGCATTCTGATAGGTGACAGTATTGGGTATACAGTTATAAGAGCTATTTTTCTGAGGCATGTAGAAATGCTGAAGATACTAATTTAACAGTTTAAGCTATAAAAGTTTAATAGTAGAGTGATATTAAGAAATGGAAAAATAGGCTAACTATTGGAAATAATATCATTATAGCTATATATATTTGGCTGTAGAATGCTATTGCCAGAAAAGGTACAACCTCTGCACTCAAGTCAAATAAAGCACTTTAAATATAAAGTACCATAGCAACAAAACCAGACAAAGTCTTGCAGCTCTAGGTGATCTAATAAATACTACTGACTTTTATGCCTATGAAAACTGTAGAATGGGAGAAAGTTGCACAGTGACTTGGAGAGCATTTGGGAGAGCATTCAAAAATCAGGTTGAATTCTCTGGAACTGAGGTTGATGAAACAAGAGGCGTAAAATGGAACTGAACAAGTAAGACCCTCTTCCCTATTACAGGCCATGCTTTGCTGGCTAAAAATGTCATCCAGGCAGAAAAGAATGAGGGCATTGGAAATTCTCTGCTTTCTTCTGCCCCTCAAGTAATTTTTTGCATAAATATTCAGGAGAGAGGAGGGTACTGAAAGAAACACTGAGAGGGAAGACAATTATTTTAGGAGAGATTTGCTTCAGAGATTACAGGAGTCCATATTAGTGAAATGAAGATGCAAACAGATCTTACCACGGAAGACCTTCCAGGCTGCCATGCTGCAGCTTGGCTGTGTACTCCAGCCACTGGAGGACTGTCATGCATCCCTGTTTGTCACTGACTTTGATGCATTTAAGTGGTTAGTTAGCATGCAGTAGAAGGACTTAACTTCTGTGGTTTTGTCATCATTGATCAGTGGGGCACATAATTTCAGTTCTTCATGATTTCATTTCTCCATCCCTAAACTGGGGATAAGAGTAATCTTTAAATGCATTTACAAAGGACTGTAAATATAATTAATAAGCAAAGCAACTCTGCAGTATAAGCAGAAAAGTCCACATCTTAGATCGAAGATGCCCAATACATTTTAAATCTTCTCTAACCCATTGGGACTTTCAGATTTGTGTTTCCTGAAGACAAAATCTGAGAAATTGAAGAAGTATTTTCACTAACTGCAGTTTAAAGAAGAAGGTGGGCTTTGTACTCAGCTTCTGCAGTCTATGTGTTGTGGTTATGTCTAATCTTACTGATGTTAATTTAGATGGCAAGGACTAATGTAATATAAAGTTAAGGTTGTTAGTCAAATCGATACAGATAACATGGTAACACTTCAAATTAAATTATTTCTCCAATGAGTATTTAATTTGCATGTAAACAATGGTCATTATTAGTTAATTAAATGTCACATGGTTGTTCAAAGTGCACTTATTGATACTTGTAATGTAGTTAAGTCTTAAACAACATGGCCACAGAAGCATAATTTGAGGCACGTTTGTTTGGACTTGCTACTACTACAATATCCCTGAAACTGCATTTTGCTTCCTGGAAATGGGACGTACGTGGCTAGTTACTTTTCTGGCTACAGTACTAGTATAGTAACAGGACTGTTCTCCTTTACAACTAAGAAGTGAATCTGCAGTGTGTGTTTTAAGTTATTATTGTATTTCCTGATTTAGAATCTGGATCTGTAACACAGAGAGGGTATCTCATTTCTTCATTATTTTGGTAAAACAAAAGCAACTGATACTGACAAAAGGCATTACCGTGTATGCTGTCAATAGTACAGTGATTACTTCTCCTTATGCTCACTTTATGGCTAGGAAATTTTATATTGACAACTGTATATTTTATTTTATTTTGGTTTGGTTTGTTTTGTGATGTTGATCTTTACTGATTCTTCCCTGCAGTGTATCCTTGAATTTGAATGAATAGACAGTTTATTGTGAAGGAAGAGGAAGAACATATGTAAATGACAGAGAGGAGGGAAACTGGAAGGCTTTATGGCCTTTAAATTGTGTCATAGCAATTTCATTTCTAATCAGAGACTTTATTTATTATCCTGGCATAACCCGTCATCCTGATGAGGGTAATGATTGAAGTGTGGTACAGAGCATGATACATATATACTTCCTTTAAACTAAAAATAGCTTCTTTTGGGCTCAGTGGCTTTTAAGTAGGACTTTCATTTTTCTTTGACGACTTAATACTGGTTTTCATTTTAACTTTAGAAATAGTTCATAAACTACATGTATACAAATTCTACCAGGGAGCATGATTTTTAAAAACATTTAATGATGCATTTTTTGTAGAGGGATGGCACATTTTCTAAATGTTTTGTGTGTAAAATAGCTATTAATCAAAAACTTCAATATGTAACAAACAACAGAAACAAACCTGAAATCACCTCTTTTATTAAGAAGGAGCTATTTATAATGATGTAAACTAGACATATTTTGGCAAAATTCAATACTCTCACTCACAGAGCTGAAACACTAAATGCCGTGAAACTCAGCTGGAAGTCCTTATTTTCGTACTCTGTTACAAACTTGATGGATTAGGAAGTTATGATTGACCTTTTAGGAAAAAAAAATCATTATGTTTTTTTCAGGAGCATATGTTGTGTCCCCACTAAAATCCTTATGCATCTGGTATGGAGAAATCATATACATGATTCCTGTTCAAGAACATACATATATGTGTTTATTTCTGGGTTTTTTCTTTATTACCACTTGTGTATGGATCACCTTGTGGGCATGTATTTTTCCATGTAGGTAGAGCAAATTATACTATTCTATTTTTTAATAAACAAATTACTTTATCTGCAACTCTGCATCTTCAACTATCAAACATAGTGTCCTGGTTTCGGCAGGGATAGAGTTAATTTCCTTCCTAGTAGCTGGTACAGTGCTGTGTTTTGGATTTAGGGTGAGAACAATGTTGATAACACACCGATGTTTTAGTTGTTGCTAGGTAATGCTTACACTAGTCAAGGACTTTTCAGCTTCCCATGCTCTACCGACTGAGAAGGCTGGAGGTGCACAAGAAGCTGGGAGGGGGCACAGCCAGGACAGCTGACCCAAACTGGCCAAAGGGATATTCCATACCATGTGACGTCA
>NW_008796218.1:14410160-14421369 GCF_000699145.1 Aptenodytes forsteri | reverse complement strand
GTATATAAAGCTGGGGGAAGAAGAAGGAAGGGGGGGACGTTTGGAGTGATGGCGTTTGTCTTCCCAAGTAACCATTATGCGTGATGGAGCCCTGCTTTCCTGGAGATGGCTGAACACCTGCCTGCCGGTGGGAAGCAGTGAAGGAATTCCTTGCTTTGCTTTGCTTGCGTGCGTGGCTTTTGCTTTACCTATTAAATTTATCTCAACCCACGAGTTTTTCTCACTTTTACCCTTCCCATTCTCTCCCCCATCCCACCGGGGGGGGAGTGAGCAAGCGGCTGCGTGGTGCTTAGTTGCCGACTGAGATTAAACATTTAGGCATAAATCAGTGGAGTTCTATAAACAATCTAAAGCTTGCATGACCATCAGAAAAATTGCATGGCTCTTTTCCTCTGCATTTAGAAGAACTAAGAATTTTTTAAGTTCTGCTGAGTCTTTTTAGGAGGGCTAAACAAAGAAGATTCCACAGATTTCTTAAAAACCCATGCATTCAAGGATATTCCATTCTTGAGCGGGTAGGAGGGATGATGTCTTTGATAAACATGATCCCTCATTTGCAGTGTACTCTGAAAAGCCAAGTACCAAATATGTGGAGATAATATCAGGGGATGTTTATATTTCTCCAAATCGACATTTGAAAGAGTCACTAAACCCATTTCTTGTGGTCATCAAAATATACATACCTTAGTCTTATCTAAAACAGTGCAGGAACCAAGCCAAGAAGATAATAAATACTTGAATTGAAAACTCAAACCCCAAATGCCTTCTAGAACATGTTTCCAGTAAAATCATGTGAGGAATAAACTAGCATATTTCCATATAGTGTCTCAGAAAAGGTTTTATTATTATAGTAGCTATAGATAAATACCTCAATAACAAAATTGTGGGATGTGATGTAAAACTTAACATCTGTAACAAAAAGCTTTACTTGGAAAATATTGCTCGCACAGTTTTATATTTTGGGTCCAGTAAAAATTAATGATAATAAAAAAGAATAGTTTTCACAGGATGCAAATGCTTTAACTCATCCCTGTAGCAGGTGACTGTAAAATTAATTTCTGGCCAACATCGAGAACCTTTATAGGGATCTTGAACAGCATTACTTTTACCCATCTATTCCATCATTTTGTAGCCCAACCCAGTGAGTTAATGCTACTGGTGGGTAATTAAGTGCAGTCTACACATTCTCATCATCCTGTCTGGCAAATATATAATTTTTGTTGTTGGCAAGTCATTCTTTAATACAAAGCACTAACATATTTGACTGAAAGAAATGCTGTTTAAACGCAATTTTCATAGTCACAGGTGCATGCTAGAAGAAGTTCCTACTGCCAGGCAGGAGTGTCAGATAGTGATACTTCCCAATCATGTAGAAAGTAGTTTCACAAGTATCCCTAACAGCAAACATGATTTAATCAAAGATAAAATGGTTTCTACACACTTTCTAAGTTGTACAAGTGTACTTAAAGGAGTCTTCTTAAGAACTTTGATATTTTTCATATTTTTCTGTTTTCTGTAAAGGTGGCTAAAAGAAGCAATAGCTGATTTTTTAGACATAGCAGACAGAGAGCATGTGAGAGCTAGAGCAGAAAATATCTGGCAAAAGGCTTTTTATAGCTCAGAAGCGAATATGTAGTATAAGCTGCATATTGCCTAGGCAGCATATGTGCTCCTTCATATTCTGATTTTTATCCACCTAAGCACAGATTCCTTATAGATACAATACATTTCTCTGAAACAGGGTGTGTGCAGGGGGTTGCATAGAGGCCACTGATGAGGAAGGGGACCTTTATGCATAAATACACTGACATGTCTCATTCGTACTCCTTTAGTCCTTTTCTTTCATTACCATTCTGCAAAGGAGAAATGTCACTTTCAAAGGATGCTACTACTGCCCACAATACTACTATGTAGGCTATTCTGAATTCAAGTTGAATTTGGCTCTCCTGAAGAAGAAAAGAGCTCACCATGGCACCATGGTAAGCAAGACTTTCTAAGGTGTTAAATAATTGTTTGATTACGCCATTAAAATGAGAAAAAAATCAAATGGACCCTCCCCAAAACCCTCCAACAAAAGGCAGCATCCCTCATGTTCATTTGGCATTGCTAAACCGCTTAAAACAATTGATATAATAATAAATAATAACTCAAAATGGGAATTAACTCCTGAGAATATAAAAAAGCAAAAGACTCATTAATTTTTATTTGTAAAGAAATAGCGGCTATCCATTGCTTAGTGCTGATCTGGGATACAAGATTAGTTGTTGTTAAATGTATAAAATCAATTGCAGTTCCTGTGGCAGTACATACTGTTTATAATTTTTCAACCACAAATTCAGGGAATGACATCATTGTGTGAAGACAAAGTTTTAGGTATTGCATTATATAGTAGTAGAAGCAGTAATCAGTAGTAATAGAGAACTCTGAGCTATGAATTGTTTTGCCTGATTGTGATCTGTCAGGAGGAAATGTCTTGAATCAAAATAGAGGTTTTCCAAAGCTAAATCATCATATATATTTTAAGCATGCTGCACTAATAAGAGTTCAGTACCTGGGAACTGCAGAAGAGGGAGTGGGAAAGGGTAGAACTGAAAAATAGTTATACTGGAAGGAGATGGACATCTCTGGAAGAGATACAGGTACATATGTTTTTGTGGCCCAACTAAGTCCCATAAAAGGCATGAAAGAATTCTTAGGATATTTCTTAAAAATTACTCTCCAAGTCTTGAATGATTTAATGGAAAGTTTTATTCCATAGCTCGTTCTGTGTTAAAGATATCATTTCCATTGATTCTATAGGATGGCCATTAAGACTTCTGAAAACTTCAGAAAGACTTGCCCTGAGCAGCAAGGGAAAACTTCATTTCTTTTGAATCCATTCTGAAGCATTTGAATTTAGTATCCCCAACACTAAGCTAATCTATGATAAGTTTAGATACCAAGTTTTCACACACTGTCTATTTAAATTTCTACATCTAAAAATGAAGCTGCAAAGAATTTTTACAAACGCTAGGGATTTGGGTACACAAATACATGTGAAGGCATACGTTGATGGATTGGCGGTAAAACTCTGTGGTGGAGACAAGAGCAAAGGTTGCTTTGCAACCAGGTGTCTGGTCTTCTGCTTATGTTGGCTGACATGTAAAAATCCAGCAATGCAAAGGAAAAGCATAGCAATGATCATTTCAATTGTGTAAAAAAGTATCTGATCTGTAGTATGCTCTGGCTCCTGATACTTTGTGTTAAGTAATGCATGAAACACGTTTTAAAAATTCAGGCAGAGCTTTATAAATCAATCAGTAGATTATGATTATTAGTAGTAGCAAACTCAATTTTATAGCAGTATGCTCCCTTATGATCGTGCCAGCAGGTAAAAGCCTTGCTGCTGGCCATCTGCCATTCAAGCAGGCTACACTAACCTTTTACCTGTCTGAAAGAATAAAGCTGCTCTTTAGAAAAAGACACCAGAATTGTATTTAAAAATATTACTTTGAGCTGCTGGAAAAACAATTGTCAAAATCTGAAGCTATAATGGCTACAGTATAACTTAGAATTACTTAGTTATGTTGCATTTAAGAGAAATCCATTATATGAGACCAAGAAAAATCTGTTAAGTAAAATAATAGTATCATATTTACAATGTACACTGACTTACTCAGCAGTAAAATAAAATGTTGGAAATTGTCTGTACTCTCAGTAGGAACACTTTTTTATTTCCCAGTCTGAATTTCTTATAAAATTCTATTATGCTTTATGGGACAAAAAATGAAATTTTGTCTGAAAAACAGCTTGTTGGCAGAAACAGAAAAAGATATGCTTTCAGTTTTGTGCATGGATATTGGCATCGATACCAATACTTTGCAGACAGATTTCTAGTAAATGTTTTATACATCGCTGATTTTACTAAATCTATTTTTAAAAAGTGAGGCATAAAATATCTCTGGTTATCAAAAACATTGAATAGTCTTCTCAGATTTTTGAAGCTAATTCTTTAAAATAACACATCAAAACTATTAGAGTTATATTTTCAGTCAACGTCAAGGATAATGACTTGTATACAATCTGGTTGCGTATGCAAAATTCCTAAATATATTTTATTGCAATGAACCCTTTCAGAAATTAAATCTCATTTTATGTGCAAATTTGCTGTACCCTGGATGGGAAAAGGTAGTCCCTCCAAAACAGGACACAAAATAGCCATCATGATAAACAAGTGCATGCTAATGATGAGCATACTTCTCGTGACCCTGAGCTAACCAACTAGACGAAGCTGATGTTGGGAATGATCTTAAATGCTGGGTTACTCAGATTTCCATCTGATTTGCATCAGACAGATCCCAGTCTGGATGAATGGGGAAAATAAGTTCATGAAGTTACTTCCACATTGGTAAGATCATGCATCTAGAAAGTAGACTGTATATTGCATTTACAGGGCAGATGTGAAAAGCAGTGCATTTGTGGAGGATTTATGAGTAGGATACAGGCTCTACCCCTGGAATAATTAGTCATTAGTAAAAAATTATCAAATGAGGTAGTGAGTTTCTTATAAAAATTTTAAATCAAAAGTTCTTCTTTTTCTAGAAGATACGATCAAATTCAAATACTTTCTGCGCTTGATGCAGCAGTTACTGAAAGGGAATCTTTCTGATGTATTACATAGGTCAGGCTATTATTATAAAGGTTCCTTCAATCCCTAAAATTCCTAAACGTGTAATAACTTTGTATAGAAATATGATGAAGGAAGAGAATTTCAAGGAATTTGACTATATATATATCATTATCATCATCAGTCTAATATAAAACATTAATCAAATAATGTAAAATGTGGATCTACAGAAAAGTGGACATTTTTGCTGTTGCTCAGAAGAGAAAAAAGTGAAGGAAGGGTTCAACAGTTCTCAGCTAAAAATATGTCTTGGTAATACATATGTAGGATACGCTTGCTTCTAGAATGTCAGATGTCATATAAAAGCAAGACATGCTGTAAAAAGAAGCTGTCTTGGAAAAGTGGGATTCAAACAGCCACTGCACTGAAAATGTAGAAAAATGAAAGTACTTAAAAATGCATGTAAATGGGCAGAGAAAGCATTATAGTAAAAAATGCACACATGCTTCAAAAAAAAGCTGTGGTTTCCTACTGTGAAAATGAAGTTTTAGGTCATCCAGTACTTCAAGGAAAAGAAATAATTGAATTTAAAGTTGGTTAGTTTAAAGCATTCCATCAAGTGTTTAAAATTAATGATAGCCCAAAGCTGTTCTTTTACTTTATCTATGGTAAAACAGAGAAAGACTATAAAACAAATTAATGGATCTTTTTTATTATTTGATGCCAACAACGAGTTATTATTACAGACTCTAATACCACTATCCTAATTAAAATTTGGTGGGGCTGAGGGTGTAATTGTTTTATCATTATGGTTCAGAAGCAATAGGATCGATTCTGAATATTTCCCTCAGTATCAACAGAAGTATTTCAAAAGTGCAAGAGATGAAAATCTGTCCCACAGATTTGCTCAAAGCAGATAAAGGAGAAAATAAGCTAATTCTGTTTCAGTACGAGTGCAATTTTAAATGCAAACCATAAACTTTATTCTACCCCCAGTTAGGTGAGAAGCAACTCTACCAAAATCAATAAATAAATTTCAGTTGTAAGAAACCTGTACAAGAAGAGACTGAGATTAGGATTTTCAAGTTTACCTGTTAAAAAGAGGTTACTACAAAGAGCAGAAAACTTACTGAGCTTCAGACACTTTTTGCTATTTATAAATATCTAAGAGTTTAAGTACAACTCCTCACAAAATACATTGCTTCTACTGATCAACTGTATTTTTAGCTCGGAAGCACATGCTCTCATACTGTGAAGTAGATCTAAACTGGACCAAGTCTTAAAATAATGGCCCTATCATGTTTAATTTTCCTGATATTATAGTAATAATTTTAATCATTATGAACTCATTTAGTATGAATTTGGTTGTCATAAAATGCGTATATGAATGCTCTAAATTAATTAGCTTGACCTTAATTTTGAAGGGTAACCCATAAGTTCCTAGTGTAAAAACTTGACTTAGAGCAGAAGGCAGGCTGTGAGCATGATTCTTGAACATGAAGTTCACTCTTTCAAAATTTCCTTTTCACTCCTTGACAATAACTCTGTTGGATAAATGTAACATTGACCAGGTTTGCCGATTATGTATGAATAGTGGAGACTGTTATGTTCAAAAGAAACACATTTTGTGGATCTTCTTAATTTCTGTAATGTCTGGTATAGTTGAAACATTTCTACTCTTCTGGGAGTAATAATGCTTATGCATCAGCACAGAAATGTTTAATTAAGAATTTCTGATATACAAGCGTATGCCATAACAGCAAGTTTAAACATTATAAAGAAAAAGCATATTTGGTATAGTCCCCACACCTCTACCCTAGATTTTTATGTCAGTGCAAACCAAACACATTTAACATTTCAGGGATTTGGATTTTACAGTGAAAGACTTGAAATTCCATGCTCAAACCTAGGTTTCTGTTGGGGGAAAAAAATAAAAATTGAAAAGCTTGAAATGAAACTAACATTTACATTAAACTTTGCACAGAAACGATCAGTTCATGATAGACCCCTACTTAACTGTCATTTCAGTATTTTTATCTATTATACCAAACTGCCTAACAAGAACCCCAATTGATTTTTAAGCTACATTTCTTCAAAAGGGGCCACACCACACCAAGAAGAAGAGAAAGAGCATTCCCTGAAAAGACAGTGATTTAATTTGTCCTACATCCAGGACCTCATGCCTTTAATAGGATCATAAAAATTGTTATATAAGCTCTGCAGTAGGTAAGAAAAAGGTAGGGCATACCACTTCCTTTGCTGTGTCTTCCTTCTATTATCCTAATATATCTGTCTCTTAGTAAGAGTCAGAGAGTTTGAAAATGCTATTATTAAACTCTTAATATTGTCTGCAAGTCATTAAGCCCCTAATAGAAATTTGTCTTCAGGGGACCCTGTACAAGGATATGCACAGCCATACTGCATATACAAACAACCTTAAAATAGGCATGACTCCCAGGTGCTTCTTAGTGAAACCTTGAACTCCATCGCAGTGATCTTTTATTAAATTCAGCATAAGCAATCAGGGTGAAGGCAAGTCAGTGGTGTTGCTATGAGTTGAGAACACCAATTTGAGATGCCGCTATTCTAAAGTCAGCTACAAAGACTCCTGACATTTTAATTTAGAATAAATATTTCTGGAGGGACAGCTATATGGTGTTTTTATCGTTTTTTACTGTTAACGCAGTTCCAAAACACTTTTTTCACCTGCAGATTCTTTTACAATAGAGGGTAAAAACACATTTACGTTTTATAATTGCAAGTTAAATAATTTGTTTTCTTCCTGGGAGTGTCCCTCTGTATCATCTGTATACTGCTATGGTGGATCTCATGCATTTTGTGGCACTACTGCTATGGTGGATCTCATGCATTTTGTAAAGCTCATTTTCCAAGGCCACTCTTTGGCACAGAATTTAGTAATAATATGTGTTCACATTTAAACCTTCTTTGGATTCCTGAACTACTTCTTAATTTGTTGAAGTGCTTTCTTTCATCTTCAAATTCAGAATCAACAACTTATTGACACCCTTATACTTGAAACAGCTTGGAATATTACAGGGTGTTTCTACTTCTGATTTAATCTCAGACAATAATGCCTATATTCATGGCCAGAGTTCAAGAGAAAGTAAAAGATCTCATCTCAGCTGTGGGAGATCCGCCCAGAAGTTTCTCACAACTTGTAGTAATCTCTGTACTCCTTAAAGCAAACACTCTGATCATTTTAGCTCACCCAGGGAGTGGAATACTCTAAACCATTGCAACTCCATTAATTTTACCATTTCAGATATAGAAAAACTGAGGTGTGGAAATATATGGTAGATAAGGCCTTTAATGGTAAATATTTTGGACTATTTTTACCCACCTTCTAAATCACACATCAATAACTAAATAAAACCACTAAGGCTGTTTTTCAACAATCAGCATCCTAGCAGGAATCAGGCTTATGATTTTGTTTGTTCTGTGTTTTTTTGAAATTGAACTTTTCAAGAAATACTGATGATTTTGCTAAATGAGGCTTTTAGTGCAGAGGTCAGTGACTAATTCTAAACTGACAGATACAGATGGATACTTTAAATACAATAGTTTGATTGCCAGAATACTATTTGAAAGTGGATATTGCATTCAAATTTATGGCAAGTCCAATGGCCAAACCGACTGTTAAGTTACATTTGGAAAGAGAAAGCACTATTATAGCCCAAGTTATGGTCAGTAAACATATTGCCAAAGTGTGAGAGCAGAATCAATAGTAAATGAAAGGGGGGCATAAATCCTGTATAATCTTGAATGCTGTGTGGGAAGTCTGATGACTCTGTTACTGTTGTGAACCTGACCTGTTCTGTAGAAACCTGCAGAAGCTGGGTCTCTCAGTGACTCAGTTTCTCTCTTTCAGCTGTATTTAACTCAATGTCTTACGAATTAATACTTCAACAACTGTGCTACATATTTCCAAACAAATAGCTGCCCTATGCTTCACTGATATAAAGTAGATAATGTATTTTATCCTTTTCATACACTAGATTATGTATTCTCCTTACGTGTGCATTTCTGATATATTTTCTAAGAATCAGTTTTTGTCTTATGTAAATAGTTCTCTGGAGGATTTCACAACTAGAGCCAGCAGAAATAAAAAATAAAGTCTACCATTAGGACAAAAATAATGTCTATTGCTTGCAGAAAAAATAATCAAATTAAGCACATGGCCAGGCAAACTACTATTTGAGTCTGTCCAGAAAAATGTCATGCTGTTTTGTCAAAAATAGGACTCACATCTCATGAAATTAGAAGAGAGAGAAAAGACAAGCAGCTCAGGTTAGACAGAGTCAATGAATCACTCAAGTTCTTAACTAAAGGAGTCTCAGATTGAGACCTATATACATTTTAAAATTAAGAAGCAGCAGAAAAGGGGGGGAAAAAACCTTGCTAAACAGACTGAATTCTCTGTGAAGAACATTTGGTAACAAATATAAATGCACCTCAAAACCATTTGCAAGCAAGACATTCAACTTCTGCCAAGAGACAGGAGAGAATTTTGAGCATAGTTGAAACCGTTAGAGCACAACAGCAATTAATCCTGTTCATTCATTACAAAGTTATGGCTGGAAATAATAATTGCACTGAAACCAATGACCACATGGGATGAATAGAGAACATTCAGAAAGTGATGACTCTGTTTGGATATGTTCCTGATTGCTTTTGGTCTGCAGAAGATAGGACTGAATTAAGTCATTTCTAGGCTTCTGTCTTTTTACCCAGGTAGGTCTATTTGTATAAATTCACACCAGAGGTTCACATAGCATATCATTGTTGTGCAAACTCAAACTACACTGATGTAACTAATAAAATTTACTTACTGCCTTCCAAGATATAGGGATATGAGAGATCCATAGTAGAAGGTACCTTCATTCTACATAAAGCTTAAAAGAATGCAGAAAAAAAAAATACTTGACATCATATAGGGCTCATTGCATTACACGGGTCATTATATTTTCTCAAAATCTGGTTGTTGTTTCTTGGCATCTCTTCAGGCTTCTTTATCAGTATAGAGATTGTGCTTCAGTTCTGTTCATCTCCACTACAACCCAGGTTTTTTACCATCATCATGTGTACCACTACTTTCCTTGCTTTAGACCTTCCTTTCTGTGGAAACTCTTCTCATTTCCATTCAGCACTTCAGTTCTCTGCCTTGCTTCAGAAAAACTTCATCTTTCATCTTACTAATGCAAACTGCTAGAATTCTTTAATTTAGCTACTTTCAGGTGATTTTGACCACTATCAAGCCTGAATCCATCTACAGGCCCAACCCTAGACCTCTTCTTGTGCCCTGATATATAGACCTAGGTGGAACTGAAACCAACTTCTGTAAGGTTTGGCTTCAGCACTGGCATTATGATTGTTATTTAAAAATTGGTGTTATCAGACCCTGTCAACATTTCCTCAGATTTAAGTGTTCTGAATATTTTGCTTTTCACCTGATTTTTTATTTTCAAGGCAATGCATTTTCCTATTTAAAAAAGAGCTGAGCATCTAAATATTCTTACTTTTCCCTTCATGCATTCTTCATACAACACCACAAAAAGGGGAGAAGACTATTATGTGCTTCCAAGAACCTTCACATTTATGTACAAGAAAGAAACCAAAAATCTGTTTCTTTTTTTCTAAGATGATGACTTAATCATGGTTAATGATTAATGGTACTAATGGTTTTTCTGTTTCTTCTGCTCCGCTTACCTCCTTATATGCAAAAACATGCAGAATTCATGAGTTGCTGCTGTTCTATGAAGAAGATATAGCAGTAGTTTATCTTATTCTTCCCAATTAAATATTCTGACCATTTTTCTCCTGGTGTTCTTTTCCCCTTTCCTGTACACCTTTGTTTCCTATTATTGTAGGCAACAAAATCCTGTTCAAAAAAAATCATCTTTATAGAAACAAGAAGTAAAGAATGAAGTCTGTTAGAAATTGCTGCAAAGAATAAAAGCTAGACTGATGTTTTCAAAAGAAACTAGCTATTTTGAAAATTTTTGGAAGGTGTACAAGTAATGTATTCTAGAGATGAAAGAATCTCTCACCATTTTTCAAAGCCATTTCATCATAGAAAATGTCAGATTGAATATGAATTGATGCAACAATAAGCCTTTCATTATAAGAGGAAACCATCAAATAACATGGTTGCTTCAGATCTATTTTAAAAGTTTGGGTGACCAAACAATGCCTTGCAGAGAAATTCCCAGTCAGCTGTAGTTCTCATAAATACAGCTGATCAAGATTCCTCTTTCAATTCCCAGAGCAGCTGAAATAAATAATCAAGTCATAGCTATGGTATCCTCTGTCTTTGTGGCTTTTCAAGAAAATATTAATATTTATGTTTTCTTATTAAAACATTTTGTTTGGTTCAATGCATCAACATTACTTTGGATATCCATTATCCTAATATTGATCCTTTGGCTTCAATTATCTGTTCTGCTGTAGTCCATTTCCAGAAGTCTTCTGCATTGTATAAGTCACTCCTTTCATGAATATCTACGGTAAGACATATCATAATATTGTCAGAAGATGTTCAAATATAATTATTACTTCAAATGTCAATGGATATTTTCCCAGCAA
>NW_008796218.1:14396559-14410035 GCF_000699145.1 Aptenodytes forsteri | reverse complement strand
TTTTTTTTTCTTCTCTCTTTCTTAATTAAGGACCTTTTTATTAGAACTCTTTTTTGGAAGAAATACTTAATATTCCACATCTCAAGAACTGGCTGACAAAACTTAAAATCTGTATTCTTTGGTTACAGTAAAGGATAGAATTATTCCTTGCTATGGCATTGATACGAAGTTTGTTTTAAAACATGAAAGATCCTCTTAGACTCCTGAAAAATGGTATTAAGATTTATTGTTAGATATTGCTGATTGTGATTGAAAATCACTTCATTAAATTACAGTACAGAGAGATGAAGGACATCTTGCAGCAATGAAAATGGTTGCAAATTTAATTAAAACATTAAATTATTGTTGGAATAAAGGTCATAATCATAAAATGTAATTGAAGGGAGTACATTAGCATGTACCCTAAGGTATCCTTTCTATTTCAAAATATATATTACATATTTGACATTTAAAGAGGAAATAGGTACCATTTTATCTGGATGGATGAACTACGATGGTAAGAACTGTTATACATAATACAATTTAAGAGCCCAATTTTTCAAAAAATCATTTGCTCCTTGCATAGGTGCAACATACTATTTTTATGTCTCTGACTGAGAAAATTTGCCTTCTTATTTATTGAACATCATGGACCTGCACAGAGAGGAGGACATTGTATCGTATGCTAAGACTTTATCTCTATGGAAAAAGTATAACTTATACCACTGACTTCAGAGAGTATTCTTGTCAGACTCTGCTTACATTTATGACGGTGTGTACCATTTGTCACTGCATTTTCTCTGCCTTGCAGCAGATTAGGGAGGCAAACAGTGCATAGTAATAGAATGTAGAAGCAGTAAAAAAAAGTAGAAGCTGCAAGAAGAACATATATCCATAAAACTGTTGTTGAAAGTATACTGATAATGCTGCTACAGGACCACTGTCACCTCACGTCCTGAGGATTTCTTTTTCTAAACAGAAAATACCCCATAATTGAATAAACCTTCTTCTTAATGATTTCTCCTAGACACTCAGCAATATTCTCTGAATTCAGATAAAATATATATATTTAATATATATTTGGAAAGAAAGTCACGATAGCCAAGCTGGATTTCAGCAGTGATTATGCTGATAAATTAATGCTGCAGATTGAAATGCTTTATTGTGTCTACTGAATCAGTTAATTTCTGTAGCTGTCTCTAGATTTAAGAATAGAAATTAGAAGCAGGTGCAGTAAAAGTCATTTTACTGAATGAAAGTACTGTATTATAAGTGCCGTATTACAAATATGTGTGCACATATATCGGTTTATTCAGTACAATAGGAGATTTTCATTCACTAAAACAATTAGCAATTTACTCATCAAAATGCCCAAGTATGCGTCTCATTCATACACTAAAAGGTACCTGTAAGAGTATGAACATATGCATACATATTTTGAAAGTAGTACACGTTGCCTAGTGAGGGGGTTAAGCAGAAGGAAGGAGAGAAGCTCTTAGTTCTTTCTCTTCTCCCATTGTGGATTCTGTTGAGAATCTTTCTGAAAGCCTAACGAAAGTTATCCCAATTATGAGCTATCAGCCATTTAGGAAACACTCATGAGCCCATTCTTCAGTCTAGAAAAAAGCCAAAGGTACAATGCAGGTATTAGCAAATGCTGGAGAAGTGTCAAGCAAAGAAGCCTCTTCTTCACAAAACAAGTGAGAGGTCACTATGTGGCAATTATTGCATGGCGCGTCTTCCACAGCCCTCAGCCAAGTCTTACAATACGGGTCAGGCTATGAGCACTTTTGATGCACACTATCAACTGTGGGGTCATCCGATATGTGCCCACTTTCCTAACTCAGTACATCTTTTTTCTTTTCATAACAAGTGCTAGGTGTGTAAGGGTCACTGGTGTGTTGGCTGGGTCTTCAAGACGAGTCATTTAAAATCTCTTTTTCCAATGAGAAAGGGCACATCTTCCATTGTACCACAGCTTTTGCTTGCCAATCTAATCTTAAAGCTCAAGTGTTGGCTCTTTCTGGGCTGATGTCAAGGGCAAGTCTGCATAATTGCACCTACATAATTGCACCGGCAATTATGCAGCAATTACTCAGAGAGCTCAGCTGTTCAGGCATTTATATGCAGGTTTCTGGGACATCTCTCATGTGGCATCTGTAGGGCTTCTGTAATAGTCTAATAAAAAGTCCCTCAGACTCAAAACTGGGCTCTTATATGAGTGATTTTTTATGAATGCCATACTCAAACAAGAACTTCTGAGGGGTGTTGTAATTGAGAAAGTATTTTGATTTTTTTTGCTTGATATGTAAAAAAATTATTAAGCAAAATGTTTTCTGTAATTCTGCTTAGTGGTCAGCAGTGATTTAAAGAAGAGTTACAGAAATACTTGCTGTATATAAGGGATATATCTTCCACCAGCTCAGAATGTGTCCTTACATTAGATAGAAGTTCCCCTTAAGATAAAACACACATGTATTGCAGGAATATTTTGGATTTGGAAACTTTGTGCAACTTACAAAAGAATGTGATGCACAGTGTGTTCCTAAGAACTATCTTTGTAACTTGAGGTGAAAAAATATTCCTGACAATAATGATTACAATTTTAATTCTGTCATGGGCAAGACGAGACATTTCTCCCATTTCTTCCTTCCATTCAGTTTGGGTTTTAGCAATGGGAGAACTGCCAGATGTTTGCAGACAGACTGCTTTTTTCTTTGAAGAGCACTGGAGAAATTTTGTTAGTGTTGGAAGTATTTGATGAAGAGGGATACCTAGTAGGAGTATTTTTTAAAATCATATAAACTGGGTAAGCATGTAATATTTGTGAATGCAAATACAAAAACTTTAGACTGTGACTATAGCTGAATATAAGGAATTGGATTTTCATAAAAGCCAAGAGAACTAGATATACACATTCCATCAAAATTCTTTTGAAAGTTTTAGCTAGAAATGTGTGCTATTTTGAATGTGATTCATGTTACTGTAATTTTTATGGCACTAATCAAAAGAAGTGTTATTAGGAAAGCGCAGTGGCATGAGAGAAATTAGTTAAGGGCTGAATTTGATAGAAATTTATTTAGATGCATTAGCATCACCAGTAAGATGGGTATTAAGGATCTCAAACACAGAATTCAGATGTGTTAGGGATTTTTTACAATTATTGGAGTAGGATGACTTTTATTGACTAAAAAAATACAACACTTGCAGCTTTCTTGTTAATTTAAACAGTACACAGAGTAGTCATATCTAAAGTCTGTAGCCATATGGGAAGGCATCTAATTAAAATTAAACTAATATAAAATATTACTTGTAAAATGCTACAGGTATATTTTTGAAAAATACCACAGTCAAATCTACGTGCGAAACGAACAGATGTTATACGTATCAGAAATAATGATCCACTTCTGTTTTCTTTTGACTCTGTAGGGCCAATGAATAAATTCATACGGAAATGGGGCCATGCTTTAAAATGAATTAATCAGTATGTGAACATTAAAGCAAAAGAAATTACTAGAAGAGCAAGATTTAATTAATATTATCTGATAATTTTGGGTGTGATATGAGTATTTGATTTCAGCTGTGAACATTTTATAGGCAACTTAATATTCCCAAACTTAAACACATTTCTTAGAATATAACAGAGATCCAACCCCCCAAAAAATAAACAGAAGTAGATTTATTTTTAATTGTGAATCTTCCTAAAAAGGAGTTTGCACCAATTGCACAGAAAGAAGATGGTAGACTTGGCATCCCCAAATGTTGGGTATTAGACTACCACTTTTCTTATACTATCTGATCATTTGAATTTACCAGACATCCACAATTGCTGGATAATTCTATACGCAACCCATCACTATAAATTTGACACAACATGTATTTATTGAACATACATTACCTGGAATGGTGTTGATCAATGCATGGGACATATTGCAGTTCTTAGCAATGCACAATAGATTTATTCATGGGCAATGAGTCTAATCTGTACAGGCAACATCAGCCTTGTTCCTCACGTAAAGAAGAACTGCATATAAATTGTGTATGCATAGAGAAAATATATCATACTTGTTCCTTTTGACAAGTCTGGCATGCCTTGGATAAGATCATTTTAATTAACCTTGGCCAAAAATCCTTTTCCTTACTGGCCTATCATTGGTTTGAGGGCATTGCAGCAAGTCATTTTCCACTGTGAAAACAAAATAAGAACCACACATAGGTTTTTAATAACAGATTAATTCTTAAGATTCTCAAATAGAGGTAGAAATCTCCTAAATCTTCCTTAGCAATCATCATCTTTCATTGCTGTTTCATGTGGTCTCCAGACATTATTTCAGTTGCCATCTTCCTCCTCACACTGACCTGTTCCATCAAAGCCATCAGACGAGCAGTAGCAGACTGCTCAGACTGTTTATTCTCATCTGTTAGTTTATGTCAACACTATTTCCTGGAAAGCTGTTGCCAAGAGAATCAGTTGGCAAAATACATTTTAAAAATCAGGTTTTTTCAAAGTTTAAATCTACTTCTCTTCTATTTTCTCTTTTTTCCTCTTTCAGTAACTACCAAAGGCTTTTTTGCCCTCTCCTGCTTTACCTTTTCCTTGTTTCCCCCTGTTTTCTTATCATCAAATGTATTCCATTATTAGCAAAAATCTTTAATAAAAAAATCAAAGAAGATCAGGCAGAATTTGGTGAAGTTAGATACCAGATACTGCTTCTTAGAATTATGGCATGAATTCTGTTTCTCAAACACAGGATTTCAAGATCCATAATATGTTATTTTTATATTCCATTATCTTGAGACTGTTTCTGAATCCTTCATTATTTCCTTTCCAGAGAATTGTTAAAATTACATGTGACATGTAATGGCAACTAAGCACCACACAGCCACTCGCTCACTCCCCCCGGGTGGGATGGGAGAGAGAATCAGAGGAGTAAAGCGAGAAAACTCATGGGTTGAGATAAAGACAGTTTAATAGGGAAAGCAAAAGCCACGCACACAAGCAAAGCAAAACAAGGAATTCGTTCACTTCTTCCCACCAGCAGGCAGGTGTTCAGCCATCTCCAGGAAAGCAGGGCTCCATCACGTGTAACCGTGACTTGGGAAGTCACTGGAATGCCATCACTCTGAATGTTCCCCCCTTCCTCCTTCTTCCCCCAGCTTTATGTGCTGAACATGACGCCATATGGTGTGGGATATCCCTTGGGTCAGTTGGGGTCAGCTGTCCCGGCCGTGTCCCCTCCCAGCTTCTTGTGCCCCCCCAGCCTGCTCGCTGGTGGGGTGGGGTGAGGAGCAGAAAAGGCCTTGACTCTGTGTCAGCGCTGCTCAGCAGTAACTAAAACGTCCCTGTGTTATCAACGCTGTTTCCAGCACCAATCCCAAACACAGCCCCATCCTAGTGTCTGTGAAGAAAACTGACTCTATCTCATCCAAAACCAGCACAGATGCAGATTTGAATAACATTTGAGGCATCATCTTCTGCATTAGGATCTCCAGGAGCCCTGGTGTATAAGTGAAATCTATAATCTGGCTGTTTGAGCCAGCAAACACTTAAATGAGTCAGTAGTAACCCTCCATAATAATGTCACAGACATTATTTAAGTAGGAGGTTCTGACCTGTTGTCTTGATTACTAATCTAAATTCTTCTACATATTCTGAAAGGTAATATGAAGCACTTAGGATGAAGACCATTGTATGGTATTATTTGTGCAGTTGTATCCTCCAGTGCTGTGTTTTCTATAGCTAGCTAATGTTATTACTTTATTTCTCCTCCCTTAAATGAACCATTAAAAAACAAAAAAGAACCTTGTTAGAAGATGTGCATCTTGTTTTTTGTAATTTCAAAGGTGGTCATCATGAATTATTTAATACTACTTTTTCTGCTTTAAAACCCTGAAATAAATAGATCAATTGGATTATATTCTTTACTATTTGAAACATCAGAAAGAAATATAATAGGAAAATTAATATTTGACAGTTGTGTCCATTAATGAAATTGGCAGGGATATACAGTTTACTGATAAGGCATTTCTGAAGACCTCTTTAGAGTTCCAGTCTAAGCCATGACACTGTAGTGAAGAAAGTGAAGGAAAAAATATACATAGATCAAATGAAAAAGGAGTACAAAGTAGAAACATTTAGATCACAGAAGACTGAAATGGCAGTGGGTGACTACAATAATTTCAGGGAATAAGAGAAAAAGGAGAAGTGCATCACAGAAAGTTATATGTATTGTAAAAAAACTAACTAAATTTGAAACCAAGATTGAGGCATTGTCTACATTTCTGTTGCTCAAATAAGCAGAATAATTTCTATTTGAGAAATGTTTTTTTTTTCCTTCTGCTTCCCAGCACCCTAAATCTGTTCATTATCACTGTATCAAATAAGACAGATAGAGGTATTCTAGAACAGATAAGACATGAAACTTCAAGAGAAAAATGTATAGATTTTGTTTGCTCATTCGTTTGCCAATTACTGACAAAATCTAAATGTAGTTTATTGCTAAGGGAGAGAAGGTTGTCCTTAATTGTAGAAACAAAAGTTACTTTTCTATTATAAGCTGTTTGGTTTTATATCTTTTCTGTCTATTTTCTCTGAATCAATGAGTATAAGAGCATACCTGTGGAAATCAGAATGGTCTCTTGGGAACTGCTGAAACAAATTAGCAAAATTGAGGGAGATTTAGAGTTTAGAGATTAGCAAAATAAGAATTCAAAATTCCTATGGCTTGCTTTAGTGTGGAAAAAAAAGTCTTGGCCTAGAAACAGTTTAGAAAAAAATGAAGCATCATGGGTCTCCTAATCTGTAGCTCTTGTAGGCTTTTATCTATGGTAGTTTGTTACTCTACTAGAAAAATACACGGTTTAAGAGTTTTCTATTTTGAATTAGTGGCATAATTCTGTTCTATTTGACGTTACGTAAATGGATCACAGTACATAACCAGTTGTCAAATCCAGCCAGTTCTTATGACATTAGGCCAATTTCTTGAATTTGAAATGCACATCATCCTTAATTACAGAACACCTAACTTCCACTTCCTTCATGTGAGTTTGAAGGGTAAAGGTGGTGCCAGGTCCTTTGGTCAGGAAAGCTGAAAAGCATGAAGAAAAAATTACAAGGAGAGGTAAGAGATGCAAAGACTGTCAAAACAGAAAGACAGCTAAAGTTTTACTTGTTGTTTGTAAGTACTTCATAAAGCTCCTCAGAATTGACATGAAGGCTGTGGTGTCAAATGAGCAGTTAGTGAATGAAAACAGATATGGAAAAGGAGAAAGCTGGTAGCACATAGGGAAAGTGAGACAGTGCTACAGTGCTGTTGTTTCAGTGTGGGTTCAGTGAATTGCCAGGTTAAATTCTAGGAAAACCTTGCAAGATTGCAGTGAAGCATTTAATGTAATACAGAGAAAGAAAAAATCAGAATACCTTGAAGAGCAATGTCATTATCTCAAAATTCACAGTGATTAAAATTTTTCCAAGCTTTTCATTTTCCCATTTCATCAGTGTTTTTTTCCCTTCTAACTGATCATTCATTTTCAGTCTGCTGTTAAACACCTTTATCAAATGAAGGCTGTGTGGCTATATAATGAGAATGTATCCAATAAAAATGCTTTCAATTACATTTTTAAACTGCAAAATATCAAATTACTGCTGTATGAGGATACTCCATTGAAAACTCTAAGATTACAAGAGAGGTCATTATGTTTCTCTACTACATGACTTTGTAGTATAATAGCACAGTGTCACCTTAAACATGATTCATTGAAAGCGTTACAGTGAACAAACTAATTTTTCATTTCTAGAGCCCTACAATCAATGAAACAGTTCATACAAAGTAAAAAACAGTGTAAACTTTTATTTCTTTATTTTGATTGCTACTAAAACTTTTAGATGATAAAAAATAATTCAAAAAATGCAACCTAGTTTTCACTATATCTGCAATTTATTTAATTCTTATGTTTGTCCTCATTGCAGTTATATTCATAAGTGCTAGTTTCTTTCATCTTTTGGTTCTCATTCACTAGCAAACATGGGGTTGACAGGGAACTGATTGAGTTGCAGGAGATCCAAGTTTTGCTCCTTATTTTATAATTCCCATGATACCTTTGAGAAATTAGTGTTCTAATGTAGTTAAGTTCCATTTGCAAAAGACATGTAGATACTCAGAAAGCAGTGGGGCAAAAGTGCTAAATCGCTTGGTTATAGAAATCTTACCCAAATCTCTCTGTAGTCAAGTTCCCAATTTATGAACTCAGTTTTTCTTAACCACTGGGATTACAGATTTTTCAAGGAGGACATGTCTGGCATAAATCACAGTGGCACACATACTGAGGCATAGGACCACTAATGTAGAACAATAATAGGCTGAAAATCTTGCAGGGTGTTTTTATCATTTCTAAAAATGATTTCATAACTTTTTTAAACACCTTTCCAAACAATTGTATACTGTTGTAAGATTGTGGATTGGATGAAACCATGTATAAATTATGTGTTACATAACCATCATATTCCTGTTCAGTGTAAAAAGTAATTTTCCTTTTTCAGTAAAAATATCAGTCATTGGCCATAACACAAGCTGCAGGCAAAACTGTAATCTGATGAATTTTTCTTGTCTGAATCTCAGAAGCAAGTGACTAACACATTGTTTTATGCACACCAAAGAGACATTCGTACACACTGTAGCATGATCCTTTGTATAAGTAAAGTGTATTCTGGATTTAGTTTGTTCACTGAAAAGATATCTGCAATAGCAAACAGAAAATCTCTCTCGTATTGGATTTATAGCAAGTTTACAAGAATTATTTTTTATGTATGTTCTTTATAAATAAAGTTTTTATCAGAAAACATCAAACCCCAAATCTTTCCATCCAGCATTAATTTTACGTACTTAACTACTGAATACCACATACCTACACAACTGAATAGTTGCATTTTCTACATGCTGCCAAAATTACCTCTACGTAGATTAATGTGAGAGAGTACAATAGGTGTATCTAAACTAGCAGTTTAACACTTTGCAATGCTCTTTTTAGGTGTTAAATCCACTTGCGTTTATAGTTCAGAGTCATGTTGTGTGCACTAGAATATACCATGGGTACACGTAAAGCTATTTCCTTCCCAATGAAGTCAAGGTGGAAGTCCTGTCCTCCAGCATCATCTAGAGCACCCCAATCACAGGGTGGAAATAAGGTCCTCCAGCAGGGTGTTCCCTGGGCATGGGTGGGGTCCTGTTAGTAATGAAAGGCTTGTGTCCTGTACTAGGTTCAGATCGTCAGTGAGTGTTCAAGAGAAGCAACCAAGTGAATTTCATTGTCAGTAAACATGCATTGTGATTACCGTTCCAAAATGGAGCACCAGACCAAACTCCAGTCTCTTGCATCTTTGCACCACTTGGTAAAGTGCATGCACCAAAAAAGGACCAGCAGGATTCATCTGTATGTGAATTCAGACCTCTTCACAGTGGGCAGGTCACTTGCAAAGCTCTGTCTTTCCGTCTGGGTTTGGAGTAGGTACCATAGAGCCTGATTACTCAAGCATCACACACAGCTGGAGGCAATTTCACCTTTCAAGCATCAGCTTAATGTAATTTTCAAGAGCATATTTTACTTTTTACGCCTTTTTGTGGTATCACAGAACACTATATTCCTGCTGACAGATGGAATGGATGGTTTACCAGAATTAAATTAACTTTTAAGAGTAAATCTGTTTCCCTCTATGTTTTACAGATTGTGCATTCTTAGAGTTCGGCATTTAAAAGGATTAAAAGGAATGATTTTTGAATATGTTTTTGTTGTTTGCTGGGGGAGCAAAGCAGAGAGAAAGTCTAGTTGTTCTTGTGGAAGGTGAAACATTTTGAACAAATGCTTTGCTGTGTTCCTAATTGCTTCTTTATTATTTTTAAGTTATTATAAAAATACCTTGTTCTTGACAACTATGCTTTTCCTGTCTTGAAACCATCTCTGCCTTAAAAAATTGCTAATAAGTTGCTCTAGTCAGGCCTATGCAAACATTCATATCCATGCTAGACCTCCTAAGATTAGAATATATAGTTATAAATCTGTGTTATTTGCACTAGGAACAATATGCCTCTCTTTCAAGCTGTGTAGGGCAAAAATTCGGGTAGCAGGGCCTCTGCTAACTGGGCTGCTTACGCACCTTAAAGATGGTGTTGCTGTAGCATTTACTGTTCTGGACTGCAGTAAAAATATAACGTGATATTTAGATTCCAAACAATTTTTACTTCTGTAATGCTTTATTTGTATTATACATTAAGGATTGTAGTATAATGACTTTGCTTTTTGTTGTTCATTGAGCAACACAGCTTTCAGCTGTAGTAACATAAACATCTGTTCTTTTTCTGGTGCTAATGTAGAAGGCAATATAGGTACCATGAAATTTACAATATAATAATTGCATATTAATTATTACCAACTTTCTAACACAGGGGGTTTCTTGATGATACGAGATGTGATAGAATACAACCACCAATTTGAAAAATTGGATGTTTATTTTCAGGGTTTGTATTTGTTCAGAGGTGAACTAGGAGAAAAATGACCTGGTAGTTCTAATAAAAGAAACTCAACTTACAAGTCTGTTTATTGCACTAGCCTTTAAACCCACTAAGTAACACAGCATGAGAAGACTAAATTAACAGTCTTTCTTGATTAAATCATGCGGACTTAGTGATTCACTCGGTAATTATCAGATGTGCAGAAACTGGACTGAAACTGAAGCAAGGTAACTCTGCAGTCCCCCTCAGACCATGCATCCCTATTCAATCAATTCATTAATATACATAAAGGAGAATTAGGCAGCCCGTCAAATGTTCCATGCTTCTTAATAAAAAAAAAAAATTTGTGTAGTTCCAACTATTGATTGCCAAAAATGGGGGATCTTATCAATATATATATACCTGAAATGTTCTTTTTCTGGTGCTAATGTAGAAGGCAATATAGGTACCATGAAATTTACAATATAATAATTGCATATTAATTATTACCAACTTTCTAACACAGGGGGTTTCTTGATGATACGAGATGTGATAGAATACAACCACCAATTTGAAAAATTGGATGTTTATTTTCAGGGATTGTGTTTGTTATGAGGTGAACTAGGAGAAAAATGACCTGGTAGTTCTAATAAAAGAAACTCAACTTACAAGTCTGTTTATTGCACTAGCCTTTAAACCCACTAAGTAACACAGCATGAGAAGACTAAATTAACAGTCTTTCTTGATTAAATCATGCGGACTTAGTGATTCACTCGGTAATTATCAGATGTGCAGAAACTGGACTGAAACTGAAGCAAGGTAACTCTGGCAGTCCCCCTCAGACCATGCATCCCTATTCAATCAATTCATTAATATACATAAAGGAGAATTAGGCAGCCCGTCAAATGTTCCATGCTTCTTAAAAAAAAAAAAAAATTTGTGTAGTTCCAACTATTGATTGCCAAAAATGGGGGATCTTATCAATATATATAAATACCTGAAAGGAGGGTGTAAAGAAGATCGAGTCAGACTCTTTTCAGTGGTGCTCAGTGCCAGGACCAGAGGCAACGGGCACAAACTGAAACACAGGAGGTTCCCTCTGAGCATCAGGAAACACTTTTTTACTGTGAGGTTTACCAAGCACTGGGAGCGGTTGCCCAGAGAGGTGGTGGAGTCTCCATCCTTGGAGATGTTCAGAAGCCATCTGGACATGATCCTGGGCAGCCTGCTGTAGGTGGCCCTGCTTGAGCAGGTGATGTGGACCAGATGACCTCCAGAGGTGCCTTCCAACCTCAGCCATTCTTTGATTTTGTGGACCAAGTGTCACATGATAACTTAATTGATATTTATATTGGAGTTTTGGACTAGGTCCTATTGCCTTACTTCTTTGCCACCCACCAAAAAAAAAGTCCAACTGTATTGTTTTCTTAAGGTACATGTTCTATTTCTAGCTTGCTTTGATAAGAAAGAAAATATAGGATGCTCTGGCATACCGCTGTACATAAGGCACTCTTCTCTGGTTGAGTTTTTTCTTGGGGAGTAGAACAAGAGAGCAGAGAACAGATTACGTAATGTCAGCATTATCCTTCTGGTTTACATCAATGTCAATGTTAAAAAACAACCTGACTTTGAATTGTTCTAAAAGCAGGGGTTTTTTCCCTTATTTTTCCGCCTGTAATATGCTGTTAATGTAAATAGAAACCACTTTTCCTCATGAAGTTCATCACCATCACATTTTTTATATTTCTCATCAGAGAAAAGCCTGAAAGATACATATCCTGCTGAAAACAGATTGAACAACCCAAAATAAAAAAGTCAAATATGCAACACCTAGATTCAGATAAGGGACAGAAGAACACCGCAGAAAGGACTGCAAGGGCTAGGAGAATGGTTAAGGAAGACACACACATACAAACTTTTTTAAAAGGAGAGGCAATGGGGATTTTCCTGTTTACTACAGTGTTTACTATTCATCAAGCCTCAGGCCCTAGTCACCACCTACGTGCCTATATATTTCCCAAAAAAATCTATAGTTATGTTTTTGCAGCCAAATTACGGTCCAGTTTGATGAAACAGAAATACTTTTTTAGAAGAAACTTTGAGCAGCAGTGAATTTCAGAAGAAATTACAAGAGGAAATAGATTTATTTAACAAGAAAATATATTCAACTTACTCTAAAATATATTACATATTGAATATATTAATAATATTTAGTATACAATATTTTATATTACAGTTATATGCATATATGTATGAGCAGGGTATGCTACACTTCTACAAATTCACTATCTCAAATTTTCTTATACAGTTTCCATGCAAGCAGTCTTAGAAGTAGACTCTTCGTTGTGTAGAAAAAAAAAGTTGACTATCATTTGTCTGTTGGGTTTTTTTTCCAGTTGTCCATCCAAAAGATTTCATCCATTAATATTGCTCTAACATTTAGAAGAACATTAGTTTATTACAGTTACCACATTACGTTATGAAACATTCTTGTTCAGAAACCATAGCTCTAGACTTTGAAACAATATTGTGGGAACTATTATTTTGATATGAAAATATTAGGTATAAACATTTACCTGCAAGCATAATTTTAACTTAATTTAGACAGCTGAACTGAAAGCATGCTTTAACAGATACTAGCTTTTAAATGCTTATGAATGCTGGTTTTTTTCATAATACCATGTAATCTGAAAAAATAGATTTCTACTGTGTGCAATACACTACATTTTCCAGGACATCAGTGATATTTCTATATTGAGCTGCATAAAAATATTCCTAGAATTTTCTCCGATAAGGAAAAATCTTTTTCCAAAAGCAGAGCTTGTAACCTGATGATCATAGCAATTTGTTTTATTAGTGTCCTGGTTTTGACTGGGATAGAGTTAATTTTCTTCATAGTAGCTAGTATGGGGCTGTGTTTGGGATTGGTGCTGGAAACAGCGTTGATAACACAGGGATGTTTTCGTTACTGCTGAGCAGTGCTGACACAGAGTCAAGGCCTTTTCTGCTCCTC
>NW_008796218.1:14297118-14396464 GCF_000699145.1 Aptenodytes forsteri | reverse complement strand
CTTCCCAAGTAACCGTTACATGTGATGGAGCCCTGCTTTCCTGGAGATGGCTGAACACCTGCCTGCCGGTGGGAAGCGGTGAATGAATTCCTTGTTTTGCTTTGCCTGCGCGTGTGGCTTTTGCTTTCCCTATTAAACTGTCTATAACTCAACCCACAAGTTTTCTCGCTTTTACTGTTCCGATTCTCTCCCCCATCCCACCCAGGGGGAGTGAGCGAGCGGCTGGGTGGGGCTTAGTTGCTGGCTGGGGTTAAACCATGACGATTAGAAATAAGAAATTTACAAATAAAAGACAAATTGTGTGGTATGTACTGGAAAAAAAAAATGTACAGCTTGTTTCAAAGCCATGTACTGTAACTTAAAAAAAAAAAGTAAGTAGGCTAAAGATATTTTTGGGTTTGTTTTTGTTTTTAAGTAATAACAGTTTGGATTCTTCCAGTTTTCACTTAGGTTTTAGAAACTCCTGAAATCATGTGTCCAGTGTACCCTTTTAAATTAGGGGGTTAAAGAGGTTTCCTTTGAGAATGAATATTGTTATTCACATGAATTCAGATTTTGGATATATAAGAAAAGATAAATTGAGAGAGTTTGCAACACAGGAAATATGGACCTAGACAGACAACAGTTTTACTCCATATAAAAAACACTTTATGCTTCAAATATTTAGCAGTTTCCCAGTAGGGGAAATAGAAATGCTATGATAACCTATTAGAATGGGATTTGAAGTTGAAAATGGGGAATAATGGAAATTTTGTAAGCCAGTGTGCCAAAGCAGTAAGGAAATAGTACATGTGCAAAGATACTTACAATCATAAGTACAAACTAAGTAAAAATGTGCGTGATTGCTCTGACCTTCAATTCATTACGTTACTAATTACCTTCGTATTTCTCAATATAGAATAACCATGTTTTAATTATATTTATGCACAAATGCATCTGAAGTTTGGATAAACACTAATGAATAAATCAGAAACGCGATGAAAATCAGACTTCGTAAGAAAAGCACCACCAAAAGAGTTTATTGTAGCTTTGAGAGTGGTTCCGATGTAACATCATGCCACCTAGCATAAGTTATAAATTATATTTGATTATAACAATTATAACTTTTTACAGAAAGCAATAATTTGACTTACAATTGCATGGAAGAGAGAATGGAAACCTAGCAACATGGCAATTCCCATTATTATAGATGAACCCTTGCAAAAAATATAATCTGTGTGAAAACTTTGCATTTAGTATTTGATGGAAGCTGTATTCAATTCAGTGACAGAAGGAGTCCTTAAGTCCTCTACATCTGTGGTCAAGAGAGGAGTTGGGGGTGTGTACATGCACCTCATGGATCAAAATCATAATTTCTGAAGGATTTGATGAGGGTTTTGTGAAGTCTTTCCTTATATGATCCTGAATTTGAAATCTTTACGCTATCCCATCACTTTGTGAGGTACGTTGCATACCAAGGCAATCCTAGCAAGGGAACGTGGACAGGTAAAGAGAAATAGCAGAGTTGGTTCTCTGCCAACAGACAAGGCTACAACATATGAAAGGATGGATCTAGGATACAAAATTTCAGATATAAATCGAGTTTTATAAGGGTTCCTAATTTAGATTTCATCTCCTTACCTTGTCTCTAATGTTCCAAAGAGGTAAATACTGCTGCTACTACAAGTACCACAAGTACTACAACAACAGAAACTGCTGCTGCTACTACTGCTGGATAACTGCTTATACAATAGTTTAAATCCAGAATTTCTGTTCTCTACTTTTCATAGTGTTTGGACTATTAAGCACAAAAGTAACAGGCTGCTTACAAGTCATATCAGATATCCTCTGACTGCATTGGTTTTTAATCAGTTTTATCTTAGAAGACTGACTAGTAGAGTGTAGGACATCCGGGACAACAGTACAGCTAAATCCAAGTATATCTACTTTTTCAAGGCTGACAAGTCCTGTCCACCCTTTTTTCTTTAATCATTAGAAACATGAAAATGTAGAAGTATCCTATTTACTTTACAAGAAATTACTGAGAATCCCACATTTTATCATTCTTCTGCTGTGATTTGATTAGTGGGTAGAATATAAATTAAGCCTATTCATTTGACTTTAAAATCTTGTGATTTTTTTATGAGGCACCATGAGGTCTGCAGGCCAAGGCAGTAAATGAAGATGTGTCTACACTGTTTTTAGGATTCAGTTAAACTGGGCCTAGAGATAACAAACCTCAGTGTCTTAGCCTATAAAATAAAGGTTGAATTGTCATAAATAAAAAAATCTCCAGAATATAGAATTTCAACACAGAAATATCAGTAAATAACTAAGTTTATCTTTATCTTTATATTGATTGTTTATTCATTTATTCATTGCTCAGATTTTCAGTGGAGACTAGAAAACCTAGACACTTGCTATGATAGGAAGCAATTATAACATCACTTTTAGGTTAAAGGTTTTTATACAAATGTCAGTAAGAAATTTACTCAGTTATTTTTATGCCAAGTTATTTTTACATACTTGGTCATGGATTATTCAACACAAAAAAAAAAAGAGAGATGGGGTACTTGCTTACCAGATTGTACTGCATTGAAGAAAATCAGAGTAAAAATAGCTTAATTCAAATTCTTTAAAAAGTACATTAATTTTAACAAAATCATTCAACTTTTTCCATTAATATAATATTCTTTTTCTCTCTTCCTTAGTTTGATTATTCAAAAATCCCAGTTTGCCATCATAAAAGAGATTTTTCTAGCATAAAGAAGAGAGACTTTTTAGTGCAATTAACAGGGCCAAGAATTGTCTAGTGAAGCTACAAAAATTAATTAGTAATAAAGAAAGTGTTTTGTCCCGCTAACATTTTATTTTCAAACTCAGTTCAGACTAAGCACTTTTGTACAACTGATGTGTGCCATTAGACAGTTATTAATGCTATTGAAATCAAGAAGCTTCCTCATATGCATGGGGTTAAATGTGCTCAGCCAGGGTCTCATATAAGAAAGTAAAACTAGGTCTGCATATCGTTATATGATTATAAAATAGAACTTGTAAAATATGGTTTCTAATATTCAGTGTCCATTATTCTTGTGTTGAGGATGATGTTAGCAACAAAAGAAAAGATACATTTTTTCAGCAAAATTCAAATTAAAAACATAAAAAGAGGCCAGTACTATCCGGTTGGGATAGACCACACTGAGAGGCAGAGGAAGACAAACTCGGTGTGGTCTTGTCTATCCTGCCTTTTGAGAGTGAGCCCCACTGTCTCATGGGAGCTGAGGACTGCTGCAAATTACCCGCCTGTGCTGAGGATCGCAGGGACACACACGCCGCCCAGCCAGGCAAGGCTGGTGAGGGGACACTTTCCATCAGCTTTGCTTCCTGGCTCCTTCTCTGGAAGCTGTCCAGCTGGTTTCTTTGGGGGCCTTAAATGAAATTTTCTCAGAATCACGTGGAGGTTTTGCTTTTGAGGAAACTGAGTTACTGCAGAGAAAACGTGCACAATACGGGGACCAAGGATATAGGTGTTGTTTGACAGCAAAGACGTACTCTCTGAGACAAAGTGCTTGCAATTTGTCTACTATATTCAGCATCTGAGTTCCCACTGCCTCTGAATTACCAATTAAGTCACTCTTTTCATAATAAATTTTCTCAAACACATATGACAGCAAATGTTACATACTTACAGCTAGCCAAATAAGCAAAATGCTAAATGATGTAAAATAAATATTCTTAGTGACTTGCACTGGTTTTTGGACTTGATAGTCTCCTTTCTGATATTAGTATTCTGTAAATCTGTTTAATTGGACAGTAACTCCTCCTGCCTGACTGCTACTTTCCTCACTTTTTGTAGCCATTATCTCTGCCTTTCATTGTGGAGCTGTAGTTTTCTTCGGTAGATGTCCATTGGGGCTGACAACCTCATAAACCTGAAGCAAAGGTCTTTTGAGACAAAACTGCATGTCACAGTCACACAGTCTCATCATAGATGTGTTCAGTGTCATTTTCTTGTGGAGCTGGCATCTTCTGGGACACTAAATAATACTTTTGTTTGGCCTTATCCACATCTCTATATTTCTGCAAATCCTCCATGACTCTCACATCCGCTTCTGCTCAGCGCCAGTAATCTTGTTTTCAGTTAAATAAAATGTCAGCAAGTGTCAACCCATGCTTCACTGGTGCCATCTTATAATTTTGCAGAGCTAAATACAGACTGCTGTCTCATTCTACCGCCACCTTTATAGGCACTTTATTATTTTGACACCATTTTCTACCGGCCTATTGGGAAAGGGGATAACAAACTAGAGGTCCCATGTCTAAACCCATATTTCAGAGCAAATTGCTTCTTAAACAGTGGCCCACAGACAGACATTACTATGTCTGGTATGTCTAGTGAAAACAGATTTGATGTGCATGATCATCTGTTTAACTGTACTTTCTTTTTCTAAGACTATGTCAAAGGAATTGGGATAAGAGTTTAGAGCAAATACATATACATTCCCATGAATCATAAACAAATCTCTGTGTTAGGCATTTGGTTTTGCTATGTCAGCAGTGTGGATTATCTTTATGAATTTGGCCTTCATTTTTGGCATATGCAGTAGGCCTTGACAGCTTTCTCAATACCCTTGGCCACCTGAGCCCTTGGTATAAATTATCTCTAGCTCTCCTCTTCAATTTTTTCCATTCTCAAATGCCTTTTTTGTACCATTATAATGTTTTCAAGCCGTCTTAGGAATCATTGTCCTTTAAGCACAATTCCCCCTTCCCTCCAGAGGAAGTGAGAGCTTCCTATTGATTAACTGTACAGGCTGGAAAATTGCTCTTCTGTCCTCTCTGTGCTAATAATCTAAATTGCTTTCTGCAGGATACCATCCTGGAAGTATAGCTTCAGCAACCTTTGTCTATCTTTTGGATAAGGCCAGGTAAGAGTTTTAAATTAGACTGATTTTCTCACTCTGAACACGCCCTGGCATAGTGCCGCCAAATGCCTTTGGGAAGTCTGTCTGAAATCCTTAAATCTCTTCCAGATTTCTATTCATTTTGCAAATCATGTTTGTAATTGGAAAACAAAAACAAAATGATGAAAACAACAAAAGCCCCTCTCTGTTTTGAAGTGGTGTTTGTGAGGCACCATTTGGCAATGGCAGCAGGTGGAACCCTCAAAAGGACAGACGTCAGACTTTGTACATCGAACCAAGTCCTGACCCTCAGTCTGAGTGTATTAAAATTCATTTGACATAATAGTCATGGTATTCAAGCCAATGATCTCCACTTTTGATCATACTGTTGTGTGCTGATTACTCCTGAAGGTGCCTAACAGCAGCTTCATCTTGTACTTACTATCACGGTATTTGAAATCTAAGTATGATTCCGTTCTTCTAGCTTTTTAAAATTAACATCTCACCTTCAAAGGACATTTTTGCTAAGGTTTGACAAAAAAAAAAAGGCACATATGTCCTACAAATTTAACATTCACAAAATCTTTACACCCATTACCCCGAAAAGTGGGCATTCTAGTTGTGGCCTTAAACATCAGTAAAATCTACTTGTGCTTTTATCACCTTTAAAATTACGATTTTGAATCTTTTAAAGCTGCTAAGAGATTGGTTCATGTTATTTTATTTTTTCTCAGACCAAAATGTGACTCATATAGCTACTGATACTCTCTGTGGCAGTATTCCAGGTCAGGCAGGATTCTGGGCTAAACCAAAAACATAAAAAAGAGACTTTGAATGTAGCCTGAAGTTTCATTAAAACATAAATTAGAAGAACAAATTTCTTTAAAGTAGAAACTATTCATATTAACCAGGAAAAACAGAATAGAAATAAGCACAAGTTTATAAAAAAGTCTCCAACTTCACATTTTTAAACTTGCAGAGGGAATGTGCATAAATATGGGCTGCTACTTGTCAGAGTTCTTCTAATTCTAATGTCTCTAGGATGGAAAAATATTTATTTTGTCTATTTATGTATTTCTCATTCAATTATGTTGATGAATATGTAGTGTCTGTGTGTATGCATAACTATACATTTATTGATGTGAGTATGTAACAGTCCTCCTGTTACAGGACAATGCAAAAGTTTTCTCTTAACTTTTTGGCTTTGAGGAGTTTGTACACAAGCAGTGATTGACAGGTATCCCTGGTGGATTTTTTATTTTAACTAATGTAAGGAAAATGAACAGGGCTTGAAGTTCCTGCTGCAAAGGAGTTAAATGGATTTACTGAACTTTTTTCAATGGGCACAGTTTTGTAATAGAATTTGGCCTAGGAGTCAATATGAGGACACTGTAAGCAGACATTGTTTCTTTCTTCTAAGGAATACTAAAGGAAAGGTATAACAGAAGGTGTAGCTTATCTGATTTCACGTTCCCTGGGGTGCTGAGATGCTTTCTATTGTTTGTAAAGGTTTGGTTTCACTGCTGAAGGTCAGTAATGCCTGCTTTGTGACTTTAGCCACATATAGCTCAGCTACCAGATGGTGTTATTACAGGAAAGAAACAGAAACTACAGAACTTGGGAATCTGCATTTTCGTATGTTACACATTGCTCCGAAGAGCGCTGTAGTTAAAGCTTTAAAAATAATCCTGAAAAATAATGAAATAACTATTAAGAGGCCTACTCTATTTGATCATTGTGCAAATCACAAATATCTCTTAATATTTTTGCTTGGCTGGTTTCTTCGTAGTAAATATATCACAGAAGAATAGGACAAGACAGCTTGTTCCAGCTTCGTTGGGGGGTTATAAGATTTCCTGTCAAGGGTGGGCCAGCTGATAATGTACACAACTAAACTTTCAGAGGGAGACTGGACTTGCATTTAGCTCTGAAGTCTGCTCTTTTTATTTCAGACTTGAAGAAGGACTTGTCTAATTTTTTCAGTTGTATTATCTGGTCTAATAGATGTCACCTTCATCTACAAGCTTTGTCCCTCCTACATCCTTTAGACCAGTATAGCTCCAGTGAAGCAACGTTAGAGGAACAACTAATTTTAACAATTTAGGATATGATCTCTCTTTTCTTGTTCTGTTCCCATTATAATAACAGCCTCTGTAATTTTACTTGTGAGTTTCTAAAATGAATTAAACACCTGTGTAACTCTTCAAATGCAGATTCTGTCTTGCTCAACAGTGCTTGAGAGATATATACATCTAATATATAAGTACGTTATAAACTGATTTTAACAAGCAATAAGTAGTTCTTTATATGAGTATTTAAGTGGAAAGCTAGGAGTTCAGATTTCTAACATTCTGTATCTTTATTCACATGTGAATTCAGCAACAGTATTCAAATGATAAGGACTTGCCACTTGAATAAGAGTTGTGAAATTAAGCTTAACTGTTCTCTTCCTTGTGTCTTTTGTTAACTGACAATTTGTTTTACAAACTTCCCTTCCAAAAACCATTATAAGAACAAGCTACTTGTGTCCCCTTTTAAGGCTCCTTTTTGACACACCATTACTCTCTCATACACCACCGAGAGATCTGTCTGGATGCTCATAACCACCAAGAATGTAATTTTGGTCACCTAGCTGTTGAATTTTCCAGTAAGACCTGCGTGTCTTCCGTGTTCATCTTCTTCTATTTGGTAAAAATTACTCTTTAACGATCCACAGAGCATATTCTTCCTCCTAATTGTCTTAAAAACAATAGCATAATTAAGAAGCTCAGAAATAATGCATCTGGGGCCATATCCTATGTTATCAAATATCATGTATTAACCATATAACAAAGTGTAGTATAAATTGATGAAGAAATTAAGGAACAAGGCCAGCATTTTTGTTCCTTGAGCTGTGTCTTCACTGTCTTTAAACAGTACACTCATGATCAGATTCCTCAATCTCCTGTAGCCTAAGCTCTGCAAGTAAAACCTTCAAATGCAGGTAGAGGAAGTCTCTAGAGTCCAAACGTATTTGTCATTTTAGCATATTGCCAGGCAGGTTTATGTAGTTTCCTGACAGTCTGTCTATGAAAGAAGATAGAGCTGACTGGGTAATACATTTATGTCCACATCAAAGTCCACTACTTCAGGACAGTGTAAATATAGTAATGTTATCTGGAAACCTAATAATCAGGTGGATTATTGAATTGTTTATGATCATGTCTTGTGTTTTTATGACTATGGAGATGCGTCTATCTCTGTTATGCAAGATTTATTACCAAGAGTATTCCAAAGTTCTAGCCGGTGAATAATCTACTGTAAGAGCAAACAAAAATGAGAAGAAATAACACAAGAGTGTGTCAGCTCGCTTAATACATTTGTTTCCTCCATTGGGTCTTGCTGATGGAAAATTTTAAAGGAAGATTCCACCTTCTGAATTAATCCAGGAAGGATTGGTCATAGGTGTGGCTTAGGTCATGTTAAGGCAATGTAAGTGAGGACAGGTTTATGTAAAAAGTGAAAAATGCATAAATATTTTATCTTGGAATAAAAGTAACTAATATCACAACAAGAGGCTTAATCAACAACAAAGCCAAGGGTAGTATCTTCAAATAATCAACTCAGAAAAGTGCTATTTTGCATGACACCAAGATGAATTTCTCCCTCAGATGGGGAAAACAGTCAGTTGCCTTTGGAGGAGTAAACTACAGTGATTGTGCTACTAATGGAACTGAGCATCTACTCCAGCTTCTTCCTATCCTCAGACATCAAACAAGTCAAAACACTATGGTAAAAGTCTGGCTTAGATATCAAATATTCTTGTACACAACACAGCAGGCAGCTCCCCTGGTATGAGTCCTCTCTTTTATTCCCTTCCTGCCGCACAAAAAAGAACAGAATTGGTTTTTAAATGATTTATCTTATTTAGTGTATTCAAGAGATTCTTGATTTTATGTACAATTCAATGCAATTTAAATCTGTGTGTCCTATTTTAGTCTGCAAATATCTGCTGTTCAGATATGCCCAGGAGTGCTAGGAGAGCACAGGCTACAGAGCCTTCTGCTATACCCTGTGAGCTGGTTGTCCATGTAACCCCTCCGCAACACTAGCCCAGGCCATGCATTTTCTCACTTTGTGAGGCAGAATCAGTGTCACTTGCCAAAGATGATGAGTAATGAATCAACCATAAAGTAGTTGTTTCACTATGGTAGCACTACGACAATCATGAGCCCTCACATCCCATTTCTTTCTGTGTTAAAACTATCCCAAACTTAACCCAATACCATACGACCAGTTCTACCGACTGCTCACCATATGCTGAGTTTAAAAGCAGTGAGGCCTTCATAAGGGATTAAATAAGTATAACGTGTTTGGAGGATGCAAGATTAAACTAACATAAAAACTGAGCTCTCTGGCATAAGATCAGACTGTTGGCAAAGATAGCTTCTAAAGGTGCTGCCTCCTTCCTGAGATGTCATTTCAAATATGAATGCATTTAAAATGAAATGCACAAAGGCTTGCTGAAAAATAAATCAAACTTAAATTTTAGATCCTCATGCACTATATGCTTTTTTTGAGAAATGAAACCTTCAGTGACGTATTTATACCTGCAGATGAAAATATATCCGATTTGTCATAAAATCATTAATGAATACCAAACACCATGTGCTCTGACTGGATAAAACTGATCTGCTGTCATGTGGATCCAGAAGATGGATTTTCACCGGCTTTTAGAAATGCGTAGCTTCGAAAACATTTGGGAATGCTTTTTCCTTTTCTCCTTTCAAGTTCCATTTTTTTGCAGCTTTATGTTTGTTAATAGTGAGCGGCACAGATCCAGAAGCCGATTAAACACTGAGAATCAGAGTCCTCCTTTCAGGATTTCTTAGCCAAGAATCAACAATGGAAAAAATCATTTGCATTGGTGTGCTAGTAAATGAAACATCCATTTGTCCCTTTGAATTCTGAAACACAAAGAGAGGATTTTAATTCACCTGCAAGGTCCTGTCCCTTGAGCTTGTTAGGTAAATTGACTTTGCGTAATGAAATTTTCATTGCTTCTGGAAATAAGCAGAATAATATATTTCAAAAAGCATTTCCTACATGAGAATTGCTCCATTTCTAGTTACAGGCTATATCTATGAAATAGTATTACTAGCTAAATAAACATCAGATAAACAGTTATAACATTTTTAAGGGGTAGATCCTAAAGACTTATTGATAAATAATTCACAAATCTTTTCATTTTAGAGATATCATTTCATCCAAGATCACTAAGATTTAAGGAGGGGAAAAAAAAAAGATTATTTGGGTTTTTGTTTTCATCTTGAAATTTTTAATTATATTGTTTACTATATATTTAATATTTACAGATATGTGCAGCAAATGTAAGTGGAGTTTACATTTCTGAGTAGTCTTATGAAGTCAGTGTTAATTTTCAACTACTTAAGTTCATATAAAAGTATTTGACGCAATATAGAAGTAGGCACAGGAAACAATAGAAAGACACAAGTGTCTCTTACTGGAATAAATCTGCCCCATATAAGCTTACTCATCCTCTTCCTTTCCATAAAATCTGAAAAATGATCACCATTCCTGGTAGATGGAAAAAGTGCCCAGATGATTAGGCTCGGCATAACAAGAGTAGATAGGATGATTTTTTTTCCCTCAAATATTAAATTTCCTTGCTTAAGAGTTTGTATGATTGATTGATTGCTCCTTGCTTATTAAAACAGATTTATGTCCAGTAGGAAGGATCACTACCTAAGTGGAAATCGCAGTTTAGCAGAGTATGAGTTAGGCTGCAAAGCAGCCTGTACATCTGGGCTTCTCCTCTCCACGGGTAACGCCCCGTTAGTGGAGCCATTTCCTACTGACAGCAAACCTCTCTGGACATTATTCTACACATGCCAGAGAGGAGAGGAGAGTGGCAGATAGTGGCCCTTGAAGCAACATCATGTTTTATTTTTCTTGTTGTAGAAATACCATAGCATCTCACATTGAGCAAGATTAAGGGAATGTATCACGCACAACTGGGTTATTTGTGTAGGGCTACTCTGGTGCTGTTGCTCTGGATCCCCAGTGAATAGATGCAACAGCCTTGAGCACTTCAAAACTGCAAAGCACTGGTGATAATGAAATTTAGTGCTGCACAAAGCTCTGCCTCTTATTACACTTCTACATACTAAAAAGAAAGAAAAAAAAGGTCCCCACAAATGCCAGCCTCCAGGATGAAGTCTTAATCATTAATGAGAAGCAGTAGATTCAGTTTCTCTTTAAGTGCAAAATTCATTGCAGCCTTAGCTGTTGTACATCAGGCTAATGCATGCACAGTGTTCTGTTTATTACTATCTAGGTCACAGAGCTGATTTTCGCTGGAAAATTGAATCGCATTTTATAGGTGAATTTGTGGATTCTGGATATACTCTTGGCTACAGAAGTAGAGTACAATTGCCATTATTTCTCAGTCCCTTCTTTCTCTGATGACACAATGTGCAGTTACACGCTTGTATTCAGGGGGCACCTCTTCATGCCGGAGTCGTGCCTGTGGGAGAGCATGGTTGATAAGAATATTATCTCATCTGCAGTCTTTGTCATCCTTTAGCTAAAGAGTATAATAGCTACATAGGGTCTTATGAGACTTAATTCCTCAATCCATGTGGATAAACAGTGCTGGTAGGAGCCGAAGACATCAGATTTCTGAGCATATATTTACAAACAAAATCACGCTTTCCTCAGGTCTGTGAGGGAGACTTCTGAAGATAACTGCCCGTCTAGATCACACTTATTTCCCAAGCCAGATGTTATAATGCATAACCAGCGAACTCTTTTCCCCACCGCTCCTCCTTCCCTAGAATCATAACACATTCGTTGAAATGTGCACATCAACTCTTCTTTCATCTGGGTGTTCAGGCTTGGAGCTGGGAGTCCTGTCCCTGCCTGTGATTCCACACTCCTCTACCCCACCTCTGGTACTAGCAGCACACCCGTATGTCTCCTGCTTCCTTATATATTGCTTGTTACCTCTGTTAGCTCCTTAATTGCTGAACTGGGCACTACTATTACATCAAAAGTTGTTATGTATATATATGCTTCATAGAGAAAAAGTGCGTATAATAGCAATGAATGGCTTGCTTCACCTTCCACAAGATTCCTTATTTCCTACAGCAGCTTTTTCTCTCAACACTATTTCTTTCCCTCCCCCAATGAATGTCTCTATATTCCTTAATTAGCGTTTAAATATTTCAACGTTACATAAATTATTTTAAAGCGAGCAAACAAAAAACCCCATTCATTTTCTCCCAGTAGTCTTTGGTTCAGAGAGTGGAGTGACCCATAGATTCTCATAACGCTTTTGTAGTTCATTGTGCTTGTTACTGATCAAAGGAGGCAGCTATCATTCTGTTAGTATTACAGGTAAGATCATTTGGATTGCAATAAATTTGCTTCCAGAAAAGGTGAAAATAGAATGAAGTATCTCACATGGATGAGCCAAAATTCACCCACTTGGCAAGATCTCATTCTGCTTGTTTGCACTTCATAATATTTAGCTTACTTTTTACAGGCGAATGCTATTTAATACACAATGTTTTCATGAAAATACTGCCAAGCAATTATTCAATATATTAACTGTATTACAATAGCTCATGGGAACCAACCAAGAATAATTTGTGCTAGACACTCCACAAATGTAGGTGAAAACCAGTATTTTCCATGAAAAGTGTGAAAGAGAAAGCTGACAACAAAAGGACTGGAACTGTGTTTACACAAAGTATCTATAGCTACATATGCACATTTATTTTCAGTAGTAGTCTGCTTGAAACATCTTGATGCATTCTAAAATAGAGGACTTAATGAACCCGATTAGAAGACTTGACAGCTACTTCAAGGGAAGTGCCTGAATTAGTGCTTTGCAAATGACATTTGGTTGCAGTAGAAGGGCACAAAACCAAACCACCATCAGTAGAACTGGTGCATTACAACTGTGTTTATTCTTCATCTCCTTTCTCCCCAAGTTGAAGGAACACTTCTGTTACACTTTGAGTACTTAGACATGAGGCTTAGGAAAATTCTAATTCAGAAATATTAGGGGTTATTAACAACTTATTTTTGTTTTCTACAAGCACGATGTTTGACAGGATGACTACTACTTCTGCATGAAAACCTTAAGCTCATATGTATTTGCATTATGATGACTGGAAAACTGAAAATAAAGTAAAGCAAGTAAATGCCCTGCTTGTTTCTTACAGATCACTGTTCAGGCAAGCTTTACATTGCAGTACTTTATCTCTCTCTTTCAGATTCTTGTCTTTAATTGTGTCTCATTAAATAGCAATACAACACTGAATTGAGACTATGCACGAGTGCTTCACTATCATCTATTTGGACTGGTATTTTTGTAAGCTAACCTGGCTGAACTCTGTAAATGTTCTCCATGAAACGCAGCAAACATTAATGCTCCAAGCCTGATCAAGGGAGATTTTCATAAGTGTAGGTCTAGCGTAGCTTATGCATCCACTGAAAAATGGCACCAAATCATACTTTGTTTTGTTCAATAGTTGTATTAAAATTGTTCAAAGGAATTGAACATTCAGATATAGGGTCTTCTAAAAATTAACAGTAATTCTAATCCTGTTGCTTTTTTTTCATATACTAAATAGTAAATTCCTTCTGAAAAAAAGTGCTTTTGGCTTTTATTACCTAATGAATTAATCGCTTCAAGTAGGGAAGGCGATTTTAAAGTATCTCATAAAGTATATTTTAAACACGATAGTTATTAACCATTTTCAGTCTCTTTCCCAGATTGTTTTGAAAGTTTTATCTGTGATATGAGATCTTAATTACTGAACATATTGGGTGCCAGTGAATAGTTCAGAAAACATAGACAAGCTTTTCTGGATTCACGGTTTGTATTATTAAGCTGTCATAAAGTGGGAAAAGCCTCTCCTGTCATAAGACTATGTCAAAGAGGGAACACAGAAGTGACTTTGATGAGGACCTGCAATAGTGAGGTCTGAAAGAAGGCACTGGAAAAAGAGAACAAGAAGCATGAATGTAATAAAACCAAAAATAGGAAGCTGGCTGGCATATTGAAAAAGGGGTTCATGTTTCATCTAGTCACAGTTCTAAGCAGTAAGGCTGTCTTGGCAGCTGAATGGTATAGATTAGAGAGCTCTCTATGCAACTGTCAAGCTGAAGGATTTAAGGTAGGATTCAAGCAAGTGTTTCAATCAGATAGGCAAATTCTGGTTTTAAGGAGGAATATTGACTGCAAGGCCTCTCTCATAGTCAGGTGGGTGCAGATCATATGGCAGAGCACAGTTCTCAGTTTGAGGGAAGTAAATGTTACCCAATGCTTTCTATACCTAGAGCTGGTTTTGTTCTTTATAATAAATAGAATGATAATAATAAGACTTAAAATTGAAATTTTATTTTCAGACAACCATGAGTTGGTCATGGCTGCCTGAAAGTCCTGACCTGATACATTATGGAGCCTCACGAAGTCCTCCTACTTTAGCAGCAAGAACTTTCCTTGTGGAGGCTGTCCCAGGAAGATGTTTACCACTATCTGACACAAAGTTAAGCATTTTGAGGGGGAAGGTTTTTTCAGTGAGCTGACATTATGGAGCTGGAAGTATTCACTGAGCAGATAAACTGATAACAAACAAAGGGTTAACCATGGATTTAGGAATGTAGAAAAAGAAACCACTTTCAATGTTGAAATTTCCTGATCAACCAAAATTTACTTTGCCTGTATGAATAGAAAAAATTAGAAGAGAAGACAAACAAAAATGTTTTAGTATAATTTACTGTTTAAGAAATTCCTTATAATGATACTACAGCTGATTTTAATAAAAATCATGCTGACTTGTATAGCTGTACAAAACTGTAATCCTTATGACAAAGATCAGGCCTAGGGGAGAAGTTGAAATGTGATACCATTGCAAAGTCCAGTTGTGAAAACTAAAATATAACATGAGATTAAATAAAACAACAGAATCAAAATGGTAAAACAAGTGATCTCACAGGAGGCTAGAGGAGCACATGGATCATAAATCTAAGAGTTACTGTGAAAATGAATTTGAACAAGGGTCATTCTGAATCAGATCAAGTAGCTGTATAGCCCAGTATGTGTCTGCAATAACAGCCGGAAGCAGATGTTTAAAAAGACAGTAAAAGTTGTATGTAAAGGGATCCTTTTCCTGAGAAAAGTCCTAGCTTCCAGCAACAAAACAGATGACCAAGAGTTATAACCAGATCAATTTGTATAAAAGCTACTGATGGAATTATTCTCAATTAATTGACTAAATGTTTTTAAGTATCCATTTGTACTTCTGGCCTCTACAATGTGTTTTGGGAATGAGTTCCACAGTAGGAGTCAGAGAGTAGGCAGTTGACAATAAAGTTAGTTGATAAAACTTAAAAAGTGATGACTCGTTTGTTGAAGCTTTTGTTGAAGCTTTTGTCAAAGCTTTTGGTCAAATTCAATCAAGGTTTTTAAACTGCATCTGTCAACTCCCAAGTAATCTCTTGGCTTTTGTGGAACACAGAAATGAAAATGCATGAAAGTCCACTGAGAATTACTTCTTTCTGGCTTTGATAAATATACACTATTTGACAACATTTCACAGGTCATGTCACTTCCCTGTTATAATTATTGCCTAGTCAAATACCCTTCCCTGTATAGATCAGTAGTGACTTCATTATCGTAATACTAATTAATTATCTTCTATGTTAATTTCACAACTGCATGACTAAGACAATATTGTTCAGGGATAAAGTATAAGGATAATCTGAGATAATAACAAGATGTCTTACATGGAGGCATCTAAGAAGCTCAGTATATTTAGTATACCAAAAAGCAAGCTTAGTGGCCCATAAATTATTTTTAGAAGTGCTTATTTGTGAAGAAGTGTTCTGATAAAGCGGCCTCAGTACTGGAAGAAAAAGGAGTGAATACAGCTGAAAGTGGTAAATTCATGCTAGAAGTTCAATATAAAGCTACAGCAAGGAGAGGAAAACAGCAGTTTAAAAACTTATGCAGTTATATGATAAATTGTTCTTCAGCTGATCTATTTAAATCAATATTGTGGATGTTAGGTGTAACAGTAGCTTAAAAATTTTAGCCTATTATATGGATAGGGCCAGATCTTTCTGCCTTGAAGCCATGATTATAGTATGATTTCCCCACAAGTAAATTTGGAAATTATAATTGTACCTGACTAAATGATTGCAGATGAGCTACCTTTCACTGGCTTAAGAATAATGCAAGCACTTAAAAAGAATATATTTTTATAAGGCAAAGATTTCACCTAAGGGAAAAAAAATGAGCTTTTTTCCCCCATATAAGCTACTAAAATGTCAGAATTTAACCTGAAGGCTATCTATTTGAACAGAGCCTTAGGAATTTGAGGTAAATTAAAATAAATAGGTACAGCGAAAAAATTTTGTGACAGTTGAGGAAGATTCTGACTACCTACTTTGCTGCTACATGTCTGAGTTCAAATAAAGTATCTTTTTATATAAAAAAATTAAATAACTAAATGTTAATTACTCCAAACATGTCATTAAAAATAATTACATAATCTCACTTAGATAAAGACCACTAATGGTTAGAGTTTCCTCCTACATTGCTATATTCTGTTTGAGTATATTCAATATATATTCATATATAGAGACATATTCAATATATGTAATATATATTGAAACCTATAGCATTCAAAGAATATAAAGACATTATTAATTTCTGCCCTCAAAGATCTTAGCCTTGGACACTATGCAAATGAGCAGAAGAAAGGATTTAAAGTTTGTATCCTAAGACCCAGTCGAGTTTTCCCTGATACATGGGATGCTGCAAGGGCATGAATGATCTCCTAGCTAGCTGTTGCATTGATAGTTTTTAAGCAGCCCACTTGAAGGTGCATTGGCCCGAAGAGTGTGTTCTTAAGCCCTGAATAACTGAAACACTTAACTCAGGTTCTTTGTGGAGTGCAAAGTTAGTCCTCTACCTCAGTATTTTGAAATACCTTGCTGAATGATGTCTTGGCAACTTACTTGATAGCATTTTCTAAGTTCCTTCAATGTATTTCCTTCCTTCAGCTGATAAAAAGTAAATCTAATGCAATGGTATGTAAAGAGAAACGAGTCTTAGGAATTAGCAGTCTCCGGCAACACAAATATTTAAAGCATGTCTACACTGTAGAACAGTATTGCAATAACCTTTCTGAAGTTTAGGATTGCCGAACACAGCCTGCTGCTACATGGTGTACAAGGTATAGGCTTCTTTTCATGCTAATCTGGTAAAACCTCTTTGATCTTGAACAGATAAAAGACATTGCAGGGCCTATCTTTTACTTTCATCTTCTCTGTCTATTATCCAAGTCTTTATCTTGTAAGTCACCTTTGTCTTACCTGCTCCTTACCCAATAGCTTCTCTCTTGAAAGAGCACATTAACACGTTAAGAAGATACACAAATAGCCTTTTCTTACAAAAAATTATGACAGTCTCTTGAGATCAGAAAGGATGATTGTCGTTCATCTGCTGTTTAGACATTCTTAAGTGGGCATGCTTTTTACTGTCTTGGAGATTCATTTTAAGGTCAATACCGTGTGCAACTAATAAAATTCAGCTGAAGTTAACTGACCAAAAAAAGATGGAAGCTTCCCCATTAAGGTTCAAGATGAAACATCAATTTCCAACATACACTAATCATCCAATGTGTCTCTGTTCCCTTGAGATCTAATCATTTTTTAAAATACCATGAGAGAGGATTGCCCTTGCTTTTATGATCCAGACGTTTTCCATCCAGAAAATAATATCCTGTGTATGTTGTACAAACAGAGAAAGGGGCAATCTCTTCGGACAAAAGATAAAGGAAAAAAACCTAAATTCTGACATAAAACAAACTATTTTTCCCTGTAACAAATTTCCACAGTTATTCCTGTCTGCCTACTGTATGCTAGTTAAACGGGCTTCTGATACACTTTATTCCTTTCTGTAAAGTGATTCCTCTTACCTTTGAAGAGCAGCGATAACTTATAACTGAAAACAGCTACTTCTGCTTAGGGGAATCCTGGGTTAGCCTCATATAGTCTCCATTGGTATAAAATTTAAATTCTATTTAAAATCTCCATATTTCCCATCAGTTACCATATTGTCTTTTTGTGATTGAAAAGTGAGAAACTTCTATTTGTGCATTGTGAGCTCTTCTGTCAGCTCTCTGCAAGTCTGAAGAAGCATCTCCCAGCTTGTTCCTTCAAAAGCAGGAAAGCAAAGAGAGGCCTTTTGTTGTGGGCTGAAGGACACGACTGGAGTAGTGCTGCATCCACTGAACGACTGTTAGAAGATAGGGATCATCTGCAGCAACAGTCAAAAAAGGGTGGGAATTTCTTGAAAAGATATCCAAATTTATTGGTGCTGTGGATCACTATGTAATGTGTTAATGAGGAAATGAGATCTTCCTATTATCAGTCATTACAGCAACAATGTATACTTGAGGACTAAGTATGCTAAGCAGCTAAGCATTCAGATGTGCAAAGAGTTTTTTCAAAATCTAGTCATCTTAGAAAGCTACAGAGAAAGGGGTCAGGAGGTTTTACCTTAATGCCGCTTTCCCTAGCTGATAAAGGTTTAATAAAATGCTTATATATTTAATCTTTGAAATAATAAAGCATAGAAATAGAATTCCCAACTCCAAACTCTTTCACTGGAAAGGTTATTCTTTTAGCTGCCAGAGAAGTTGCTTTTCTTCCGCTGTGATATGGGTAGATTTATCTATCTGTATGAAGAAGTACATGATACCTAATTTAGTCTTTCCTGTCTGAGAGAGCACCTCCATTTTTCCTACTTTGGTCTTACAAGGTGTTAAAGTGAGAGGTGTAGCTCAGTTTGGACACACAATTTAAAAACAGGACTATGAAGATAATTCAGATATATGAACATGTCCTGTGCTGTTCTTTCCACCCAAAGAGAAAACAAAACTTTAATATGAATGTTGATAACTATTTCTACTAACTTGCTGTTAAAAGTTTACAGTAAACTTTGGGCTTGAGTAGTTATCTTGGATCTCACTGAAGTATTACCAAGAGCTGATATGCTACTCTCTAATTTTATGTATTGAGTATATATTGGTGTTTACATTCACTAATATCCTTACATAATCTAAATTATCCCATTGTGAAAGTGTTTCTTTCTGCCCACAATACATGCTATCAGGCAGACTAAATTTAAAGATAAATTTGAGGACTCACACAGTGTCTCACTGAATTAGTCTTGGCCAAAAAGGCTCAGCTTCTTGGTTGAATGTGCAGCAGCTTTGGAGAACTGCTTCTTTCCCTTGTCTGTGTGTGTATACAAATACATGCATATACATATATATATGTGTGTGTTTATATACACATACATGTGAATGTATGTATATATGTGTTTGTATGTGTATAGATATATGTATAAGAAACAGTTCTCCAAATTTGCTGCATGTTCAACCAAAAGGTTGAGCCTTTTTGCTGAGACTAATTCAGTCTCAGCTTATTTAAAATAACTACTCGTATAAAACAGTTGGTTGAAATTATCTGAAGCAAGCTATTTTTATATTATATGTGTGTGTGTGTGTGCACATATTGCTAATAACTGCTAATCACAATTTCCCTACCACAACTAACGTGCTTCCCCATGTACCAGCCCCTCAGGTGTACACAACACCATGGACACAGAAGGGCTACTGTCCTGAACGTCTGAGTGCACTGGTGGCCCCTGCATCCGCGACAGTCCTGAAGACCTCTAGACAGGTAAGGAGCTTTGTGCCCTCAGAAGGTTATGTGCTTTTTCAAACTAGATTCACTGGTCTAATGAAGAATACGATTCTACCTGCCTCTCTCCTCACAATCTTACATTGCAAAATCAGCACTGAAATAGAGACGAGTTTTATTAGTTGTGGTTTGATCAAAGACTCAAGTGCAATGTCCAGATTTACTTATGAAAACATTTTCCCTCCACTCACATTTTTCACATATTCATAACAGCTATTTTTCTAATGAAGTTGTGTTATTTTCCTCATGAAGTTCTGAAAGTACATTGTTTGTGTTAGAAAAGGTAGGAAAATTTATACTGCAAGCTGATTTATGTTTTATTTTTCTTCTTTGTGGGAAAAAGGATGGGATTGATGCTACCTAAACTCCTTGAGGTCAAACTTAATCCATTAAAACTTTTCAATAGGACACAGATTCTGTCCTAAATAAATTGTGATTAAGTAAAAACAAACCGTGCATAGCTGGGAGTTTCACTCAAGCACTAATCTTTGCTCATTACTTATGTTTAATCACAATGTGACTGCTTCAGATATTAAGAACTGGCTAGCCAAATTGGAAACAACACTGGAAACGGTACCATTGGTGAAAGAAGTTCATAATCATTTTGCTTTCTCTTGAAAATGAAGCATAATAAGGGGAAAAAAAAGAGTGTTAGTAGTACTCTTCCAGTGGGCAGTTTCTTTTTTCATGGAGCCTTTAAAAGAATTAGGTGATGAAGAAGTTGAAACAGACAAAAGCAAATTCTAAATATTTGGGTTTACATGTTCAAAAGCAACCTCTTAATAACAATTATGTTAAATAGATTATACTGTTTAAACAAAGCAGGGCTTGGGGGATTTCTAGACAAATATTTACATTAAATCAGAAAACAAGCAATGCCCTCAAAAGAGGATTTTTCATTGTCATGAATCAGGGCCAGGACAGGATTTCCTAGTAATAAATGGTGATGCAAAATGGATTTTCCTGTCATGCTGCTAAATTCTGCCTGTTGCTATCAATAGGATTAACTGGACCTTAAAAACCCAAGGTGTTTACATCTGGATTATAAGATTTTTTTTTTTAAATAAAAACTGCCACTTCATGAATGCTAAGGAGAAGATAAAATGGGAGTTAACACAAGTCACTGTTTTAAACTAGAACAATAGCACACTCCAAACAATGAAATGGAGCAGACAACTGTTTTGCTGAGAAAACAACAGAGGAGTATGCTTTTTGTTTTCCACCTGGGTAAAACATTTCATATGAAAGAAAAAAGCTTTTACCTTTACCCCTATACAAAGTGTCAACTTGGATCAAGTCTGAGGGACCTGAGGCAACTGTCAAAACACCAGTTTCTCCCTTCCCTGTCTCAATAGTATGCCAAGTAGCTGCATGGCCCCAGCCTTGGACAGACAAGAATAAAAGGCAAAAATAACTTCCAGTAGCAAACAGGAAAATATTTTTATGAAGTCTCAGCGGGCATGGATTTAGAAACTAAAATGTATAAACACAAGAAGATCTGAGATGCACTTTGAAACTACAACATGCATTGTTGAGCCACAGCATGCTGGATTGTTTTACACTCAGCTGGGTGAATTTTCAAAGGTAGTAAAATGTACAAATCTAGATATATGAAGAAGGCTTACTGGCATCTTATAGTTTTTGTAAGAAATTTAATTCTGTCCATGCTTCAAAGTTTTTAGACGAATAGAACAACAATTGCAGAAATTAGAAGAGGCAGATAGTTCTGCAAAGTATAGCACTTCAGCACTTTCCTGGTACCTGGTAGAAACCAGGCTGGCACCAGACAAACAGGCTTTACTATCACCAGCTGCTAAAGACATAGGAACTGAAGGGAAAATGTGCAGAAAAGATGTGGCACTATTACCAGAAGTTTGTGTTTCTTTGCATTTGTGATTATAGAACAACAGAGCTGTCTAAAAGTAGGTGAGAGATGGGATCGGTAAGATGTCGGAGAATCTGGAGACTCCAAGTGCATAACAAGCCTAATTTAGGACAGGTCAAACAGAAGCTTTATTAACTATGATGATAGTGGGAACAGTTGGTCAGCATCTCCCCCTTGCTGCCCTGCTCTCTGCCAAGTGTTTGCAGAGACCCAACCTATATACTGTTTCAGAAAAAAAAAGAAAGAGGTGAGGAAAAACAATCATTTCAATGTTAACAAAGCCAGGTATCCATCCCTGGGAGGGGTGAACTTCTTAAGTAGCTTGCTAACTGCCACACTTGTAAGAAGGAATCAAACAGTAAATAATGTGACAGTATGGAGTGATGGCTTTTGATGGAGCCTATGGGAGCGGCACAATGTAATTTTAGCTCAGAAGTGGGGCGTTGGAAACAATCACAGGCTGTTAGCTTTCAGTCAAAAGAAATGTTCTTTTAGTTAGGATAAACTTCTTAGCCAGCTCTCTCAAGTCTTAAATATTAATATTTTTATCACCACAAAGAGAAATAGTAAGATTCATGTCACACTCATGCTTTGTTGAGCTGCAGTTAGAATGCAGCCATCACAAATTAAAACTGATGTTACAGTAATATTGTATATTATTATGGGCTGATAATCTGCATACACTTACTACATAAAATTCTTATTTTGTCATAAAAACCTTAGATTAGCACAACAAAAACATTATCACTATAGCAAAATTTATTTAAGTACAAACAATTAACAATCAGTTTTTCACACTACTAGGAGGTCCAGGTGCTCTCATTGACTAAAGACAAGCTTCTTAATGTTTCATTTCAATTGTACTGTTTGACAAGCCTGTCGTAATTTTCATACCACATGCTCACCTGCCAGCCATCTCAAGCCTGTGACACCAGTTCCTAAATACTAGAACAAAATTAGCATTTGACCTTTAGAAAGTTAGCTCAGAATGCAAGTGCGTGTCCTAAAACTCACGTAGCTCATCTTTTCTTGGCGGAAAACAGCCAGAAGCCATATAGCAAGCCACTATAGGTTATAACACAAGGAAAGAGCACAGAAGTATGCAGTTTACAGAGTTTGATTTACTTATAGCAAAAATATTAACCATACTGCATGCACAGCAAACTGTTTCAAGAAAAAACAATTAGGTGTTTAATAACATCAGAATGGTATCTGAAATAATTAAACTACCTTTTTCATAACTCTGAGGAAGAATGGAATTGAAAGAAAAACTTATCTTTCTAATTTTTAGAAAAATTAAATAGCCTATTATTTCACCTCAGTTGTTCTGCTGAAACAATGCTTTAAGTTTTGATGCCAGTTTTTTAAATTTTGCAGTGTTTTCACATGAGAAAAAATATTGGTACGGCTTACAGAGTCTTCAAAAAAAGTAACCAGATATGTAATTGCCCCGTCACAAATTTCTTTCTCTAATTATTTTCCTTTTCCCGTGTAATTGGAGGCCCCTAACTGAGGTGTTTAAATCAGGAGTCTGCTTTCCCTGGACTCCCTCTATAGCCAGTGGAGAATAAAAGGACCTCTAGAGAGCATTGCAACACATAAATTTTGAATCATCTTTTGTAGGTCTCTCTCCCCCCTCTTTCAACTCTCAGTCAAGCCTTTTAATGTTTTAAGTTAACTGGGAAACAATGTAGACCAACATTTTTGTTGTGAGGCAGCAAATTTGCTCCCATTTGTTTAAAAAGATGAGGTGCCTTTCTAAAGCTACTGGAAACTAATTCCTTCTTTCAATGATTTCACCGATTCATTATATTTTTTATTTTCCCTAATTAACTATAAACTAGACGCATTTACCTGATTTAGTATAGCATCACTAGAATTCAGATGTTTTGGCATGTTGAGCTGATTAGGTTCTTTTTAACTCTAAAGAAGAAGTGGAATAAGTTTTCCATTAATCTAGTTTCACAAATAATTTTTCAAGTTCATTTCTAAAACCAGAAACTTAAAACAGATTGCTAATCCAAAAGCTACAGTAGCTAAAAAATACTGTTGTAAAGTACACTGTTGAATACTTTGAAGATCTACTTTCTGCAATGATTACATCAAGAGGAAGTTTTTTTGTCTGTATTCACAGGTCTTGATTTGACTTGTTTTGTAGTTGGATTTCTAACCTGCTCAATGTGTGCTGAGAAAGAAGGGATTGTTAGCCAGTTTGCATTAATCAGCTGCTGAAGCCTTATTTGCTCTACGCTTGTCCAAGTATGTTTCCTACTTGTGTTTTCAATTTGGCTTGGCATTCCTCTGCTTGCTCGTTCTGCAGAACTAGAGAGCACTGCAATCGTGGTTTGGTACAGAAGAACCAGGGGTACCGTAAAAAGACAAAACAACCAACCTAAGGACTTAGGCTAGAGAAAGATGGTGGAAAGGGGAATTATTTCATGGGATTATTCCATGGTATTTTGGGCATATGTTGCCTGTGTATGGAAATAATGGTTCTACCACAGAAGGATGAAACCCCCAAGGTTTTGAATGAGGTGCTGTTAAAGCTGTTCTCTGAGAATCTTTGTTGATTCTGTAGAACATTTCTACTGGAAAGAGCAAATTTTTTGAAATGTAATTGCAAAAGACCCTGAATACAAATTCTCAACAGTCCTTCAGCTGCTAAATGTTCAGTGCTAATAACTCACTATCCACTGCTGGAGTTATTGCAGTTCCCCAAGTAATGCAGACATCAAGTTTTCAAGAAATGAAACTGAGCAACTAATCACCCGCTATCCAAAACATTTAAATATTACAAGCAAATCATGCACGTATTAATGGTCCATAATACCATCAAGACCCTAGTGAGTGAGTTCTCCTAGTGAGTACTCACATAATGGTGCACTAATTTACAGAACAAATGGATGACATTCAAATTTTCTATGTCGGTATGAAATTTTATTGAAAACACTTTGAAATTAGAATAGTTTAGAAAAAAAGAAGGACAAGCTTTCTGGAAACAATGAGTAAATACCAGAGCTCAGTTTTTAGATTGTTAAAGTTGTCTTTATGCTTCTACTTGTAAGAGTTAAAAATACTAGGTTTTATATTTTATGCCAATGTCTTTGCAACAAGCTGTGCTTTAGGAAGCGTGTTTTTGTTTTGATAGCTGCTTTTTCAATGGCATCAAGTGGTATGATGCACAAGTCTATTCATATAATAGTGTCCTGGTTTTATTTATTTTTCTAAAGGTTGCTCCAAAGCACTTCAGGGACTTCATAAATTCAAGGCCAAAAAATGCAATACTTATGAATTTGTAGTATGTTCTTTTTTAGAGACAATGAAATTTTCTTCCCTGTAAAATGGTTACAGCTAGCATGAATCTTTAATTTTCATTGCTTGTCCTTGCACATTAGCCTTTAAAACAAAATTAATTTTTCATCTGTTTGAGCATACTTAAAGTTTCCTTTCCAAAAACTGAATTTCCTTTTCACTTTCTGTGCAAAAGCATAGAATTTTGTTATGGATTAGCAAGATTTATCCCCAACAAATTCTTGAATGTTTAATCAAAGGTATCAATAGATAGCACTTCTGTTTCATTTTCAAAAGAAACAGTCAGCTTACATATATAACTGACATTTTAAATAATTTGTGCTACAACATTCAGCAATGTGCTACTTTAGCAAGCAAAATGAGACATGACACAAGCAAAGTAACTCCATTAAATGACAAAATATTTTCCATGTTCTTGTACTCTGAAATAATTTTAAAATACAGAATTCTATTTGCATTTTGTCTCCATAATACAGGTCTGTACATTGCAGCTGTCTAGATAATAAATGTACATTCTGCAAAAAAAGAAAAATAATTCAGTACACAATAGTTTATTCTGAATAAGCAGGAGTCAAATGTTATGGTAGAAAGCATTTAGAAAAATGGGGAAGTAGTAAAAATAACATCTTCTTGATGCAAGAAAATGTAGCCCTAGCTAAATTATGTTGCCTGGTATGGTGGGGTAATTGTTAAAAGGCAAGCTTTCAAGCTTTTTTATGATTAAAAGGATTTCAACATTATGTAAATATGATCAGATTATATTTAACATTTTATGCAACAAGCTGTGCTTTAGGAGTTGTTTTGTTTTGATAGCTGCTTTGTCAGTGGCAGAGAAAATATTATTATTGATAAAATAACATTCTTATTTTACTAACTTTATTAAAAGTAGCTCCAAAACAGAAGAGTTCATAAATACATAATTCAAATTAAATCAACCAAACATGTCCAACTTTATAAATAGAACTTCTTTTTCCATTGGCAATTTAAGTTAATGACTCCTTTGTTCTGCTCAAAATAAGATTTTTTTTTCACTTGCTAAATAGTTGTTAAATTGGTGACACATACCCAATAAATTAAAGTCCCAAAGGACTAATGTTTTTGTTGGTCTTTTATGAGTCAGGGTAAGAAAGGACCAGTGATAACTATATACAACTCAAAAACTCTGCAGAAATACCAATTTAATCCATAATCTCTCTCCACTCTTAATTTACATAGACACTTACAGTAGCATTAATTTCTATTTCTCAGGCCTTCCTTCACAAAGTCTGCTATTTTGATTGGTCACTCCTTTAAAAATTTCTCCATTTGCTTTCCCTTTTTTACTGCCTCAGAAACAGTGATCTTTTCCTCACCTTCCAGTTCCTTCCCGTTCCAGCCTATTATGACTACCCACTTTTTTTTTTTTTACTATAAAATTACTTCCAGCCTCTTTTCCAAATAGTGCTGTTCCCAGTCACCTGTTTGTTTCCTTTACAGCCACCTTGTAGGAAGGAGATTTTACTTGTTCTATACAATTATGTTTTTTTCCTTCAAATTTTCTTATTTCTAAGGTAGTTCCAAGGCTTCAATGTGCCAAAAATTCTTCATGAAGAACCTATGTAAATATTTCCAAAGTTTTGCTATGAAAGTGTGACACATCTTGCAAGACTTACTGAGAAAACTTTTAATTTTGAATAACAGTGGAATAAGGTGAAGGGTCTAGAAAACAAGTCCTATCAGGAGTGGCTGAGGGAACTGGGGTTGTTTAGTCTGGAGAAACAGAGGCTGAGGGGACACCTTATTGCCCTCTACAACTACCTGAAAGAAGGTTGTAGCGAGGGAGGTGTTCTTCTCTTTTCCCAAGTAACAAGTGATAGGACAAGAGGAAATGGCCTCAAGTTGCGCCAGGGGAGGTTTAGGTTGGATATTAGGAAAAATTTCTTCCCCGAAAGGGTTGTCAAGCATTGGAACAGGCTGCCCAGGGGAGTGGTTACTTGGCAGTGTTGGGTTTACGGTTGGACTCGATGATCTTAAGGGTCTTTTCCAACCTAAATGATTCTATGATTCTATGATTTTAAGGTCTTTTTAATCCTGCTTACTCCATACCTCTATTGTAGTATCGCTCATGCCATGGAAATCCCACTTGGGCTATGCTGTTGTTCTCAGTTTGTGAACAGTCAGTCTGGGCCAGTACAAGGTGGCCACACTGACAGCAGGTGTGAAGACTCGAAGTCCAAATGTAGCAGTCAACTTGCGGGAGCAAACATATCATTCTTTTTCTTTCTCTAAGGTAACATCTGCTTAGCTTGATGAAAAAGAAGCCGCATTTAATTGAACTAATTTCGATCTCACAGACAGACCCTCATCTAACTTCCCTACTTTAATTAACATGTAAATCAAAGGGGAGGAAAAAAAAAAAGACAGGAAGAAGCAGCTCCTTGCCACCAACTGCTGACACCCTTGAGTAATTCTCTTAAGCTTTTCCATCACCTGGGAAATTCCCATTAAGTAAGGCATTCAGGAAAAAGCAGTCAGTTGCAAGTTACAGCAACAGCCACAAGAACACAAATATTGAAAGGTACCCAGAAATAAAGTCTGTAGAACAGAGACTGACACTTTAGTCAAATCACAGTCCCATTTCTGCCCCCCAATAGCTGCAGAATATAGTTTCACAGTTCTCTAGGGAGCTAATTAAAGGGTAGCCTTCCAAAAGACCTGAAACTACAGGTAGCACTCAAGATGCTGATTCTCCAGGTAGTACAGTAAGGCAGATGTTAATCCTAACAACAGGAGAGGCAAATAGGAAAAAAAGATAAAGTAAGCTGAATAAAATTGTGCTTCTAACATGTAATTCTACCTTCTATATATTTTAGCTGTTTCATATTATAAGGGTAACTTCATTTTCATCCGTTGTAATAAAAAAATTGAAAGAATCCTCTAAGAGTTTAACTGAAGAGAATCATCCAAATTAATGTTGAGGGGAAAAAAACCCAAACAAAAAAAAAATCCCACAAACAAAAAATTGTGAACCTTTCCTACAAAACATTTTGTCAAATTTCACACAGATAGCAAATTTACTTTGAAAATACACCAATCCTTTGCAATACTTTTCCCAGGGAAACCATTTGTCCGTGCAAGTCAGTAGAAGTGAAAATTCTTCACGAAAAAAATATTTAAGTTTTGAAAGAATTAGCAAAATGCCCACATTTTTAATATTTTTTTCTTTAATGTCACTCACCTCCTACATCACACTCAAAATAACATTCATCAAGGAAGTTATTGTGGCAACATTGGCATCAACTGTGAAATATCGATCTCTTAACTGCAGATAAGCTTTTAAAAACATTCTTCCTGCCTGAAGCAACTTAGGGGCTTGTTAAGTAGAGGTTAGAAAAGGAAGGATAATCTTGTACTTCAGAATTCATCCTTTCCTGTAAAATTTCAAAGTTCTTTTCCTGGAACTGCCACAGGCTTCATTTGTGGTCCTGGAAAAGTCAATCTTCATCACCCATGAAAATACTATTTTGTTCCTTCTATCTCATTCAGAAGTAACATCCATCTAGATTTGAAACTCGTTGGGGTATAAATTGCCAATCATTATACAGTGCTTAGAATCATGGGAACTTCATATTACCTGGGAAGTCTAGGTGCTATTATAGAGCAAATAATAATAACCACCCTAAAAATAATTGACACAAAGAAATACATTAGCGAACGGGAGAACTTTCATAGCCTGTGAAACAGGCAGTCAGCTTCACTTGGCTGTCAGGCACCTGCAGTGACAAGAGTTTTAAAACTTCCATTAGAAGAGGATTTCTCATTCTTCCTCTTCTGCCTATGATTCGGTGCCTTGCAGATTAAAGTTTCTCATGTGCATTTTTAAAAATCATACCCAGTTTAAATATTAAAAGAAAATAAATGGACATAGGCAGGCAGCACGGAGATACAAAATGAGTGAAATTGCATCATGAGACACCATTCTATTGTTTAGCAGGCCAGCTACTTAGCTGATACTAATTGAGGAGTTGCAGTGATTTGGACAGAGTATTGCCATACATACGCGATGGGAATTTGCCTCAGTAATTTCTGCTCACAAAACCAGATTTATTTTAAGACTAAAAACTTACTTTTTTTTTTAAACCTTTTTCACATCTATTGACAACCTTCATTATTAGTTGCTAACCTGCTTGGGTTTGTTGATCTATGAGTCTCATTTGAATACGTTCATTATTATACTGCCAGAAGAAAAAAAATTAAACTTAATTAGAGGTCACATCACCTCCAGCTCAAGTTAATTAAAAGCCTAATCAAACCTTTTGGGAAACAGTAGCCTGTCAGTGAAAAAATGATAAGGGGAATAAAGCTCACTATACCCACACTAAGGACAGTAATCTGTCTGACTGCCTTTTATTTTACCCCCCCTCATTTTGCACAAAAAAGAAATACATAGTATAGCATATATACCCTCATAATGCTCATACTAAATAAAACATTTTGTCAGTTTTCCTTCAGTCTAGTAAACAATGCATATTGCAGGAAGAAATGCATGAATTATACCGCATGTCTTTTTGCTTCCTAGCACATAGGTGCCAACTAAAAATAATTAGCTATTACAAGGTCAACTTTCCAACTTAACTGCATTTGGGAGAAGTATGAAAAACAGCTGGAGGTCTAACATAACTAAATCTCAAATTAATAAAGGTGAGCTAGGTAGAACTGGTAGAGTGCATAATTTGACTGTCTGTGTCAGGACACCTGTGTTCTTAAATTGCACTGACCTGCTGTGCGACCTAGGAAAGCCACTGCCTCACCTGGATATTTGTTTTGTCTATTTAAATCATTCATTCTTTGACCCGAGGCATATCTCTTCTTCAGATGAGTGCATAGTTCTTAGGGTGCTGATACCCTGATGTTAGTTTGGTTCTTTGAGTGCTATCATCATCAAGCTTCAGTTTAACATCAACCATAGGTACAAGGAAGACAAAGATTTGTGCAAGTGAATTACCATTCCTATAATGATAAAATGCTCACATGCAATAATATTTACACTGCAGATATAATGTAATTACCTTCTGGTCACAAAATGTGTTGTTTCAGACAATCTTTAGTTCTCGGTAATACATTCTCTTCAATTACTGCTATATTATCAATTAATAGATGATTGCTACTTGTTGCTTCTGAACACAGTTTGCAACTTCAGTCACGGTAAGCAATACTTAGAAATTAAAGTTATTCTTTCACCCCATGATATTCTCAATCTTTTGAACAGATGGCAATCCCTGCTGATTTAGGGCAGTCTGTTTTCATTTTTACTGATAGAGGATTTTATGGAACAAAGGGATTCCTTTTGTAACCATAAAGCCATCAACTCTACGCCCTAATCTTAAAAGGTGACCACTGCGTCCTTGTGAAGCCCCACTCACTTCAGCGATTTAGTATGCTCAGATTGTCTATTGAGGATCGGAGTCTCAGGTCACGTTGGTCATCATGTGCGTGAGGAATATTCAGGAATACAGGAATATTTGCCTGAAAACAATGTCTTTAGAAATAGCTATTGTAAATACATGGAACTAAGACTGTGTTGGGACTGTATTAGCTAAATCTGCTCTTTGCAAGCAGCCAAATATACTTTTTTGTTGTACTACAGTTTGTTATGCTATCTTGTTTTGACCTTAAGTGAGACGACTTATTTGAGCAACCTCATGTTACTTAAAGAGGAAAAAATGAAATATAACATGTATATCATGTATCATATTACATATGTGCAAGATTATTTAAGTTTTAAGATTAAAAAAATACAAGTCGTATGAACAGTTCAAAATAAGATTATTGTTCTTCTCTAGCAGTGATAAAAGAACCTAGAATCCTTAGAGAATTCTCATTAGAGAGTCAGATGAAGTGCATTAAGGGTCATTTTAACAGCAAAAGAATGGTTAGAAGCTCAATACTTTGCTGCCTGGAACTGGAATAGAAACGTATACAGACAGAGCCAAGCTCTCAGTTACCAGTCAAAGATACTTTTTTTCAAGTGGGAGATTTTCATTGAAAATCCAGGAGGCTACGATATCAGTTCATTCAAGCAAGAACTTAATTTCAAATGAGAGATTTGGCCGATATTTGTGTCCGTTCTCATTCTGTCCTCATGGTCTTATTTATCAGTATTTGTATCATCAGTGTTTTCTTTCCTACGTATGATTAATCATTTGAACAGGAAAACAGAATACATAGCCTTGTGTGGGATGATACTACTAACTACCCAAAAAACATTAAGTATCAGTATGAAATTATTTATTCAGTCAGCCTCTGAATTAGTGGCTAACTATATGTGTCATTTTGCTTTTTGGAACTAGCAAAACTAAGAATAAACTTAGGTATTCCCATGCAATTCAGAGTAATATTGTCAACTTCAACAGATCTTAAGCAGATTTATTCAGCTCTAACTGAGATCAGATCCCAGCTCATCAGGCAAAGTTGAGTTGTCTTTAGGGGCAGACCAATGGGAAAATTTTCTGGCAAACATATTTAAGATATCAGCTAACATGGATTGATATTAATGATCAACTTGAGCCTATGTCCTAGCTCTAACTCCGTATCTAAATAAAAACGTGTTTTACTGAATTACTTTTTTTCTCCAGTGCATCTTACAGCATTGAATACAGTTCAGTGTTCCCATACAAAGTTTTTGGACTCAGCACGCTTCATTTTTCTCTCTCAATAAGTAATGCACAGAAAGCAAAACACATCTTTTTTTTTTTGTCTTAGCTCAAGCTCTGCCTTCCAAAGATTAGAAAGCGTGGAACAATTAAGTCATGGGAAGGAACACAGCAGCATTAAATAATAATAGCTACCTTCTAGTATAAAATAGTCCAGAAGATGTCAGGAGAACTTAGTACCAGCCATCACTGCTGTAAGGAATCTACAAAGACAGACATTTCTCACGTGGGAGGTCTAATGAGGAAAAGTTCTACCAACAGATGCAGAAAATTATTATGGCCAGTTGTTTCATATCACTAACAGCCTCATATAACAGCTTCTCCCATCAGGAGCCCACAGCTGAAATTTATAAAAGAGAATTATTTATTTTTCAGTAAAAATTGTTTATTGGACTTGAAAAGAAGTCCTGAACAAAAAGCACCCAACAAGAAACCTGGGATATTCAACATATGTTAATTATCCGTATTTCTTTGATGCATATTTTCTGAGTCCAGCAAGAACCTGTTAATTTTAAGCCCGACTGCTTCCTTGGGCATTATAATTAATATTCAATATTGAATATGAAAAACTCAAATTGTGTCAAACTAACAGTTTTGTATCATCATCCCTGTTCTGTACTGGATAAGCTAGAAGTCATTTAAAAAATCATAAAAATGAGAATACTATTCATCTTCTTTGAGAGAGATATATATACACAGAAACATTTTCATGCTTTGAATTTGGGCAAACCAAACTGAAACCAAAACCAGAGTTTGATTTATTTCAAGGACCGTAGGAGATTAAGACAGGGTGAAGGTAAATTGAAGACAGATCATGGCAGGAGGCTTGGTAAGCACCATCTTCTTGTTCACCTTAATGCACGCAGCTATGCACAATGAAATACATACGTACATGTACATTAGTGTTATTGAAGCCACACATACTGTTAGAGGGTTAGAGGAAATCTGGTATGGCTGTTCATCAAATAGAAGTGGTTGCAGCTAGTTTGTTTTTTAAAACATGTCTATTACAGGCAAAGTTCTGAAAATAATGAAAAATACATGCAAGAAAATATTGAACTGAGCAGTAATTTTATAGCTTGTATTGTATTTGTTAGTAGCAATTGAGGTGGTAGGTAATCACATTATTTATTTAAAAGCTGAAATAAAGATAAATGAAATAATCTCAGAGGAAGCTGATAAGTCAGGCCCAACTACTAATATTTGTTCATTACTGAGGAAATGATCTGATATCCGACATTCTAACAGAGCACAGAATAATAAGAAATATGATATTATTAACTTCCTGAAAGAGCAAAAGACAATAGCAATTCACACGGACCTCAGTACTCAAGCCATTTCTAATTATTTGCTGTTTTGGAAGTGGATTTGAGATGTAGTTGGTTTAGTTTAGACACGGAATTCATAACAAACACATGATTTGGAAGACACTGCCAGAGTAGCAAATGGTTTTGTGAAAAGAACCTTTGAGATTTTACATCTTGGAACTCTCCTTCTCTAAGCAAGCTTTAGAATGAGGAAATGTTCAGGTTCAATAAAAACAAACATGACTTAATAAGCAGGCTAGGAGAGCATGGTGCTGCAGGATTGTTACATAGCCTGCTTTCTGACCTTCCTATAGTTAGTTCTACCAGGCAACAGGCTGTCAAAACTTAGACATTCAAGACTTACCTAAATTAAAGATTCCCACACAATTCTGCTGCTAATGCAAAAGTCTAAAAGTTCAAATCCACGCTGAATTTCTCCAAAGCAGCTAAATGGAGATACAAGCTAGCAAAGGAAGAATGGCACCATACCAATGGCTCCATACGAGGTGGCTCCATGTGCAGATGAACAGATGAAACTAATTGTGATTTCTGACCAGACTACCTGCTAACTGCCGAAACCTTCTTAAATTTGCAAGTCTGCTTGCCAGTTCCTTAAATTGTTTTTACAGGTAAATTCTGCAAACTGTAGCAAAAATACACCTCTTAAGAGTTGGAAAACAGTTTTTTTTCTAGTAACATGGCCAAAGTGTGCCTGTTTTTTTGGTGACCTAATGAAGACTAAAAGATTTGGGGCTCCTGAGTCTATACATTAGAAGTCCGAGAGGTTAGAAAAAACTTGAAATCCTAAAAGATTGGTTGGGAGAGGAGAGGTTTAAAACATTCATTATAATCATAAAGAGATAGAAAAATAATCAATGGGCTTAAAAAAACTAGCCAAGAACATTTAGATTAATAATTTAATTATAATAGTAAGAATGGTAAGGCACTGGAACAGATAGGTGTGAAGTTACCAAGATTTCACACTTTCTCTGTTCAGACAGCTGCCAGGAATGAGCTATGTACAGTGTTCTTGCTTTGGAGCAGAAGACATAAAAGTCCTTCCCAGCATTATTTGCCATGGGTTCTATGAAATGGAAACAGACACTGATGCTACAGGTCCTGCAGATGCTTTTACTGGCTGCCTTCCAGATCAGGGGCCTGCTTAGCTGTGTGTTCACTCCCTAAAATGTAGGGTGCATGACTTAGCTCAGGTAGAACATTTTTCTCCCTACTAAAAGAACGTTTCTAGGCAGATTCTTTTATAACAGGTTTGTAGGCAGCAAATCTTTAATTGTTGTTATGTTTGATGCTTCTCACTGGAACACTGAAATGCAAGGCAAATTCTGCTTCAGATATTGAAGTCAATCTGTTAATCAGTTCATGCATATGGGATTTTAAGTATCAGCAGCTATTCGAGGGAAACAAGGTAACTGCATTCTTTTTTCTCACATTATTTTTATCAGAAAAAAAGGTTGAGGATTCCCCACCCTCTTCCCTCTACCCCCCTTAAAGCCTGGTCTTTATTTCTCATAAGATCCCTTCCTTGCTCAGATTTCATCATTTTCATTGCTAAGCATAGTTTCACAAGGTCATTTCCGAAACCATACACAACTCCACAGCGAATAGTGTACATATTAACTTCATGCTTGATTCCATATAGGCTTTATTTAATCTCTCCATCTAAAACTTTTAAAAATCTGATTTAGGGTGAAATTGCAAATAAACTTTCAGAACTACCTAATTTATATCAGAGACTGATTGGTAATCTTAAGAAATGTGCTTGATGCACTATTGAGGGAAGTTTAAAAGGCTGTTTGAATCACTGCTTAAAAAAATGCCATAAGTTTAACAGAACAATAAAATAAATGGGCTGTGAAAAGTTCACTAAGTTTAACAGAACTGCTCAGTAGAAAATGAAGGAGTCTTAAACATAAGAATTGGTTTCTTCTGTCACAATGACATTTCTGATTTATAATTTATACTAAAAAAGGTTATCCTTTATTTCAAGTATTAATATCTGCCTCAGTACATTAACATTTCTTAGGAGCCTATAGAGTTTTGTTCCTCTCACACTCATTCCACTATACTGGAATCAAAAGTACTCCTGATATTGCTCTGTTTAAATACTAGGATAGGGAAAGGGTGAATAAATCTCTGCCAAAAGATTGCAAAAAGTTAAAAATTGTTTAAAAGTAAATTCTGCATCTGTTGTCATTCAAAATTTTCCCATTGTGTTTGTGTCTTCAGAATAGCTGTTTAGCCCTCTGCATTTTCCTACACACTTTCATTGAAGTATATGGGTCTCTGTTCATTAAATATTATTGTCTGAATTACACATCTGAAATTCCAATTTCCAAAATCTACTGTCAGTTATTTCTATTTGAATAGCTTACCACTGCAGTACAGAGACACTCACTCACCTCCTACAGTTAACCTAATCCCTTCGTGTTTCAGGCAGATTGCAGAGGTTCAGAGGTACTGACCAGCTCATCCTTTAACAGATCTGCACGTGGCTCTTCCAGAAGGAGAGGCTGTTCCTTCCTCTGGGAGAAACGTGCCAAAACACTTAAAGCAGACTACTTGAGTGATAGATCTTCACGAGTCTCAGGTGTAGGCTCGATTTCCTTGTTTAGACAAACATCCCATTGGTTTCAATGGGAGTAACAGTAGAATGATGAGTACAGAGACTGTACAACTCCCCCACTCCCTTTTTCCACTAGTTTATGTTTCTTCAAAACTTCACTCTCTACTGTCCAGTGTGAGCAAGTGTAACTTATCCAGAAAATATTACTGTAACAATTTTTTCCACTGAGATTCCTTTTTATATGTGTACTTGCACTGTATGTCATTTGGTCACGTAGGCGTTTTACTGATACTCTACTGATATATCTCTTTTATTGATACATAGGAAAGTGGGGGAACAATAAGCACCAGCAAAATTGCACACCGCTTCAGTAGCCATCTCAGATTCCCAGGGGAAATGTTCTTAGGAATGATCCCACAGATACGCAACCATGCGTCTACTGCATGAAGAGAACTTCTAAGTAAGCATCTAATATCAAATGCACAGTAGCCATATTTTACATGGTTAACATGGTAAAATAGCTTTTGATTTCTGCTATTTGAATCACATGACCACTTTGACATCTTTGCTCTGTCATTCAGTACAGCGCATGACCTCTGATTCTGTCTAATTAATTTTAGCTGTTAAATGGATTAATGACATTTCTTTCCTAAATCAGGTTGCTGCCACATTTTCCTATTTTTAATTGAAATAATTCAGGACACTACAATAATAAAAGGTTGGTCTACATGCTAAATATATGGAGATATGTAACAAACTGCTTTAATACAAGTTAAGGTGTTCATTTTTGAGGTGAAAAATTATAGGTTGCCTTTGGATACAGTTGTTTTGTACAGACAGCCAGTTGGAAGTAGTACCAGTAGCATGCAAGAGTCTATGAAACTAGTTCTTGACCTGTACACTGATTAGAAGTTTACCACAAACTTTAGGAAAACAAGTATTTTCACTGTTTTGTATATTTCTGGAGCAATGTCTCATGGAGATCATATGTTTTCTTGATTATTATTGTTCTGTGTACTTTAATATTAATGTTAATATCTTTCTTGGAAACATTCTAATGTGTGGAAGGTACTTTTTCAGATTGCATCTCTAACAAAATCATTTTTGAGGCAGTACTTTGATTGAGCAGCTCATAAACTGTTTATTCTTTGACACGTGCTTGTGCTCTGTGCCTTGATGCAGAGGCTCCCTAAACAAGTGAATTGCTCAAATATAAGTGGAAGAAAATAGAAATCGTAGGTGAGATTTTCAGCCATGTCCTGTTACTTTAATGACAGTTGGCAAGGTATTAGAAGAATAATGACCTCTATATTAATGGTATAATAGAAATAGAAAATCTCCTGTTCCAGGAGAGTGGAGATTCCCATATGCAGACACTGATATGTCTGCCCTTTATTGATCATTTTATTGCTGTCTTTCAGGAATAGGTTGTGTGTTTCCATACTGACAAATAGAAATACTAATTATTCATATGAACATTTGTCTACTGCAACTGTAGTGCTTCATCCACATGCATGCTTGAATGCTAATCTCAATGCCTGAATCTGCTGTAGGATATTAAATCAGAACTTACAAAAAATATAAGCTATCTTTTAGCAAATCGATGTATTATGTAAAACTTCACATTCCCCGAGCTAACATGCTTAAAGCAGCATTTCTGAAATTGTGGGCTGAGACTGTTTTGAGGTTGGAAAGTGTTAAACATCTGCAACTGGCAGTAGTTCACTTGCCCTAGGGTTGAGAATGGAAAATGACTGGCTGGATGTGTTTATTCTAGTCAGGAAGCTGCTAGTTACCTCTTAATTGCCAATGGGACATCATTTGCTCCAGGGTAAGTGAACAAGCATTTGTGACCAGTAATAATCAGGTTTCACTTCCTTGTCTAAATGAATGCAAGCGATTCCCACTTCAAGGTCCTACTTGAAAGTTCAAAAGAAACTAACCTAGATACTTTGGATAACTTCACACTTCAGTAATTTTAATGGTTGCCCCGGCATTGCCATTATACTATCGCTTCATCATATGGATCACATTCATTAATGCAGACCTAAATCTAAATAAATACAGAACTCAGCTTTGACTCCTTTGGGGAAGTAAAGGTTTCATACTGTAGAAGAACATTTGTTGTTTTCTTGTGACTTATTTACAACTCATACTGATCTGACAATATCTTCCTACCAAAACAGTCAATCTCCATGTATTTCAGAACTGGAAAGAATAAATAAGGGATATGAAAGGAGAATACTAAATATGAACTTATAAAAGCTCTGTCTGAATTGAGATTTCCTTTTTATATTCTCCCTTTTCCATTTTCCATCGTGAGGAAGCATTACACTCAAAGTCTTGTGGCATATATAGGGAACAAAGCATATATAGAGCCAAGAATTTATCATTAGCCCAATTAAAATCTTCACAATCTGATCAAAATCCAACAGCAAAACATTACTAGTTCAGCAAAATATTACCAGTTCAATTACAGTAATATTAACACTCACAATCCAAAATAATCAAATAATAAATAATATCAAAAAGCCTCACTAATAATAGCCTTAAAATTATTACAGAAGAAGACTTACTAGTGACTACCCTTTTCTCTGTTGTTACACTCACCTTTCCACCATCCCTCTGGCATGTAACGTCAACAGCACCAGTCATCCTCAAACAGAGAGGGAGCAAAAATTCACAGCAGGTTATCAACATCCCAAAGTCTTCACAAGGAACACACAGTACAAACACCAACCAACCCCTTCCCCCAGGCACAAGCTCTACTTGCATTTTTATATAGTCTCATATCACAGTTTGCTTCTCCCTCAGTCATGCCCTGTAAAGCTCGGGAGAGCCTCCCCTGGCCCCATGGCCCCCAGGAGCTGCAGCTGGGGGCACATCAGGTCTTCCCAGAGCAAAGCACAGACATGCAAGCAATGAGCAATGAGTGGCCTTACAGTTGAGTGAGCATGGCTCGGGCCACAGCAAGGCCAGGCAAGTTCTTGAGATCCTGCCCTGTCAGGCCAGTACAGAGCCTGGGACCTTCTTCTAGTACACACAAGTTTTATTAGCTTAAGAAAAACTACGGAGGAAGGGCTGAGATACTGCATTGGGTCTTAGGTTTCTTTCTGCCGACACACGAATGAATCTGCTATAATACATGTGGGAATTCTGCATCAGTTTGTTTGGATCATGAGAAAATGGGAGGTCAAAACATTGCCTTAATTACAATCTCTTTCTAATTCTTGTAATTTTAAAATGAAAATGATAGTATTATTTTACATAATGGTATGCAGCAAAACCTGTGTTTGAACAATAACTACAGCTAAATGCCTTAATGTTTCCCCAGATAACTAGTTTCAGCTATGATGTTTTGCTCTCTCTTCCACATATGTATTTGCATGCACATTCTCAGTGCGTACATAGTTACATAGTGCTCATACTGTAAAACAACTTGAACTACCCTTTTTTTTTTTAAGAATACTAGAATTGAATGAAGATAAAAAGGGATATGTATGATATGCAATTTGTTTTTGGATATTATCAGTAATCTCTCTATGCACCTACTAAGACATCTATCTCTTCTGTGGAAGATTTGCTTCAAAAAAAGTTAAAAACATCTCATAGCCTTATGTCCTCTGTGGGTGTGCAATGGAGGATGGTGAACATGCACTGCTGAAGCAGCTTGAATTCCTTCCACTGTTTTAAATCTTCTGTGAGTAGGAATTTGGTTCATTTTGCACCGTAAATTTTGTTGTCCCTTCACCAAAAACTTAGAAGAAAAAATCCCCACCAGTATTGAAAGGGCTTTGTAGCTTATATCAAGTCAAGGTTCAGTGAGTTGATATGAGTTGATATAGTTGAGGAGAGTCATCCAATTATATTTTTTGCCTTTTTGATATGTATTACCTTTATTGTAAGGGTAACAGAAGGGTGGCAGGTCCCAGTGTCAGGTGAATGTTCAACTGAACCTCAAAAAGAGGAACAAAATATAAGAAACCAATTGAGAGACTGAAATTTTTTACAAGGTTTAGATAATGTATTTCTTTAGTGACACTGAATTAGAGATTTTAAAGCTCAAACTAGCTGTCGCATCATATCGTGATTTTCATCATCATGATTTATACTATATTTTAGCAAATGTTTTTGATCAGAATACTAATATTTTTATTTTCACAAATGTATTTCTGTTAAACCAATCATTTGGATATGTACATATGATTCAAAATAGTAGTCAGTTTTTTTCAATTTCCCAGTTCACATTAAAATATTACATAGTGTTGCCTCATAAGTCCTTTGTCAATTTTACTTTAATGTACAGCTTCCATGTCTCTTGAATTTGTAGCAATAGTTTTGTATAGAAAAGTCAGAAGATGTTTTTTCTTAAAAAGCTAAATAACCCCTTGCTCACTGTTAAAAAATTTCTGTTGTCGTAATTTACTTACTGCATTAGACAATGAAAGAGTGTGATGACAGTCTTGTAATTTAGGTTTAGTTATGTGTCCAGTTCATATTCACACATGGTTTCTCGCTCCCCCTCTCGCATCTGGCTGCCTTGACAAACAAGTGAGGGTTGTTTTCCTTGTGAAGTGATGTAACTTGAGTAAAAAGTAAGACCATATACTTGTTTGTGAGTATTTGTATAAGGCCTCGGGAAGTTGTAGGAAGTAGGAGGCTAAAATCTGATTAGTGTTAGGAGAACAACAAAGGCAACGTATCTCTAGATAAGCACTATTTGGAGTTTTGTTTATATACTTTGCAATATGAAAATCGGTGATGTGTAAAATCCTTTTGCTTGATGGTTTTAAGTATAGTTATTACATTGCCAGTCATCTGCTTCCATCCATAGCTGTAAAGCTATTTCATAATCATAACATATATTTCAAATATATGTTCAGAATATAGAATTTCATATAACATATATATTGTTATATATACACTTGAGCTTGCAAAGGAAAGTTTCAGAATTTTCATGACTTTCACCTGAAGGAGTTTTCTGGGCTTCTCTTCACAAGTCTGAAGTCGTCTTGATGTATGACATGTGTGAATCAGGGATTTGTTCTAAGCAAAGTGTTTCAATGCTGGCATATCTTCAGGTCTCAGATTATCAGACATGACAAGCAAATAGGAGTCAAGCTTAATTTATAGGAATATGGCAGGCATTCAAAACAAAAAAAAATTCAAGGCATCTGACAGAATTCTGTTGCACCAGCAGAGTCAGTGTGTCAGCCTAATCACAAAATTCTGTGCTTTAGAAATATCTCCTATGAATACATAAGAAGAAATAAAAACTTTGTAAAAGAATATTAAAGAGCATTTTTTAAGCTGCAAAATTTTGTTTTGGCATCCTGATCTAATAGTTTGCCTTAACTGTGGCATCCTTCTTGTCAAAATTGTTGTGCCATTAGTTCGTGAGCTGCTGTGGAGCAGCAAATTTCTGATTACTAACTTTTTTTTCCTAACTTACTGCTGAAGGTTTTCTAACTTACTGCTGAATACCTAATTTATTATTACTTAATAATGAAAATTAGCATAGCCTCTGATATTTATGAGAATGTCAGAGAAGTATTAGTTCTGATGTCATTTAAATTTTATTCATGTTATCTGCCCCTTACTCATCTTGTAAGCATCCACAAAATCCATATGGATTTTCTGCAGACAAAATTCATCCATTGGTCAAAACCTCCACCAAACGCTTCATTCATTGTTAAAACCAGGCAGCGGCAGAACAGAAGAAGGGAGAAGGCTTCAGAAGGTTTTTGTAGTTAACTTGGGTCTTATTTCTAGTAGGCATAAATCTGTTCCCTGCAGCGTTTGTGTAAGAGGGTTGAAGGAGTAGAAGGTTTTGGAATAGAATGGAATCCAGTAAACAATCTTCAAATACTAATAAATTGATAAAGACAAACTTCCAGTAATGTGAATAATGTCACAAGTTAAAAACTGCTTTCATAAATGCAGTTTGTGACCGCATAGTGCTACGTCGTCATGAGACAGCATATTGCCATGTAGGCATTGGCTTTGGATCTTAAAAATAGCTGTATTCGCATGCTCTGCTCAGCAGGGTAAGGTATTTTGGGTGCAACTCCATGGCGAAGTCTGAAGCTAAGTCAACAAGTGTCATGATCTGATACAGAGTAGAGTTACCCTCAACAACCCCCAAGAGAGGATAAATTTGCTATCTCGATTTTGATTTTAACAGAAACATGACAAAACCTACTCTCGTTCATGCAGACAAAAGGACTAAAACAGTTGCATATTCTGCACACGGAGCACACCAAAAGCATGTACTAAGGGCTGAAAGTTAGTTATTCTTTAATTCATTTTCACGCAGTACATCTTATTTTTTGAACATTACAGTATGACATTAAGGTAATATAAACATGTCTGTTCAAAAGCTGTTGGGAAAAATGAGTTGTCAGCTATGATATATTTTACTTAGCTTTCATAACTTATATTTTAAAACAATAATAGCTATGCATAATGTATGCACACCAGATGGCAATTTGGAAATATATGCATGAGCTTAAAATATATGTAATACTTTGCTCACAGCACACCTTGAATTCAAGGAGCATTTCAAAGAACATACTGATTTTTTTTCTTTCCTTATAATGAAACACATTTTTTCAATAAAGGTGTATTCTGTTAAGATTAATAAACTAAGATTGGAGCAACGCATCTCTCAAATAATGCGATGCTCTGGTTTGTTCTCTTTCGGCTACTATATTAAAGCATTAATATTAAAGGTTTAAATGGCTTGTGGTTTAGAGTGGTTATGAAAAAATCACAGATAAAATGTCTGAAATAACTGTACGGACATAAATATTTTATATTTTTATCAGTAATAATGTCCTTCCATTATAAGGCAAGCAAAAAATCCTTCCTTTGCATTTCAACTTTAAATTTCTAAAAAATGATATTTTTAGTTTAGCAAAAGGGGATTATATATTTATAAAGCAACACTTGCTTATATTTCATGAAAAGATGCTCCCAAAAGATCTAAAGGTAATACAACTGGGATGCCAGATTCATCTAAAGAGTTTGATGTTTCGCAATAGAACTATCTTGAAACTCCCTCACACTTCAGTTTTTCTATTTACATGACTTAAAAGAAAAATGTTCAAGATCCTATAAACTAGTGATTTGTTTTTTAATACAAAGTGTAGAGTATCTTCATTATTTAAATCCCAAGATATTTATAATGTTTCATTGTCCGCTGTCTCTCACAATATCAGTTGTTTGCATTGGGCTGTATAAATGATCAAGCTTAAAAATGCAAGGTTTGATTTTCTATTTCAGCTGTATTGCAGCCATTTAAAAATCCCAACTGCAGTTGGAAAAAGGGCAGGTCTGGGTCATGGCATGTCTTGCCCAGAATTTGGCAACTGAAAATCCTCCCTTCCTCCCATCCAGCCCTAATTTGAACAAGTAGCTCATCAGCCGCAAGAGCATCACACCAGAGAAAACACCAGACAAAGGGAACAGCCATATAACGCCACACAACAGCATAGCAGCCTTCTGTCACCTGATCTCCCTGTTTGGGGGATTACTTTTTCCTCTTCATTTGTCAGAATTTCTATTCTGTCATATACTTGACCCGGAAGAATATCTCCTCCGGCACGTTATGGAAGATAGTGGTGTGTTGTTTCTACCTTCTTCAAAATAAGTGGGAGATGTCAGCTGCGAGTACTCTAGCTCTCTATTTTGCTTGATTTTGGTGTGGCAGTTGAGCAAAATAAGCAGTGTACTGAGCAGTCATGTTTACTCCTGAGGCCCATGTAGTGGCAAGTTATCATCTGAAGCTCTCTTCTTGTTGTAGCACAGTGAGAAAGACACCTTGCATTTAAACACTTAAGGTAAGGGAGACTATAGAGCTACTTCGGAAAGAAGTAGCAGAAGAAGGAGCATCGTTCTGGTGAGGACTGCTTTTTTTTGTCTTGATCATTTTCTTGGAAATGACTTTGGGCACACCTTGCCAAGTAGCTCATGTGAGGAAGAGCCACCTACCTCCTGATCTCAGTTCTGTAATCAGCTACCTCGTAGAACTCATCTCTTCTGCTACCACTAAATCTCTTAGACCGTTGGTTATCCAAGGTAGTGGTTTTCCCAATTAAAAGAAGTAATTAAGATTTATTACTGTTTATGGATACCAAAATCCTCTTGAGGGTAATTGAGATCTAAATCATCAAAATGACTTAGAGTCTATATTCCAGTGTATAATCCTACAACAGTAGTAACCTCATCTGCAGTATATAATTCAGTTGTATGGAAGCTGTACAAGCGAGAAGCCTTTCCCATTCACTAAGGCAATCTCTTTTGCAGCATATGGGATGAAGTGTAGTTTTGTGCCTATATATAGCAATTGGATTATGATACATGCATGCCTTGCATGAAACACATTTGTAATTAACGGAACTATCTTGATGAATAAAGCAAAACCACCTACTATTAGTCTTTTTCTACTGGTGAAGTTTTCTTCATTGCATTCCAGCCCCTACATTCAAACTCTACTTCAATAAACGGCAAGACAACCCTGTAAAAGAAATAGAAGTAAATTACTGGTTTTTTTCTCTAAAGTATATCTGCTGCCATCTGTTGACTTCTGAAGTACTTTCTAGTCTTAAATAAAATACAATCAGATTATCAGATATTATACATACAATTGAACCTCTTAACAGCACTTTAAGCTATTGCCAATTAGCCACTTGAAACTGAGCCATATGTTTCCATTTCGTAATAAAAAAGACACACAGAAAAGGCTAGAATCTGTGAAAATTCACAACTACTTAGCATAGCATGGTACAAAATAATTTTTGTAGCTATTGAGGGAAATATTTGTAGCAAAATCAATTTGAAAAGTCTAAGGCTGCAGAATAGTGTTCACAGGGAGATATTGAGTATTTAGATGTAAGATGGATAGAATAATAGTGTATGGCAGTGTGGGGTCAAAATTTACAGCTGGGTTTAGTTTGATTTTGGGAAGAGTGGTGGATATGTGCTTGCTTATGTAAATATACAGGATTCATTTACAAATTCAAATGAGAAAAAACTACTGTGTAAGAGTGTAGAATACTACAACAAAGTAACTCAATGGCTATTCTGCATAAATGTGGTTTGTTTGTTGTGCTGCATGCAGAACTTAGAGTTTTTTACGGACTTCTTCCAGTTTTTCTCCCTCAGTACTGTATTTAGAAATCTGTGAGTCTTATTAAGGGAAAGAGGCATTTTTTTTCCCTCATGTTTACAGCAGCATCCAAAAGTGGAAGTTATTGGCATGTATATAGAATGTTTAAGATGTCTTGTGTGTTGCAATTAATTTGAAATGTAGTTAATAAATTGTAGGGTGTTCTAAAATTTTTTTTTTTAGGACAATCCCCTATACATTTTTAAGTAATGCAGTCATGGGATGTTGTGCAGTATCTATGGGCATTAAGCTATATTTTGTATTATTTTTCGTAAGTTATATTATACTCATCTCTGATAACTTCTTCATCCAACAAGCAATGGTGCTTTCTCTCTATCTTTTTCCTAATCAGTATGTAAGAAGAATACATGCCTTAGTGTGATGAAATTCTGCACTGTAAGTGCATTTTTCTTGTCTGAAATGTGGTTTTTTGTTCTGATTTCTTCTGGTTTGAGCATCTTCAGGAGAATGCTTTGATCCTTACTCCTGATACAGGAACTGAAACATCACTGTAGCAAGGGGAATTGCAAAAGGAAGAAAGTGTCTAAAATGCAGTAATTATTCTTTAACACATTTTGCTATAAAGAATGAATTGTAGTAGTCACTACATTGCATCAGCCACTGCACCTATTTGCTACCTCCTGAAGACTGATGAAAATTTTTAGCTCTCTGAAGACTGAGAAAAGCCGAACGTAGCCTAACGCTATTGGTATTTTAATCCAAAAGTATTAAGGACCCTAACAAAATGCAAGTACTACATAGAGTCCTTGGCACTGTCGTAGTTTTACCACTTCTCCCTCTGTTCCACAATAAACTGCATCTTTGACCAAACCAAGCCTACTAATGTCTAGAATAAGTGTGTCCTGGAATAGCATTCTAAACCAGATCATATTGTTCCATAGTGAACACAGTTCACTTCTGTCTGTGGTTTAGGCTGTGTCCAAACTCATTCTCATTTGTGACTTAAAGCAGGTTTTGAGTGGTGTGCTCCCTAGTTATGGGCAATGTGTACGGTTATTTACAATGCTAAAAGAAAAAAGTCACTTCTTTAGCTTTAAAGCTCTGTTCACATGGCAGACTATATATTTTCTAGGTGTCAGTCAGATCAGTTGGATTTATTTTGATCCAACATATTGGATCATTGTTATCATGTTTTATGGAGAAGTAAATAGCATGTTTAAAGTAAATGCACATTTGTTTATCTGTCAGTTGCTTTGGCTTAGATTAACCCTAGCTTGTTACAAGAATCACAAATGTCATATATAGTCTTAGTGCATAACAACTCCTGAGGAGTGATGCCTGCCTTCCCCAGGAGGAACTGATCCCAGTTGGCCTTAACGTTTCTGCCAGGAAATGACAGTTGTAAACCTTCTACCAGAGGCTCCACAGATACCCCACCAGCACAGGAATTTGCAATCACTGCTCCATTTTGCATCTTTGCCCCAAAAAAGACTTCAGGCCTTTTTAAGGATATTCTGATAATTTTCTATGTTATTAGATTGAATTTTATTTTTAAAACGTTTTCTCTTTCGAGTTCCCTGGCTGTGTCTTCTTTATTCACTAGCTGTAGAGTAGAAACTGGGTACCTGCTAATAAGTGCTATCAATAAAAATTGAACTAATTAAGTTTCAGACATAATCCCCTATTATTATAAGAGAGCTCAGTGAGATATAAGATAATGGAGTAATAAACCCCTGAAAACTGGGATTTAGCAAGGAAATACCAACAGAGCTTGGAATGTAGTGTTGTGATCTGAATGATATAATAAATGTTTAATCAGGTGCTATTGATAAATTTTAAGCATCAGAAAGACCTGAATACAGCAGCAACAGAGTTAAGTTTAAGCATAGATTATTCACAACAGCTTTGCATCACCATTGTTTTTAATAAAAAGAAAACAGAAGCCCTGATTTAGAGGTCTTCAAAGAATTTGAAATGTTAAGGGATAGTAAAATTGGTGCAAGCATAACCTGACACCTCTATGCCTAAAGTAATAAGTAGAATTTAGATGATCCTTTTTCCTTTCATCATAGGTATCACGATTTAAAGGAATTCCAAGCTATTAAATATAGAATGCTAAGATTTCAGGTCGTACGCTATTATAACATCAAAAATATTGGAGCAAAATGTTCTGACACTTCTTGAAAAGTTTATTTAAAGCTCAGTTAACACCTGAATAGTAATGTAATGACCATGATGTTAGATTTTTCTCCCCTACAGACTGTGTAACATACAATACGAATATTTTTTGGTTAATCTTTTATGTTGATTACAGAGAAATCAATTTCTTACATCATCAGCCAAGAGCAAATCTGTAGCAATGAGTTCCAGAATGTTATTGTGCACAAATGAGTGATTGTCAACTTAGCCTGTTCAACCAAGATAGCAGCTGAAATGAAGGCTGATAATTATGTTTACAAAATGGCACATAGCAATTTAAAATAATTTTGGGGGTTATGGTTGGCTTTAAAGTATGTTTATTAAGTAGAACTACACTACTGTCTTTTATTAGCTCCAGATTAGTATGTTACAAAGAAATTTTTACTCCTGAATTCTATGTTGCATAGCTATTTATCAACATGACATGCCATAGCTCTAAAGTTTGTAAATTTCTAAAGAATTATGGGAGACATTCATCTAGAAGCTAGAGAAAGTTTTGTATCAATTGAGGCCTGAAATATGTATATGGAAAGGCTATTTCCCGCTTTCCTTTCTCTTCCTCTTTCATTTTCTACCTTGCTTTTCCCTTTTTCACTCTCTCCTTCTCTCTCCTCCCCTCTCTCTAACAGAATGGTGGAGTGCTCCAGAAGAAGGGCTAGTTTTTTAAAGAATATGTCTCTCCTATTCAACTTAGATTTCACCTTGAAAGAAGCTGGTAGACAAGTGAGTGCTTTCTGTTTGGCACAACTGTGAATTTGTTCTAATATAAAGCAGCAGAAAGTTAATGGGCGGAACAGTTTACTAATCCCTGTGGTCATCAAAGACAGATGCAGGTAGAACACACGTCATTAATGCCATCTTTTGGGTGAGAAGAAAATGTAACTAACTGATGTGAAGATTATTTCAGAGAAATATTTTTTTATCCTCAGTTTCTAAAACGACTCCCTGCAGTGTCTCATTTTGCTTTGGTTTTTTAAGCCTTAAGGAATTAGAGGCAACTGTAGTTTTCCACTGATTCATACAAATACCAGGTGTGTAAAAGCTATTTATTGTTCTTGATTGCCTTCCTTTCCGGCAATGAAGTGCACTCCTACAATACGCCCCCAAGGAGAACCGTTGGCTAACGGTTTCCTGGGCTACTTGCTCAGTCTCAAGGAGCAGCAAGAGTGGGCTGCTCAGAGGGCAGCAGAGGGGAAGCTGAGGGAGGCAGTCCTTCAAGGGGTGCAGTCCGCCAGGACCAGAGCAAGGCAAGCAGGGCAGGTCTGGTGACAGTAACTAGGGTCAGCCACAGTCCACTGATTGCCAGACAAGCTCATAGTGATAAGGCACATCCAAGACCTCAAGTTAGAGCTCAAATCAGCATGACAAGGTCAAGATCAGCCAAGTACCAGGCTGGGCACGGGCATACCTACAACATAGCCCAGCCCAAGCTTAAATGCAACTCTTCAGCCAGTGAATGTGGAACCAAACGTAGCTTCCAGAGAGTGGGTCAGCCACAGTCCACTGATTGCCAGACAAGCTCATAGTGATAAGGCACATCCAAGACCTCAAGTTAGAGCTCAAATCAGCATGACAAGGTCAAGATCAGCCAAGTACCAGGCTGGGCACGGGCATACCTACAACATAGCCCAGCCCAAGCTTAAATGCAACTCTTCAGCCAGTGAATGTGGAACCAAACGTAGCTGTTTCCAGAGAGTCTTGTCCAAGGTTATACAGCTATGCCACATCAGAGCAGACCTTGAACACAGGCAGCTACACCCCTGGAGCAGGGGGAGGAGGTCTCAGAGGAAAATTACAGAGAGGGATGGTGTAGCTGGCACAGCAATTAGAACTTGTTGGTTCATGCAGGACACGGGCAATCAGTATTTACTGTTTCTCATCATATACTTCAGGAAAGTATTGAGGCACAGTTTAGCTTTACTTCTCCATTTTTAAGCAGGATCAGAGGAGGAGATACATTGAGGAAGAGTTGACTAACAGGTATTATGGAAGCTCCATTCCAAAGAAACAGTTTTCATATGGAACCAGGCTAGATTAGATTAGGCAAAAGGCAAATGACCATTGCTTTGTTTGGGGTCCTGGAGTAGAGATTTGTTTCACAAGTGACCTAAGCTTTGTAAGAGTGGGTTATCTCAGACTTGCTCATGAAAGAAATAGGTAAGTTCTTAACTAGCTGAGTTTGTCAGCTGGGATTCAACTGTGCAGAGCAAGAAAATATCCTGTTGTCCAATTCAGAAGATCAACAAAGGACTTTTCTGCAAACAATACCTATATGTTGAAATACGTAGCTGCCAGAGAATGCAGCCATTGGAGGGGTTAAAAGATACCAGGGTGAAATAATTAGTCTAAATAAAAAAATCAGCAAGCATGTCTCATGGTGGCTAGAGGGAGGCCCCGCATGTATGTAGAGAAAAGAACTGGAGAACGCAAGATGAAATTTTAGGGGATTAAGAAGTGATAGACATACCCAAGTGTGGGTAAAATGACATAAGGAAAACAGAAATACTAAGGGGAAAAAAAGCCAGAGGCAAGAGAGTACCTAGTCCCCAGAAGTGAGCAGAAACTGGAATTTGAGGGTATAAATCTGGAATGGAAAATAGCAACTTAAGGTTTGACATTTCTTTTAATACGAATCGTGGTATTTGCTTGGCTCAAGTGAAAAGGTTCTCATCCTGTTTCAAGTATATCTTCCTTTTTTTGTGTGCTTCTTGCATTTCTAATCCTGAACAGTTTTGTGGTCAAGTGTAAATGCAGGTAAACAGAATCTGCCCGAGTCCTCTACTGTCTTTCTGCTTCTTTTATACTGTAACCAAGTGAGGTCACCCACTTATTTTGATTTTCCCATTACATCACTAGTTTTGGCCATCTTGAAACATGCAAAAAGATGAAAACTAATGCAAAAAATTCAACTAGGTTCTGATGTAGGCATTTTTTATTTTTAATCTTTTTTCCCCAAATGATGGGGCTGAAATGAAACATGCAAAAAGATGAAAACTAATGCAAAAAATTCAACTAGGTTCTGATGTAGGCATATTTTTAATCTTTTTTCCCCAAATGATGGCTGCTACTTGGACTACTTTCATTAGGGAAAGATTTTTATAACAAAGTTCACTTCTGATTAATTTAATCATATAGATGCATGGTCACACTGTTTTAGACAATTTCCATAGGAAATGAAAATAAATCTGGAGCCAGAATATGTTTTTTGTGGCCAAGTTTCACTTGTAGTGCTCACGTGTAAAGCAGAAATAACATATCTCTACTTAAGTTTTTTCAATGAAATTATATCTTTTACCTTAAAATATTTGTAAATATATAAATAATAGGTGATCCAGACCAGTATGTATGTTTTTGAGTTCTCTAAGTTCTCTAAGATTTACCGCCGTTAATAGCTGTAAGTTTACTGACCTCAGATGTGCACATAAATATACCTTTTCTGAGGTTTAGGGAGCTTTAAAAAGCAAGTTTATTTGTGCCTTACGGTTTCTGGTGCAGCAAGCACTATCAGTCTTGTTTTGTGACAATTCTGTAACTAACATTATCAATAAAGTGTTGCTTTCTCTTACTAAATAAGAACCAATAGACATGACCAAATTAAAGCAGCCTGATTCCAGGCAAAAAGCTGCAAACACTCTTGTAGTGACTGAGTAAAATGGAGGAAGTGAAATCTGTTATCTGATACTATTAGATATCCTCAAAATTAGGGGGTTTTACTTAATTGTTTGCAGTTTTATATCATTATTTCTTTAGTTTGACTGACTGATTTTGTAAAAAATTATTATTAACTGGTCAGCTGTTTCTCCAGTTAATTCAGTGAAGAAATACAAGGAAGGAGAAACAAAGCAGAGATGAAAGTTGATCATATTGTCAAGCCATAACACTTTCAGTGAAGAGATCTGAGCTGTTTACATAGTTCTGTCATGTAATATTTGTAACCTTCAGGAAATTTGCAGAAAGCAGTTTCATAGGAAATATTTCATAGATACTTATCCATTTGACAAAATTCTGCTGAAATATGCAGATACAGGCATACAGAGCGATAGAAGAGGGAAATAGGTTAGGTTTCTGCAGCATGCTGGCAGGCTGCTAGAGGTCTTGCAGTTCCCCAGTTCTCTGACCCCACTGCAGCTGCACCACAGTGACCAACTTAAATCTGCCATTTTCACAAGATGTGCTGCTATAGTTAGGTAAGAAATTGTTTTACCATAAAAAAAAAGCTTTCGTAATGTCAAAAAGTCCCTCAGCTGGTGTGAATGACATCAAGACCTTTCAAAGCTTCAAAAAACAAACCAGTAAGCCTGACACCATCATTGCTGTGTATCAATATGCATTAGCCTGACACCATAATTAGCATACCATCAAATATAATATGCAATAATTTAATTAGTATTCACATGGGTAAATATGTGTTGGGAAGAGTTCTTAAAATAGTTTATGGAAACAAAAATTATGCTTCACAAATCTTTCAGGGTTCTTTTAGGGAGCTGCCAAGCTTATGCCAGTTGATACAGTCTGCTTGGGTAACAAAATTCCTTGCCAAAATGCCATTAAGAATTTAGACAGCCAAGGAATATGAGCTCCTTGTGTAGAAGAATAGCTGCCTTGGCTTGTCAGGGTCCCGACTGCACTAACATGCCATGATCTCCCTGAGAAGCCTCACTGGGGACCCCCATCCACACACCCTCTGCCTGTGGGCTGGGAGCTCCATGAAGGCTCAGGCCTGGGCACCCAGAGCTGTACCCCTGTGCCCAGCCCTCTCTCCTCCAGACCTGGCTTTCCGTCTGCTTTCCCCAGGTGGACTCTGGACCTATACCATAGGTACCCTTGTCACCAGCCCTGTCTCCAGCCCAGTCTCCTACTCCTTCCAGTCGGACTGCCTGGGGAGTCCCAGGACACGACCCACTGTCTTGCCTTGCTGGGGCTTAGGACTGTGGGATTGTGCCCTGGTCAGTAAGGGCGATGTCCTGCCTCTGCTTTTCCCCCTCCCACCTGCAGCAGCCACATCCTTGCTGCTCCCAACAGGAAAACGGTGAAGAGGAGTAAATGGTCTGTTGTGTATGGCAGCTGTTAGCGGAGATCCTCTTGCTGGGCTCTGCGCTGGGCTCTGTGTTCCTCAAAATGTGAGCGAGTAAAAGAAGTTTTCTGGTAATAGCAAGTTTTTCAGCGCATCAAAAACAAGAGCTTATTGGAAAGAACTGCAGAATGACCTTATGACACTGAGTGACTGGGAGAGGACATGGCAGATTAAAATCAGCATAGATGTATGTAAAGTGATTCACACAGGGTGGAAAAAAATTCTCTCTGTAAAATAATAGACTCTGAATGAACCATTACCACTTGGGAATGAGATATTGCCATAAATGTCAGCTCAGCAGTCAATAGTCAAAAAAGCAAATTGAATATTAAGAATTACCAGGAATGGAATAATGAACAAAATACAAAATTTCCTTCTGTCACTGTGCAAGATGAGTGTGTGCCTGGATCCGTCAGTGTGGTGTGCAACATTGGTCTCTCTCTGTCTCAGAAAGAAAATGTATTAAAATCTTGAAACAGTATAGAGAGAGTCAGCAAAGATGATCAAAAGTATGGAGCAGCTTCTCCACAAGAAGCAAGTAAGCAACCTAAGACTTCTTCAGCCAGGAAAAGTAACTGAGAGAGAGATGGTACAGTTGTAGGCGGAAGAGAAAACAGTCATTCCCCATCTCTTCCAAAACACTTCCTGAATGAAGGCATTAAGGACAAGTTCAAAACAAGCAAAGGGAGGAGGATCTTCACACAACTTAGAACTGAGCTGGGAAGTTCTGTCAAGTTTTTGGTTGATAAACACGCACATGATCAAAAAGAAACTGCCAGAAGTCAAAAGGAAAAATCCACCGAAGGTTATAAAATACAAAGACTTCAAAAAGCTACAAAATGCCAAGAGATGGATTTGGGGGAAGTATCATTGTGTGCTTGCTCCAAGCTTCCCCTCTTCCCCAATGTCCATTTTTGGCTACTGTCAGAGACTCTTGCTGGCCTAGATGGACCCATCTTTGGACAAATAATGTCTATTTTCTTACGATCTCTGTTTCACAAATGTAACACATTTCTCTTTCTTAATTTTGTAAAGTACAATTTCTAGGAGTTCTTTCAAAGTAATACATTTCCAGCATCTTAAGTAGAATTTATTCTTCCTTGTTCATAATTTGGGGTGAATGTATTTGTCATCCATTTTCAGTTGTTTATTCTTGTTCATGACTGTCTCACATTCTTGTTCATGACTGTCTCACTTTAATAAGAAATTAATAAAAAAATATAATACCCTTTCAAAGTCATGCAGTAGTTTGAAGATCATTACTGAGAAACAAACAGGAGCGGTTTATGAAAATGGCAAGAAACACAATCCACAGGCACTATGCATTTGTTAAACACACACTCTTTCTCCCTGTCCATACCATTAATCACCCAGCTCTAACGTTTAGCCATAATTATCATACTAATTTGAGCATTTTTTCTTACTGTGGAAATAGATAATAGCTATTACTTATGGCTTCTGGTTGTTATTTTAAAAAAGAACAATTGCGTTTGTGGATAATCAAAAGTCCACAAATAAAGAGTTTCATCAAAAATCTTTGCTTTGGAAAGATGTTTTTTTGGTTTCCTCATATTCAGTGAAAGCAATTTAGCTAAGTAGGGAGTTGTTCTACCACTGGATCAAGGTAATCTCCTTTATTTTTGACAAATGTTTAGAAAAGTGTATTGGAAAGCATACAAAAAAAATAATACAAATGGCAAAACTCTCAAATTATTTTTCTCTCCCTCAAATATAAACCAGGAACATTTTAATTGGTGTTTGTCTGCTATTTTTCAAAACCAGAAAGGGCAAAATGGTGTCCTACTGAAAGCATTTAACAAGGTAGCTGTGGTAGGTTTGTATAATTTAGCACAGAGATGATCAGCAGAGTAGACAGGGCAGAAAACTATTTTAAACAAAACTAAAATAAAGGCTAAATAAATTGCATGGATATTGTCTTCCACAACTTGTAAATATGTTTGCTTTATTTATGTACAGCTCTTCTTTCCTTTACATACTCAGTTGTAGCCTACCTCAGCTGAATTCTGGCTGGAAAAGAGCACTGATGGGTAGTACATTGATGAGGGACTGTAGGGAAGGGGTAGAAATTACGCTGTAAGTACAAATTAGCGTGCAGTGAATGAGAGTTAAAATGAGAGTCTGAATGTGGTGACAATTAATCCCCCACATAAGACTTTATTTTAGGAATAAAAAAGTTGTACACAGATGCAAACAGAAATGGGGTTAGTGTAGCTATAGGAGTAGTTTATTGGTGTACCAGTGCGGTGGTTAACATACAAGACGTTAAATCGGCGCTTGCAGCCTGGAATAGGCAAGCTGCTTGGGACACACTGACTTCAACACTGGTTTCTTTCTAAAGGCAGGTTGGAAAGCATTGAGTTATTGAAGCTGCCAAAATAAGAAACCTTCACCTTTTTAATAGTATCGTACCAAACTCTATTTCTGTATTATAGAATCTGGTTAATATAGAGTGTATGCAGAATAAACTCCAAAATATTTAACTGCAGGTTATATCTAGTTATATATTAGGCTGGTTCTTAACTAGTATGACTCAACTTGTGTTGATTGGACTACCTAGCTCTCAAGTCTGTGTACAACATGTTTACATTGCCAGGTTTCTATTTTGAAGAAAACACAAAAGCACAGAAAAAACAAAAGAACAGATATTTATTAAAAATCTCATGGGAAGAAGGGGGGGGGGGGGGGGGGAAATGGAATGGCAAACGTGCCAATTTTTGCGCTTTGCTTCTCTGTATTGGGCTTTCTGAAAAGTTAGCATTTTCTGAAGGGTGGGGGGAAGGGAATTTACCACTTATATGATTTTTCAAAATATGTTAATATTTTTAAGAAGCATCAGAGTTATGGCATGCCTTTGATTGTTCCAGTACAGATTCAAAATAATCCTTATTCAAAACAACTAATATCATTATAACAAGTGCCTTAATGGTGGGACGTTCACTCTGGTTAGCCATTTGCTTTTAGTTCTGAGTAATCTCTGAAGGAACAGCGCATTCAGTTGTTTTTCTAAAGGTGTATTTTAAACCAGTTCCCCAATTCTCCTGGCATAGAGTTAAATAGTTAAGCAATATTATGCAATATCTGGTGTGAGTGTGTGTGCATACGGTATGTAGCCTTGCTTTGTTAGGAGCACTTGGGTACTTTTACTACCCTTGAACAACATACAGTATATTCAGCATCAATTTTATTCCCCTTTTAATTTAGAAAGGAAAACTTATGTTCCCAAAGGTATGACTCACTTTTCATATGAAGTATTGTATTTCCATGATTTATTGAGATATTAACATGGAAATGGTGATGTTAAACAATACTTGGAATAGCTCTAAAAGTGTAGTGGGAATCATGATTTCATAAGAAGAAAATTACTTATGTAGGTAACATTACTGTATAATTTCCCATAGGATCTCTACATCAGGCAAGATTTTATTATATTCTAAAACAAAGTTGCTTGCACTCACTCTAAATATAAAGTACTGCTGAATATGACAATATCATAGGGCTGCTCACAGTACAAGCAAAGACATCTGTTAATGGTACCATGAATAGTTATGAACTGTGGTACTCAAATGGCTTTGCCAGCAAAGCATTGCCTCCTAATTTATTTTTATAGCAAGTGGATGCCTCATTTTTCATGGTTTGGTAGTTTGCATTCAAATGTACCAATAACTTCCAAGGCAATCACTTCTACACAGCATGTTTTATTTGAGAACATAAGATGCAATAGCTAATGGTGTGTTGGTGGGTAGTCTTCTCCATCAGCAGTTTTGTATGAATCCTTATGTTATTTTTCTTTTTTTTTTTAAGATTAGTTCATGAAAAGGAATGTACTACGTAAAAGTATGCTTATTGTATGGAAGATTTATTTTAATTTCTCAACACAAAGATTAAGAGGGACAAAGGCTGTGTAATTGCACTGATTTTGTCATCCAATATGCTACAGCTGAACTGGGCATTTTACATTTTCACTCATTCCTGGAGGCATCACCAAAAACTAAAAGGGAACACAAGTGGTTTCAGCTGTCACAGAGCAGAGTTCAAAAGCCTCTAAAGGCTTCCACAGAAATCAGCTGAGAAGAGGAGGGAGGCAGCAAAAATTAATTAAGCTCTGCCTAAACTATTTTTTCAAATTTGTGGTAGTAATATGTAATAATATAACTGATTCTAGAAACAGTTTGCGATGATGACACAATTAGTAGTCAGTAGCTACTTTCATGGGTTCATCAGCTACCTTGTGGTTTATTGTCATATAATCATTTTAAAACAGCATTGTGTGGCTGGGTAGATGGGGACGCTGTGGCTGTGAGCTGGCTGGGCTGTTGGCGTGCTTGGGTTTGGCTGTGGTAAGAGAGCCAGAGTTCATTGACTCCAGAGTTGCGGATCCTCCTCCGTGTGCTTGGCATTGCTGATGGCTCTTTTAAAGTAAATCCAGTTTCCTTTAATAGGATGCCACTAACCACTGTGGTGTGTATGGCTGCATAAATATAAGTGTTACCCTTCTCTTTTGAGGGCAGATGAAATCTACCGAGTGACTAGCAAAAAAATCCATCTTATTTATCATACTAGGACGATGTGAGGTCTGTAGTGATTTGGTTTTGAAAAGACCTTAGAAAGAAAAAAAGTAATTGGGAATCTCATGACAGAATGTTAATCAAAATTAAATTCATCTTGTTAAAAAACAAGAATACAAATATGATTTTAGAAGAGCTCGTTTAAGTCTTTTATAGGTGCACTGGTTGGCTGGGTTTGGGGATTGTTTTTTAATTGAGATTTCTTTAAGTCTTTTCCAAGCACAGGTTCAAATTTCCTCATCTTGTTGGTCTCACAAAGCAGCCTCATGAGATTCAGTCCCTGAACTGCAGATGCACCTAACTAGCTTTGGGGCTAAACACAAAACGGGATAATGCTGAGCTGTGCTATTACTATCCCCGAAGGGACTCATAGCTCTCCACAGGGAGCTTTTCAGTAGAGCAATTTCATCGACCAGTCAAGTGCCACTCTCCTGTGTGTGAGCCCAATGAGTGCCCACCAGCACCCTCCAAACCTGCGAGATGTTGTATATCCCACTCTGGTGGCCCTTGTATGGACACTGCTGGAAAATTGCATTTAGTATTACAATTTAATACTAATATTTGTTACAACTAGCCTGTAGATTTATCCTGGATGTCAGAAAGCTTTTACTTTTTCCCCACCTTTTTTTCCCTTGTATGATTTCACCGTACTTTGTGTAGTCACTTCCACAGGAGTCTTCATGTGAGACCCTCCCATAGCAATGAAGCCTTAGTGTTTTGAAAGAATCAGTTTCTCCCACTCTTGGAAGGGGAAAAAAAAAGAAAGTAAAGAAAGAAATATTCCTGACAAAATCTTTCTCAAGCCAGATAATGTCACTGTGAAACACTCAGCTTTGGAATTTCACTTAATTGAAGGTGTTTCAATTAGGTCACCGAAGACCTTTATAAACAAAGCCCACTACTGCTTCAGCTACAGCAATAGCTCCATTATGATTCAAAGTAGCTTCAGGAAAGCTGCTGTCTTCCCTGCCCTCACATTCTGTACATCAAGATAACAATCACCTCAAGCCTCTGACTAGCATAGGCAAAGCAAAGCCTATTTCAAGATACACTTGTATAAGAGTCCAATTCTTGTAGCAGATCTACTTTGGGATGCCTCAGATGAATGCCAAGAAGCAGCTTGGCAGCTAAATAGCTGTTTACTGTCTCAATCCGTTTTTGCTACTCCTCTCCCTTTTCACTAGCATCACTTTTTCATACCTGTCTTAAAATGCAGCCTGTTAGCTAGCATTTAGATCCTTTTTGTCAGAAAATACAGTTCTGAAATACATGATGGTGATATATTCTAGTAATAAGGCATTTTTTTCATATGATTCTGACTATAGGTTTGTTATATGCTATAATTAACTGGGCTTATAATAATAAATATTTTTAGACCAGGAGTAGTAACAAAAAGCTGGGCCTGCAAAACTTCAGTGTCCAAATAACATCTTCCTTGCATGCCTCTGCTGATAGAGGCCTTTTCTTTGTGCTGGAGAAAAACTGTCATGGGAGCTCGCAAATAAAAGAACTATGAAGCTGTGTCATTTGAGCCACTCTTACTAGACATGCTTTGCATGGTGCACCACGTCAGCCAGCCATCACTGCTAAACTGTGCTGACACTGATTTGTCACTTCTGAAGTCTATAGCACGATAAACACAGAAGCTGTTACACTGTAGGGGATATCGATCAGATCTAGTTAGTGCTTGGTGACCGTATGCTAGTGAAACCAATTGTACAGATTACTTTGTGCTCGTTGGCAAGTAAAGCTCAACTCAAGATGTGATCAATCCACCAATCTATAGTGACAGAATAATACATTAAAACAGATTGATCCTTGAGCTACACTAAATCAGGTTAAATCCTTGTCCTTGGGTGAGTTTGTTTTACAGAAATACAATTTACGTATGACTTCTTTGGTTTCTGTTAAAATCCTTTAAACACTATATTTTCCATTAACATCTTCCTTGCCAGAGCTGCTTTATATTTTTCATCCTGTGCTATGCTGAATATTTCCCACATAAGTAAAACAGTAATTTCATGAGCAGTGAGTTGCAAGTTAATTGTAATTATTCTTTATTAATTCCTCCTCAAATTTCAGTCTGCAAGCTAGATCCAAAATTATGTTTGCTCTCTGGTGATGCCAGAGGTAGATGGGTTATGTCAGTTCAGAAGAAACTGTTTTATCTAGCTATCTATATGTCTACCACAGATTTGTTGCCTGTTACGATATGCCGCTTAAGGGTGCCGTGCTTAATCTTTTTTACACTCGCATTGGGGAAATACCACTATCTATGATGACTGTATAAAACAGAGGATAAAATTGTGGGTTGCAGATTCAGTGAGTAAAGGCTAACTTTTTAGAAGGCAAAAGTATCATGATCTCTTGTATAGATCAGGATGGCAATTGCTAATGAGACAACTGTTGGTGATTGCTTTTTCATGACTTTCAAGAATTACTCTGTGTAACCTGCTGCTGCCCGTTAGCTGTTTTACTTCAGAATATGCTTGAAAAATATGTCTATAGTCTGTTTTCTTATTGGGCTACCAGGACAAGGAATGGTACGTGTGGCATGCTGCAACCTCGTTGTCATCATCCTGCTAGGATGCAGAGTCTTGTGCTGGTGAGCTGTCTGTGCAGTGGTCTTACTCAAGCACAGGCTTGTGGGATGTGATGAACAACACCAGCCTCAGCTTCACTGCTGGGAACAGTGTCCTGGGACCAGTGGGCTGGGACTTGTGGTCTTCCTTACCAATACTGGCCATTCTTCTAAGCCTTCCTCTGCTGCTTCTCCTGGTGCTTTTGCATACAGACATTTCCATCCGTGTTTCTTTCATGCCAGTCTCAATATTTCTGTTACAAAACTCCACATCTTCACTCTGCACTGACTGCCTCTTCCTTTCCATAAGCAGAATCTGCAGGTGACTGTGCTAGGTAGGATTTTTTGGAATATCAATTCTAAATAGACAAAAATAAGTTTAAGGAAGTCTCCAAGAAAATTAATTATACTCTTTGGCATATATGAAATCTAATAAGACTATTTTATTACTCTTGCATGCCTAGAAATCACATTCCTATTTTTACCTCCTACAGGAAATCAAATTGTTCCTGTTGATACATATTCAGAGTTGATTTAACATAGCAATTGCCTGACAAAAGGCACTGTAGAGCCCCATTAGAACAACCCTGTTGGGCTGGGCTCCAGGTGAGATAGTAAGGGGACTGTGTGCTCTGCTGTGCAGCCTCTTCCCCTGCATCCCGTTGGGCTACCTCTTTGCTACGTCCTACCATGCAAACTTGAATATATATTTAGGCTGTAACAGGCTTCTGATCTGAGGCTTAGTTTGTAAAAGAAAACACTTTTACCAGAAAACAGAAAAATAGAATTAATCTTGCAAAGTAGAACTTCTGAATTTTCCCTGTCATTCTCTGACTATATAATATATCTACTTAAAGACAAATGCACATAATGCTTTGGATTATGGTCTATTTGGTTGTAGAACTGCCTATACAATGTTTGTCTATGAGTGATGGGAAAATGTTAAGTATCTAACTATGATGGCATTTGTACCTTGAGTTTTCAGAATTCTTTTTGAAGTGCTTTTCAGTATGACTGACATTTGTCAAAGTCTTTTTCTCTAGTAAAATATATCATTTATCCTGCTGAGTAATTTGAGAAGTCTGTAACATTTCTCTCTGTATATGAGCAGATAAAATCTACAAGAGTAATTAACTACATTGAAAAGAAAAGGACAAAAGATAATGTATGCTTACGTTATATGAACTGTCACAAAGGTATTTAATGGATACTTCTACTTGTTCTCCCTAGCTAAGATTTAAGTGAGCTTATGGAAAGGGCCACTTTTCAATCAGACATTGTTACATGCTGTTAATCTCAAAGACAATTTTTCAGGGCACCTCGAGGGCAGACGGCTGCCCGGGGCCAGGAGCAGCAGGAGCTCCCCTGGGGTCCGTCGGGACAGCGCAGGGACTGGCAGCCAGAGCCCGTCCCACTGCTCCAGCCAGGGAGCAAGGCAGCCGGGGGCAGCCCCAGCACTGGGCATCGGGCACCTCCCTGGGGACGGGCTGTGGCCAGGCTGGGATGTCAGCCCACGGGTGGGGCTCAGGATCAGGCCCGGTGAGGGGATGGCCAGGCAGGGCCATGGGGATGGGGACGGGCCAAGGCAAGGCTGGGAAGGCAGTCTGCAGGTCAGATATTACTTTAATATTGCTGAGATTCAATCCTAGTTAGACAATCCCAGTTCTGTCTGGATTTTTAAACCAAATAACCTTGTTTCTTCAAAGAACTGGTCCTGGAGTCTCTTACCTTTATATGCTGGCAACATGGATGACCAAAGCAGATAGGTTTAGAGATCTTAGTTGTTGCCACTGACTCCTTGTTGAAAGATCTGTGAATTTCTTCTCCTTGATGTTTTCAGCTTTGCTTAGTGAAAATACTAATTCTGCAGTTGCAGAATTCCACATTTTTAGTATACCTGTCAATATGCTTACAAACATGCATATGCATGTTTGTTTGTATGTATAGAGGCAATTAGGGATTTTTCTTCCCTCAGCCAGTCATTTCCATGTTCAGTTCAAAGTTATGTGAGATGCTCAATTTCAAGACACTGTCTTACGTTTACTTACTGCCTCTTCTTATTTACTAGTTAAGTGGTTCATTTTAAGACTCTTATAATAACCACTGTTAAATAGCTCTGGATTATGAAGTCACTAGCATAAATTTATTCTTTTGCTTGTACAGCACTTAGTACAAGGGAGCCCTATCTGTTCATAAAGGCTACTCTATTTAAATTTTAAAAAAACCCACATAATGAATATCAAGGTCCCAAGAGATCATAGAGGAACGATATCTGCTTTCCTATCACTGTTTCAGATAAAATACTTTTTTTCCTCCATCTGTAGTCCAGGATGTCAGAATTTATTCCTCTCGAACGAAGACAACAGGGCTTCATAAAAGCCCCACATTAGAGGAGAGACAAAAGTCCTTGTCCAGACTGTTCTATCAGAACAGTCCACATACTCCCTCTTCTTTTCTCCCGTCCTTCCTCACTCATCAAACTTGTGTCTGTTGACAGCATTTCCTTTTTTTTAATTTTTTTGGGGGGTGGGGACGGTAGCAAAACTTGTTTAATGTAATGAGCAACCCTTTGGGCTTGAGCCACAATGAAATGCATAAAAGTAAGAAATATATTAAGTAATAAAGTAACACACCTACATAGAGTAGTGTTTTGGGGCAGAAAATGTACCTTTGGGGATTTGTATTTTCTTGTTCTCCTCCTCCGGTTTTATCCCTTGTTTTTCCTTCTGTTCATTTCTGTACTTCAATGTAGCCCTGAAGTTCTCAGCTTAGCTGGAAATTCACATGAATAACTCTTACCTAACTCCTTACTTCAATGCCAATCATTAGTTTATCCAATGTTTGACATTTTCTCCTAATTTTATAGAGAAGTACTTTATTTTCAGTGTCTTATTGTATCATGGGAAAGCAACACTTAGTCCTTATCAACATTTGTAATCACTTTCCATGCCTGAAGAAGACTGAGCCAACTAAAAATGCATATATTGAAATGGATGCGTGTATGCATCTCAGGCTACTTGCAAATGTGGCTCTTGTAAATTTAAGCCGGTAAAAATACATTAAGGTTCGGAAATTAAAGTGATTCAGTTTTCAAATGTGGATAGTGCCTGTACATCACAATAGTAACTTGCACTTTTGAAAATAAGGCTGATTCTTTTGAGAAACAGCACTGATGTATAATTGTCTTCTGAACAAATGCTGTGCATTTTAAACGCATCAGCCTGCACATACGTATGCATTCCATGCCTTCATTAGGTCAGTATTGGATTCCTATTGCTTTGTCTGGGGTAAGACTTTCCTGCAAGCCAAAAGTTTTTCATGAGCGCTCCAGCTAATCTGTGATTCAGAAGTTCAGCATAAATCCATCTAACTTGCATGAATCAAGCCGTATATACCCTGACATGCTTGTAAATTAAATCACTGAAGGTGGTCCAGCTTAATTACCTTATTCTTAACTGAGAGAGTCCAGCAAATGTGTTTAATAAGCTACAACTTAGAGAGCACTCAATACGAATTGTATTTGAATTTGAATTGTATTTGGAAGGGTAGGGTGGATCTCTAAGCCATCAAATTGAGAGGCAGAGGAGGAAAAGATGGGAAAAGCGCAATGCATTAAAATACCTAAATATACATTCTTTAAAAGGCTGGCATTATAGTTCAGAGCGCTAGGATTCCAGAGGGGTAAAATGAAGACTGTTTATATCCTCTGTGATCTTTGGAGTTATATAAAACAAAATCAACCCACTCCTCCCTGCCAGTCCAGAGACGCTTGCTGGCTCTTTGGATCGTCAGTCTCATTCTTTTCTCTTACTAGAGAGGACTTTTGCATGTCTTTGTGGCTACATCTTTTTGCAGCACTAACGCCTTTTGCAGTGATCTTAAAAATCTCATATTAGTGCTGTTAGCTTAAAAGAATGCCAACTGTAACAAGTTGTTTAGGTTCAACATACCACATTGACAAGCTCTAACACCATGGAGATGTTTAAAGGAGGGCTTTGGTGAGTGGCCCTGAGTGCCTTTCCCAGAGTCAGGGTCTAACTGCACCGCTGCTTGTGACTCTGAGAGTCCAGACCTCAGCTGAGCTGCTGATCATGCATGAGAGTTCTTGTCCAGAATTAAAACAAACCTGGCAATTTCATTACTGCTTTTACTGTGAGCATCTCTTTCTTCCTTAGGACGAAAACACAGAAGATTTGGATATTTCTCTTGGCTTTTAAGCAAGTGTCTAGTGTCATGATAAATGAAAGAATTTTTCATTCCATACTGGTATATTATAGAAAGAGGAAAACATGCAGTGCTTAGGGTTGTGGGTATTATTTCCAAACGTCAGTCTTTTAATACAATGCTTTTCTTAGAGGGGAGGCAGCAGTCAAAGCTGGAGATGTTTTTTCCTAATTATATTTTGTTTTAGGACTAGAATAGTACCAGAGCTTTCTAGGAAGGAAGGAAGGGAAGGAAGGAAGGGAAGGAAGGAAGGGAAGGAAGGAAGGGAAGGAAGGAAGGGAAGGAAGGAAGGGAAGGAAGGAAGGGAAGGAAGGAAGGGAAGGAAGGAAGGGAAGGAAGGAAGGGAAGGAAGGAAGGGAAGGAAGGAAGGGAAGGAAGGAAGGGAAGGAAGGAAGAGGAAGGAAGGAAGGAAGGAAGGAAGGAAGGAAGGAAAAATACACATGAAAAATAAAAAAAAATTGTATGCTTTGTATCCAAAATAATAATTTATATACATACGAAGCCAAAAAGTGCATTTTTGTCTGTTCTGCTCCTTTTGTTGACATTTATCCATAAACATTATGCAAGAAGAACCAGAAAGAATCAGCATTTAACAAACTATTATACTGTTTCTTCTGAAAGTCAAGAACTGGGAGGCAATTTTCCTTTTTTAAAAAGCAGAACTAGAAAATAACAGCAGTAGATGATTATATATAAACATAGGTGAGAAAAGGTAATGCTTAAGTAAAATAATTCCTTCTCCCTCTCTTCACTTTGTTAATGATGTTCTCTGATGTGCCATACGTAGCCTAACATTTCTAGTTTGGGGGCTTTTTACCATTTCCAAAAATTGCATCCTGTGAGCACTTATGTCTCGTTTTCTTCCATTTGTTTTGTTGGTAAAATTGATACAATGCTTTTAAAGTAGATAATTTTTTTTTTAAATTGATTGAGTAAATATCCAATTGTTTGTGTTTTCTTGTTGGTTTGGGGGTTGTTTGTGAGGGGTTTTTTAGTATGTGGCATGAATCTTTTCTTGGTCAAAATCCATCAGAGAGTTGTTTCTTCCCATCTACAAAGTGTTTGACTCACTATTTGTGTGTCCCAAGTTTTTCACAGTCTATGGCAAAATGGAAATCGGAAGGGAACTAAAGTGTCTCTTTTACTAAATATGGGTTAATTCAGGTTGGAAGAGATCTCAAGAGATCTTTAGTCTGGCCTCCTGCTCACAGCAGGGGCAGCTCTGAGATCAGACCAGGCTGCTCTGGGCTTTATCCAGTCAAGTAACTAAATAACTTGGATAACCTCCAAGGGTGAAGCCTGCTCAACATCTCTGGGCAGCCTCTTCTCTTGCCTACCTGTCCTCCTGGGGGAAAAGCTCCTCTTCCTATCAGATGTGAACCTCTCTTGCTTCAACTCATGTCCGCTGCCTCCTGTTCTCCTGCCACACACGACGGTGAAGAGTCTGGCACTGCCTTCTCACCCTGTTGCTCCTTTTCCCCCCCGCCCTAGCTCCACTTTATTCATGTTTTCTGTATTGGGGGCCCCAAAATTGGACACTATTCCAGACGCCATCTAGTGAGGATCGAGTAGAAGAGGGTAATCCTTTCCCTCCATTGACTGGATGTGCTTCTGTTGGTACAGCCCAGGATGCTGTTGGCTTCTTTGCTTTATAGGTAATCCTCTTGCTTTTTACTATTTATTACTGTTTTAAAGACACTCTGTGAGTCAATAGAAGGATTTTTGCTAAATATAAGCACTTCTGTAATGATGCTACGTAAACACTGTCACTTCAGGAAGAACTGGCACTCAGTTAATTTATATTCACTGACATTCCTTGATATTCCTGTGATGGGCAAAGCAATGGATTGACACTGTAACAAGTACAGCACCAGAAATAAACTAATACTGGGTCCTGGTTGAAAGAATATACAGTAGGTGAAAATGAATGCAAGGAAGAGAAAGAGAGCACACCTGAGTATGTAGAGTTGGGAAGCTCTTAACCAGCTCCTTTAATTTTTGTAATTGGATCCCAGCATATGCATTTATTTTTCTACTGATTACTAGAAAGTTAATTTCATGTCAGCTTTTCCTGGGCTGTGGTTAGAGGTAGTCTGCCTGTACTTCTGGAGGACAACACAAGGAGACAGTGTTTTGTTTACCACCATACCCTGAAAGAATAGGGAATACCTATCATCTCCACAACTTTCAAGGAAACCTCAGAAAAGAAGATCATGTAAGTGCTGGCGCTGTCTTCTCATGGAAATGTTTGGGTTATTATAAACTTCCCATCCACACATGTGTCGATCACATGTAGTCTTGCATCAGATGTAATCTCATTTCATTAGATTTTTACTGTTAACCCTTTATCAGCATCTCTGTCTTGCTATGGTACTAACTCTTTTGCTTCTCTTGGCAGACAATCTTGCTGATTTTACTGCTCTTATTTATATATTCATGTAAATTCATATACATTTTTATATATAGTATTTTATATATTCATATATATATATATATAATGAACAAAGCCTCTTGGAGGAAACTGTGTTTCTAGCATTCTGGAATTAATGCAATACTTTTTCCTTGCTAATCCCAGATCTATCACTTTTCTTAGGTTTGTTTTTGGACGGTAGGAGGAGTTTACAGTAACTCTAGGATGCAAAAGACATCTAGGCTGCAGGAAATGTACTGTCCTAGAGAGTGTTAAACTTCAGGAGTGTTTTAAATGAATGGGTTTAATGCTGTAGTGATGACTGGAAGTGCTGACTTTTCATTAGTTGTAGTAAATATATACATAAGTTAAATTTAAAAAAATAAACTAAAACCATACAGTACTGTTTTAAACCAGAAAAAATAAATAAGCAGAACATCTTTTTTTTTTTACTTGAAATTATACGCAGCACTGGAAAAGCTGTCTTTTTGTAGGGTAGTTATTTTTTTTTTTGTTATAAATGTCTCTATATTAATGAAACAAGGCATAAACTAAATTCCATATATTCTTGTTTAGTGTTATTAGCAAGATAATTTCAAAAGACAATTGCAAATTATTTACAGAATTTGTTACCCTTAAATCAGAATCAAGCTATAAAAGGTAGTTTTGTAGAAAAACTTGGGATAAGGTGAAAGTGTTTTGTTTCCTCAGTTTTCCAGCTGCCTCAACAGCTGAGGCTTTGATGAATACTGTACTAGTGTAGTGAAAGCCTTTTTGTTTGCCTCTGTTCGGTAAATAATTGATTACTAGCTTATAATGTGGTTCTAAGAGCTGGAAGTGCCTTCCTTAACACTGCCGTGTCACTTGTAATGGAGCTGAAGTAGGACACTGGGTGAAACAGACTGTGCTGGAATTTCCCGCTGCGCCGTGTGCATCTCAATGAGTCCAGACCAACTGCCCATTTGTTTCACTTTCTGACACACTTAGTAGCTACCTGTAGCTGCGCAGGCGGCCTAGAAAGTGATGCTGTGGTCTGATGATTTTTCTTCTGTTAGAAACAAAAGAATTGCATGGATCTTTCTTTCACTGCTTTAAATGTCTTTTTTTTTTTTTAAGTTGAGTCTTAACAACTGACACAGTTTGTGTTGGATCATAATGGCCTTCCACTTGTAATGCTTTCAGACATTTCGAACAAAGAATAATTTCTGTTTTGGGAGTTTAACTTTACTCCTCACTATCAGGACACAAAATAACCGTTTGATGCTTTTTCTTACGATCAGCCTTATTTTTCACATGATTACGTACACTGCCAAATGCATATCACCTATGATATCTTTTTCTCACTTTTACCCTTCCGATTCTCTCCCCCACCCCACCGGGGGGGGAGTGAGCGAGTGGCTGCGTGGTGCTTAGTTGCCAACTGAGATTAAACCACGACAATAGCGTTAGCTTGTCCTTTATTGGAATCTAATGTTCACACAAATCAGTAGGTTTTTTAACCGGAGTATTCTTAGGTGTTATTTTGAAGACTTGCATACCTCTTGCACAAGGTCTTCAGGGCAGTGAATAGAGGTTGGGCGGGAAACTTCAGTAGCCCATAGACTTGTTCTTGTCTGCGTGAGCGAGTGCGCAACGGAAGTGTGGCACAAGCAGATCCTTTGCTCTGCCACTGGCGAATACTTAGCTATTTCAGATTGGAAGACTTGGATCAACTTGAGGTTTAGGATTTAAACTTGCATTTAGGCTGTGTAGTAGTATTTTTTTAGCCCCTAAAATCCATATGAAGTTTCTAGGGTGTTTTCCTCAGAATATGAAAGTCACAAAATTCTTACTACAAGTTGACCACACTTACATGTGTGTATGCATGTATAGATACAGGTGCTTAAAAAAGAAATTAATGACATGGATGTGTAGAAAAAAAGAGTCCTGCAAAGCCTTTTGAAACCTACGAGATAATGAAGCTCAAGTGCTTCAAATGAGAATTGCACTGAATGCTTAGTGTAAATGTTAATGTGAAAACAAAGGGAAGAAAAGCCAAAGGTGTGTGATGTTTTTGGGAACCCCATTTGAACATCAGAGCAAATCACAGGAGGGAACTGGGGAATATCATCAACGGTTGGAAATCGCACAGGATTTCACTGACGGAGAGAGTAACATAAGGTCCAATTTGGATCAGGCTCATTTCATCTCCTCTAGATTCTACAATGTCTTTTTTGGCAGCTCACCTTGAAGTAAGAAAACCTTTTTATAATTTTGTCTTCTAATACAATGATAAATATTTAAATTAGTAACTTCACTTACAAAGAATAAAGACTAAATATACTAAGTATATAGGCTGTCACTTCCTTTGGCAGCCCCTTTGTAGCCCGACTCCAGCTGCAGCTCTTGGTTTCGTGTCTCCCCTAACCCTAGCCCTCTACTTTTTCCCCAGCAATAGCTGTCAGCTTTTAGCACCTGGGGGCAGAGTAGGGAAGGCACTGTCAGACCAGGATTATACCTGCTGCTTTCATCTCTGGGGCTTTGTGGACCTTCAAAGCTGAAGCTCCCTCAGCCCAGCTTTTCTTCTCTTTCTGTCTCCCTTTCTCTCTCAATAAAGCTACATCTGCGAAGTTCTAGTAACTCTGTTTAACACAACTGCTTTTATACAGAACGTGGATGCCTGTGAAAACAAAACTCCTTTTTCTAAGCAAAACCTTATTGTGGGATATAGTTTTGCATCCATTTTTAAATCCTCTTTTTTTTCAAACAAAAAAAAGGAAATATTAAATCATTTTTTGTTCAGCATAAGTGTTGAGCTAGGATGAGAGAGAAATCAGTTTCAGCAAAAATCGGTGTTCTCTGATTGTTCTGATATTCATTCATATGGAGAATTTTAGGCATTTTAAGTTTCTGGAAGTTCTTCTCCAAATAAAGTCAAGTAAAATATTTAATACTTCTAGAACACTCTGCATATGCTATTATTAAGAGTTATAGAGTAGTAAGAGTAATACTAACTCTCCAGCCCTATGCATGGCATATTATTGAGCATTCCCTGGCTGAGTCATATATTATACATAACCTATTATTTACATTGTATCCATTTTGTACATCAGAAAATAATTTGCCAACAGTTGTGCGTTCAGAGACCCCTAATGTTCAGGCAGTTAGAATGAGAAAAAGACACTTATCTGATGTTTTATTTTAACACTTGCAATGTGTGAAAACTTTACAACACCTTTTAAAGTGAAACTGTCAAATGTTCCCGAGTCTTTGATTTACACATTGCAGTGACCTTTATAGAATTTCTATATGTAATACGTGGCAATTGTCATCAGAATTAAGGACAGCAGTTGTCAACATTTTCAAATGTCAGACTTTCAACTTTCTTAAATCTTCCAGATAAACATACTGTTTGTGAAATAGCTGACCAACTGGCTTCTGAGGCATTCTTGTGCTTTGTATTCCATTTGATGCCCAGGAGACATCTTTATGTTTGCTGAGGCACAACTCAGATTTAAATCAGGGTAAGAAAGTGTGTGAAAATATTTATTACTTATACATGATCAAACTTGATGGGAAACTGGACTTCTTTCCAGATAATACCAAATACTGGAACCATAGTCTAGCAGGCTGTCTTTTTAACAGTTTACTACTAACTACATTTTAAAATTGCACTGAATACATGTCATTTTCTGAAGACACAAATAATCTAAAAGCAGAAAATTAAAATTATAAACAAATCCATTCTACTAAATCTGAATGCAATTTAAAAGGAAAAGATATGCCAAAGTTTTTAGGAAGAGTGTTGCTTAATATCTGCGAGTTAAGTATCACAGAATCACAGAACAGAATATTTCATTCATGGGGAAAAATGCACTTCTTTCTTGAATAATTCATGTTATTTTCTCTTGAATCATTGGTATTATTTAGGGGGTTTGGGGTTGATTTGTTTTTTGGTGGGGGCTGGGGAACTGTGTTGGTTTGTACTGAGCATATGTCTGCCTTGAACTTTATGGGTCTAAAATTGCCAGGCATTGAGTATTCAATAGGTACACCATCAAAATAACATATTTTTTTTTAATCCATGCACAACTGACCTTTTTCCTGTTTAGTATGAACTGGCAAAACGGGTACATTTTCCAAACTGTAGCACGGCATAGATCTGCTTTTTATTCTAGTTTCTAACTAACTGATCCATTTTCTCCTTTAAAGACTGCAGCAGCATACCCATTGCTTCTAAGTGAGTGCGCAAGTTATTAATTTCACTGCCTTGCTCACCGCTTCAAATTTCTCTGAAATATAAATAGTAAAATACTTCTGTGATAGACTATAGAGCTAAACATGAACAAATGAATCAGCATTTTTCTAATTCCCGCACGGAAGGATAGTCTACCTTGAGAAAACAGGCTGAAGGTCATGGAACGGTGTCCTGTGGGCAGCAGCAGTGCTGGATCTAGAAGGAATTTCTGAAAGTAAAATTGCTCTATGTAGTTGTGATCAGTATTTCACCATTTTCTATGCTTCTAAAACTTATTTTCTCTTCCAACAGAACCATTTAAAAAAAAATAAAATCTTTTTACCAATATGAGAACAGGAAAAAACTGTATTTTAAAAGTCCTTATGTTTCTGGATTCCATATCAGAAACAATATCTATACAAACCAATGCTTTCTATGTAAGTATATAAAATGCCTGTTAGACAATTTTTCTTAGAAGTTATTAAGTACAGAACATAAAGAACTGTCCCTGCTTCTTGATAGCTACTTAGATTCCAAAAACATATTTATCCTATATATATTCTGTATATTTAGATTTCAGTTATACAATATGAAGCCATTAGTATACAAATTAGCATAGCATTGTAAAACACAGCTACTGCAGTTCTAATTCTTTTAGACACAAATTCTAATCAGAAAGAACTTGCCAAAGGAATGTTTACTGGTTACAATTTATTTTATATAACTTTGGTGTCATAATGAGCACCTAAACAGTACTGATACCATGGTAATGACTCCAGATATCATGAGTACTCCTCCATAAAGGTTTTGACAGGATTTACCTTCCGAGAGTTCCTTTCCTTCAAGACAACAATGAATCTGGAAAGAGGGTAGGAAGAATCTTGATTTGAGAAATTATCCTTCCTGAAAACCATTGCCAATGAATAACCTTCCTTATTCAGTGAGGAATTTTCTCTATAGTATTTAACTTGGGAAACTACCAAAAAGGGAGGTTGGAATAAGAAGCCAAGTACAATTAACACTCAGCGTATTTCAGGGAGCATTTCCAACCCGCAGTAGAAATGGTACGCAATCCGTGGATGTTGTTGTTGTTTCAGACCTATTATGGTAAATGTTGTTCAGCGAGAATTCTCACTTACAGTAGTGAGGGCTGATACATCCCGTCATGAGCGTTCTTGCTGATTTGCCCTGGGCTGCAAAGTGGGGTGACATTTTGAAAGCACTTAGTCACTGAAGTGTCTGCTTCATTCTTAAAAGTGAGCTTCCATTGCATTGACTTTAGAAGAGAAGTAGACTACTAAGAGCCAAAGGTGCTTTGAGGACGTTTTCAAATTTTACACAGGACACTTGCTGCTGTTGGTAATTTATGCACTAATCCAATATAGTCTCCCTCTTAGTAATTCAAAAAGCAATGGCTCAAAATGCTGGGATCTGTCTGGAGTCCTGCCTGTCACTGTGCTGCCTCAGGTCTGCCTGGCAGTATAGGTTATTATTAAATGTGACTAAATGAAAAAATCCACAGCACAGGTGGAATTTTTGCACACAGTTCTAACATTACTTGCACCATATGCAGCAATACCAACATGAGGTGGCAGACCATATTACTAAATTGAAAAAAAGCCACCTTACAGTCATGTCATCTTCACAATGGAAGTGCAGCAAAGGGAGAACCTCTTCTGAAGGTGTACAGTTGGGTTTTGCATTTTGGACTGGAGGGAAAAGGGGTACGCGTGGGGGTGTCAGGGGTTTTGTCCCACTCACCTTCACCGACCCCACTTTATTTAGTTATTTTAGAATAAAATTTAAATTAAATATTTCTCAGACCAACTAGGACAATAGTGAATACTATGTATTTGTTATAGCAGCACAGTCAATGAACACAGCGGTCAGTCTTTATTTTTGTTTTGGACAATAGTCTTCATTGTTAGTCTAATTCTTACAATTTGTATTCTACACAGTCAGGAATGTAAATGGCCTTAAACTTAAGCAGCATTTAGTGCCTAATCCTGGTTGTTCTACCCAGCCCTGGCCTTTTAAACTCAACAGTTACGTGGGAGGAATCTATCATCTGAGGCATTAGATAACCTTTCACAGATAAAGTTTCTTCTTTAATTAAACAATATCCCTGAAAGTACAAATCACTTTCTAAGAGCTGAGAGACTGCTGTAGACACACCAGAAAATAAATTGGGTAACTCCCATTTCCCCAGTAGTATGTCTAGCTGCCTTTTGTACATCTTCCACTCAATTTCCCGATAAACCCTGAAAATGCATATTCAGTGCAGCAATTTATCCTCAACGCTTCAGTGCAGAGCTGTCTTAATTTGCCAATTAACACTTCAGCACCCTCCAGCAGGGCCATCAGTTTCTTTACGACTGTTAAAGCAGCAGTGGGATTGTGCTTGCTCACTTCACAACTTGGTACTGCCAAGGGGGTTACGTAAAGGTGAAAGTCGTTCCCATTACAAAGTTCTCACTTACAGAATATAAGGTTTGAAATAGCTTGTTATTGTCTCAAGTCGTCACACTGGCAACAGCTACATGGGCTGAAGTTTCTTTGCACAATTTCTTTGTTTTTTAAGCAAATGAAACAAAAGAGTAAGAGATTAATATCTTGAGAACAGAAGATGTAGTATGGCTCCTAAAGTAGTAGGAACCAGAACTGGAGAGAAGGGGGAATGGGAAAACTATCGATTATACTTACTTAAATTTTTTGTCTTGTCATCAGACCATCGATGACTCTCCTGCACACTAAACCAGTATCAAGTGGGATATTTAGAACTTTTTTTCTGTTTATAATGTTTCACATCCTAGCCACAGAAAGCAGAGTCTAGTGTTCATAGGCCATAGCTGTATTTCCTCAGTGTTGTAACCTTCCTTGCTCTACAGTGCTGGTGTATCTTCCAAATAGTGAATTTGTACATAATAAAGGTCTATCCATGTGCATACTTCTTTAAAGCAATTGCATACTAATTCTTAGTAGCTTTTCATAATCATATTAAATAGCTTACTTTAACAGTCTAACCTTGAGAACAGTGGGAAGTCAGTAATCATATTATGTCTCTTTCAGCTTTTAAGGTGATAATTTACTTCAGATCATGCTCTGGGTGTTTTGTTTCAATCAATTCAGTCTCATAAAATGTGCCTGTAAGATACCAGGGCTTAAGTGTGATTCTTAGTAACATTGTCTCTTTAAAAGAAATGTAATAATTGTTCAGTTTTCCCTCAACACTTCTTTTATTTTAAGGTAAGAAATTATATAAACTTGTTCTCCAATAAGTCCTGCCAATCACCATGCATTGAATTTTTGCTCCAGAGAAAAGTTATAATCTTCATTATTTTAAGTTTTACTGAGGGTAGATTTAACTTTTCATCTGATTTTCTTAGTATCTGCTTTTATTTTCCAGCAGTAAAACCAAATGTGGGAAAGGTTAGCTGTGAGGCCCTAATAAACTAATTGCTCGGGTCTTGCTGACTGCACTCAGGCTGATCTACAAAAGGAAGAGCCATCAGACTCTTTTCCTCATCTCTTCTGCGCAGGTATGAACATATTGGTTCTGAGTTCTTTGATGGCCTTATGTCCTATGCCTATGTGATGGCACTAAAAGCACTGTTCACATGTTTAGGTCCTGGGAAACTTAAATGATAGAAAAGGAGTCTTGGCAGAAGTGTTTGGGACTGATTTCTATCAGTTCCTTGATGTTATGTAGCAGCTCAACCTGGAAGAGAAATAAATGGCTAAAGCAGAAGCTTGATCAAAGTTACAGGGATACCTTAGGTTTACAAAGAAAGCTGATAATATTTTAAGCTAATATTATAAAATCTCAACTACAACTCCAAGAACCCATTTAAAGTCAACAAAAGCTTTGCTATTGATTGATGTGATTCAGGCACATACAGAAAAACCTGCAGGTTGGTGAAGGATCACCTTCCTTAGGGTTCCCTTAGAGTTAAATCTGCATCATTGGCATGTTTGTCTGAAAGGGACTTCATTCCCTTATGAGTTGTGAGGGAGTGCTCATGCCACACTATCTTACAGAGAACCTGGAGTCACAAGAGGTCCAGGCTGATCCTGTGGTTAGTAGATCCATGTTTACCTAAACTGACAAACCAAAAACATCAGTGGAGGCAGGGCAGAGTCAATGTGAAGTCTACTGCTTTCTCAAACAAAGCTAAAATGCTTACAGGGAGAGTGTGATAATGGTTGGCCGTTTGTTTGCTCCTGGAGAGAGCCATACAACCCAAGCACTTCTTATTTTTATTTTGCCCAGAGGCATTCATAAAAAGAGAAATGGGAGTTTTTGCTGTAAGAAACAAATAAATTGCTGCTACCTGATACACCGAGTGGTCACATTCATTGAAGAGGAAGCTTTTGCCATTAAAATATTATGGATAACTGATGTATTACATAAATGTGAGAAACCACTTTATTACTTTTTGCACTGAGGATTTCTTCTTAATCTCATCCGTGATGGGCAAAAGACTGTAAACAGATGAAAAGACTTCTGCCAGTTCTGTTAGACTATGAGGTTGGATTAGAGCCAATTGCTAGAAGTTTTTTGCAAAGCACAGAGCTTTTCATTGCAATCAGACTTCAGCTAAAATACATTTCTGAGATAAATGCAAATCTGGCATTGTCTTCTGTATCTGAGTATTCATGCATACAGCTGTTCAATTTCCAAATAATTTTAATTTTTGAAAACTAGTTCCTTTACTGCAAATGTGTTTACAGGGATCAGTTGGAACTTCTATGCAGTGGAACAAAAATGCTCTTTAAAAATGAACAGTGCTTCTGTATTACAATTTCCTGTCTCCAGTTTTGGGACACATATAAACTTACGGGGCCAATGGTTTACTGTAAGCTACTAGAATATATGTTATTAACTGATAATGTGATAAATTAAATGCTCATCAACTATTTATCATAGGAGAATGTAGTTTTATTCTTTACCAATTGTTGATGTTCGGCAAGTTCTTAGATCTTTTTAAAATGCTTATTCTTCATGTACAACTTTGAATTGTACACTGCTTTTTGTTGCAGTGTTATAAAACATGCTAATTTGACTGGAAATGGGTAAATTTTGTAGGTCGTATCTTGGTTACAAAAACAAAACAGTCAAAAGTTATGGTATGTTTTTCATCAGCTGAGCTACTTTGCAAGACAGCAGGCTTGCAGCAGGCTAAGGTCTCACGTACAGACAGGTATTGCAGACATCTGCCATTCAGTAACTTTGTACCCAGACCCTGTTGATTTGTTGACGAGATTGAGACTGCTAGAGCTCTCTTCCTCACAGAAAGACGCTTTTCTAATTTTCTAGTTTTTTCCTGGTTAGTCAGTAATCTTTGGGTTGGGGGGGGGTTCCCCTCTCTTTTTTCCTGTCTGATCATACTAAACTGTGTGATTTGTCTTTCATCCCCAAATGCCATGCTTCCTTGTAATTTGGCTCTGCTTTGCCTTTGTTCCGTCTTCATTAATTAACCTACTTTCTTTTCACCCCCCGTACTTTATGGGAGATCCTGGTTATTATAATTCATTACTCTGGCACTTGCATGAGAAATACTTATTTAAGCAAAATAATACTTTGTTAGAAGATTTTGAAGAACTGTGTTTTTATACCAAATGTGTCAGGACTTCAAGATGCACTGAAGTAAGTAAATACTAAAAGAGATTTAGATCCTTACTGGAGTTTTCTGTTGCTCAGGAGAATGATATCTGATCACACATTGATTATGGTTTTGGTGATTGGCAGAGTTTGGTCATTTGCAAGTGTTAAATAAGTTTATTGTAATACTAAGTAAACATACTAAATAAAAATAGCAAGTACAAGGACCAATAATTTTAATTGAAACGAGTAGTAACTCTATTATTAAACTTTCATGTAGCCATACAGGTGGACCAACACTTGCTTGCATCAAGCATTGTACACTATGTACAAGTTATTAGAAATTATGAAACACTGTGCTTTTAATTTGTCTCACTAAAATCCTAGCATTACGGAGAAATCATTTCATTTGAAAGCTGTGTTTTTACCCAGCTTCTACAAAGTGGTAATTGGCCTGTTTCAGTTCTATTTTAAGCCTCTCCTGTGATGTCTTGTTTTATCTTTTTGCTTGTTCCTTTCATTTACTTTAACTGTCTCCCTCACTTTTAAACTATTCCTGTTGTCTGAAGTTAAACTTTAACAGATTTAAATAAAATCATTTTCCTTTCCTCATGAAGGGACGTTGAATAAGTATTTTATCATTACCATTAAATAGTGGCTCTTTTGTAGTCACATCTTGAAACATATCTTATAGATGTGACTTACTAAAAAGATCCTTCTCTTGTGAAGTTTTTGGACTAGTGGCAGCTTTTATTTACAATCCAACATAATTTGTATTGTGTTATAACAGCATTCTGCATATTATCACTTCCATAACAAGGAACACCACATTAATATTTTTATTTAAAACCTGGCACTCATTTTAGTTCATACTATCTTATCATTTGTATAAAGGCAGTTGTGCATATCTATTATGTCTTCTGTATGTGACTCTTTTTTTTTTCCCCTTTTATTTTTCAAGATGTATTTTAAGGACTTCACCTTTAATAGCTGCATAATCCCACAGAGCTTGTTCCTCCATACCCCGGAGTTTCTAAGTGCCAGTCAGGCACATTCTCTACTGTTTTAAGTGGAGCCCACTGCTCAGCGGGCTCATTTGTATGCCAAAATATTTCCCTGTTCTCAAGAAAAGACGATCCTTTCTCTGTACACTGTTACTCAACCATTCATAAAGGCTCTTTCTCTCCGTCTCTGGATTTCAGTGCAGCGTGGGGACCACTGCCATGTTGCTCTCATTCATATTCAAAATTCTTAAAATGCCACTCTACCGTACACGAAAGGAGGTGTCCTAGATTTCTCCTTCATTGCCTCCTTGGACACTTCTGTCAAGTCCGCATGCTGCTCTTTCACTGACTGGAGAGCTCCTTCCCTTTAGCCTTTCATAGAGAAGAAACTTACTGGAAACTCCCTCCTGTGTTTCTCTCCAAGTAGCTGTGGAGGGCCACTAAAAATTATGAGGGGGGCTGAAGCAGATAGGAGATGAGGAGAGGCAGAGAGCTGGGATTGCTCAGCTTTGTGAAGAGAAGGCTGGGGGCAGATCTTATTGCCAAAACATTCCATACGGCACATCCTAGAAGATACATGGTAATAGAATGTGGTGGCATTACCAAAACACCAAAAAACTTTCCATACATCTCTGTTCCTTTTCTGTCCTATAAAATCATACAGATGTGTTTTTATCTCCATCATAGAGGATGCAGAGATCTAAAGACTTCATACTCACAGATGTTTCCAACTTCTGTTGGAAACAGAAACTTCTGTTGTTTCAACTCCCCTGTTGGAGAACAGAGAGCAGAGGGGAGTTACTGTTAATGCTCTCAAGAAACCTTGACAGATCCGAAGGTCTTAAAAATTTGAGGTCCCTGAGACTAGTAGGGAAGTCTGGAACAAGGAAGGTCTTAATGTAGGGAGATGCAAAGTCCTGCACTTGGGCAGAAATAACCCCATTGCACCAGTGCATGCTGGGGGCTGGCCAGCCGGAAATCAGCTTTGCAGAAAAAGACCTGGGGTCCTGATGGACAGCAAGCTGACCATGAGCCACCGATGCACCCTTGCAGCAAAGAGGGCCAACAGCATGCTGGGCTGCATTTGGGCGGAGAAAGGAAGGACATGATCCTCCCCCTCTACTCACCACTCCTGAGACTCATTTGGAGTGCTGGGTCCAGCTCTGGGCTCCCCAGCACAAGAAAGACATGGACATATGGCAGCAAGTCCAGCAAAAGGCCACGAAGATAATTCAAGGATTGGAGCATCTGTCACGTGAGGAGAGGCTGAGAGGGCTGGGATCCATGTGTATAAATACTTGGGGGTGAATAAAGAAGATGGAGCCTGGCTCTTCTCAGAGGTGCCCAGTGATAGGACAAGAGGCAATGGGCACAAACTGTAATACAGGAAATTACATTTAAACATAAGCAATTTTTTTTTTCATGTGAGGATGGTCAAACATTGGAATAGGCTGCTCAGAGATACTGTGAAGTCTTCATCTGTGCAGGTATTCAAAACAAAACTGGACATGGCCCTGAGCCACCAGCTCTAGGTGACCCTGCTCTGAGCAGGGTTTGGGACCAGATGATCTCCAGAGGTGCCTTCCAACCTCAACGATTTGGGGATTCCTGAATGATTCTTCCATGATTTAAGAAAAGAAATTGCTTTGGAGCAGGACGGTCACCACTGGCAGACAGACAGGGTGAGCGTACTGACCCTTGCTTTATCCTGCATTTCTGGCAGAGCCTGTGGTTTCAATGTCATTCAATAAGCTCGGAGAATAAATTACACGTAACTGGTGGCGACCATATTCATAGGGGTTCTATTTTACATGTATTGCTGTTTACGGTTTCTCGCAGGAAAAGGCAGGTTTTCTGTAATCTTTGGAGAGGGCTTCCTTCACTAAGGCTTCTGCACCAAAGCCCTTCCACATCACTTGAAAACACGTAAGAGATCAGTTTGTTTATCTCCCTCCATTCCTTCCTCTTCTGCATGACAAGTCGAGGATAACTCTGCTGTCATTCAGTAGCTTTGCTCGCCAAGCTCACTGTGCTGGGGAACGGTCGCAGAATTTTTCTCCTCTGAAACAGATCCCAGGCTTAGCAGCTTTAGCAGCACTGAGAAGAAATTCATTCTTCCCGGAAGATTTTCGTTTGTATTTATTTCAGGCTGCTAAGCCAGATGCTATATTCCTGCAACGGTGAGAAAGCTTAGGAATTCAAATGTACCTCTTCTCCTATCAGTGGCACTGCTGAAAGAAAAATCAGTCAAATGGACAGCAAGGCACAAGCTATAAGCATGCAGCTGAGCAGAAGAAAAGAGTAGGAAGAATATGAATAAGCAACAGTCAAACTCTTAGCATCTTTCTGGCACCATCCATTACTTAATGTTTCTCTGATGATCTGCTAATATGAATGAGCCTTCTGTAAAAAGTTTCTTCAGCTTATAGAAATGGAAGTTTCAGTATTAGAAAATGCCTTGAATTATTTTGTGATATTTCTTCCAAACCTGCCTTTAGACAGTTTTTTTAATTCTTCTATTAGACAGATTTTCCTCAATAACTGCTCTGAATGACTTGAAGACAGTGAGATAGGGAGGGAGGCACGGCAATTTTCTTGAAGTCAGAAAGCTAGCTAAAAGAATAGCAGTGGTGAAATGATACTTACATGATCATCCCTGAATTCAAACCTAAGCCAGACCGAACTTTACATAGATACTCTTATCTTTGTTTAGCTGGTTTTCTTTACTATTTGTATATATGCTTATTTCTTCTACTGAAACAATCAGCAGTAAACTACTGAATACCATACTTCACATTATGCTTGAATAATTAAAAAAGACATATTGAAAATCTTTTTACAGTAATGCAAAACACAGTTTAGATTTAGAGGCTCAAAGTTGATGTGCTTCGTTTGGTTCTGGTCTGGAGGATTTAAAAATGTTGGCTTCCTTTCTTATTAGGGAGGGGTTTTGGCTACACTAATATTTTTTGTATTTACTCTGCTAATTGTTCTTGGTTTTTCCATATTTCATGTAAATTTAAGAAGCCAGTAGTGTCTTTGTCTCATTGGTCACTGAATTACAAATGTATTCACATCATCATCTTTTTGCTGAATAAGCTTGATCTCTTCCAGAAATGAAGTTTCTTTTAGGATAGAATCAAATCTGACATTAAAAACTTAAGTTTATAAGAATCAATAAGAAGTCCAGGAGCTTGACTCCTGTTTTCCTTCAGCAGATTTTTGAAACTAAATTCTAGCACAACTTAGCAATAGGACAAGTGAAGACATTGCTTTGTTTATTGGGAAAATAAACAGAGTTTGTTTTTTACAGTTATGAGTGGCAGAAACTTACTTTAATGTAAGCTGAAATTCATTATATAGCCCCCTAATGACAGGAACACAAGTGTTGTAGAGCAGCTGCATATGGTAAGACTTCTGATAAAAATAACCGGATTGTTAATGCTGCACAGTAATATCACTAACTAGGTGGGGAAAATATAACTGCTCATATTTTTGCCTTGCTGAATTCTCCGCAGTTTACTATGGTCACATCATTGATTGTCACACTGGCATATGTTACATGTGATACACAAAATTATTTTTGGTTGGAATAAAATGTGCCCCACAAAGTTCAAATCAGTTGCATTCCTTATCTGGCCTACAACATCTTCTAATACCGACCAAATGGATCTAATGTCGTCAATCCAATCAACATAATCAATCAGTCACGATACAAATCTGTCATTATATTTTGTTTACTTTAAGATTATTCATTGAAGGAGAAAACCCATTTTTATTAATTTATGTTAATACACACAAACATCTTTTTGCTTTGATCTCTACTGAAGATTTCTAAGAAAAGATTTTAGGAGTGCCAGGGTCTTACTTATTCTTTGTAAAATTTTCAGTATGCTGAAGGAGATGTCTTGTTAAACCTAGCAATTTTTTCCAATTGTTTAAACCAGAAGATTACAGCCTGTAATAATGACAGTATAGTTCATTGTTGTAAGTATTGCACCTATTTTTGTCTTCCTTCATCTGTGACGTTACCTAAGGGCAACTCAAAAAGGATAACCAGTATTTTTATTCAGAAAGTAGTTTTCAACCATACAAAGGAGAAATTTGGATTCTTTCCTCCTTATCTCCCCTTTCTTGTTGCCATACTTAGTGGTTTTTTAAAATGGTTAATTCAATAGCAAATCAGATTTGACCAGGTAATTAAAGCATTTGAGCAATTTTTTCTCCCCAAAAGTTCCTTCCAACCAGTTGATTATCAAGTACAACCTGAACGTGATCACAGTGAGTTAGAACAAGGTTGCATCTTGTCCACAAGCAGATGCACAGCACAGAGTAAAAAAGGGCAGGCATGTATGATACTTTCTCTGATATCCTTGCGTTTCCATCTATTTTCAGATTAGAAGATTTCCTGTGCTTGATGTGGTTTCTGCCTACTTAGTAACCCATAATTTTTCCAAGTACTTGATAAGTCTCCCCTTTGGCAACAAGTAGTGCAGACGTGCCACCCGTTGTGCGAGAACTCTCTCTGCTTCCAAAAGAGCTGAAAACTCAGAGAAGTGTCAAAAAAACAGCTGCAAATTACTTGATGCCTGGAAGGCTGGCATTAGAGTAGCCTTTTTTGTTTGAATGAATATGCTGATTCAACAGACCTGCAGTTGCGTGGTAGTAAGAATACATTAAAACCTGTGAAGGAAACCAGGCAGCTAAATTTTCTGTCATGTGTCCAGATGCTCAGACAATCAGCGGTTAGGTGCTTGGGCTGCCCTTCTCCCCTTATGAATTGTCCTTTTTTTCAGGCTTCCAATTCGTAATTTTCTGTAGAAATATTTCTTTCCTGACTTCAAATTTCAAACATTAATACGCACCCCTACAGCCCTGTCTTTCCACTCTCTTCTCCCATGCCTGGTATGGAAATCCTGGTCATTGTATTGCTTTCATTAGTTTTCCAGAAAAAGGAAGTGACATTTATAGGAGAACGGCATGCATATATATATGACCGAACTGCTGTTAAAAACACAGTTGTTCTTTGTTGATAGACAAAGGAGAAAAACATTTTCAACAGGCTATAAATGAGAAAGTTTTCATTATGAAATTAGAAACTATACAGATAGTCTTCAAACTTCAGACTACAAAGGTAGAAGTAACATTGAGCTAAAACCTCAAAGGGTTAAGTCTTTCTCTGAAAATCTGTGTGTATTTTCGGGCAGATTGAAAGAGACATTTCCATAACTGTAATTTATGCAATTCAGAATCAGAATTTAGATTAAAACTTCGAAGTGTCTGCTACAAAGAGCTGTGATGTTAAAAACTCCAGTTATTACTCTGGGCTCTTGCACATCAGACAAGAGTTTTGATTGTAGTGGGATTTTTCTTCTTTAAAATATAAGAAAAAAGTGAGTTGTAAAGATTTATGTACTATGTCACAGTATTCTTAGGATTGCTGGTTTTGTAAGATTGGTTCTTTTATGAAAGCATTTTTCTTCCACTCTCCATCAAAGTTACATCTCTGGCTCTGGAAGTAAGGTTTTTCCCGCTAGTGTGGTTGTTGTCTTTTTTTTTTTTTAAATGTCACTCACACTTTGAGTTTATTCTTTTGACTATTACCTAGCTTTATGATGCTGTCAAAATTATGAAGTATATTACTAAAGAATGAGAGGAATGGAGAGGAAAACCAATTTATAAGAGTGAGAACTGTCCAAAATAAAACATTTTACTTCTTTTGTTCATGAAAGTAATATTCTTATTTTACAGTGATCCTCTTAGAAACAGGAAAATATATTTGGTTGAGTCACATTGCTATGAGCCTGTACAGTAGAGTTTTTTCTGAAATATAGTCTTAAGATTAAAATGAAAATACATCACCATCTCCTTTATACTTCCCTGTTTTCATTATTAGCATGAGAAGTGCATGTTGGAGAGCAGTAGTTCAGACCGTGCATCTGGAAACAACCTGACAGACTTCCTCCTTGTGAGGTTGTGAGGTGAGGTCTTCAGGCAATTGCTGAGACTGATGCAGCTGCCACGGGCGTTCCTGCCATAGGCAGGTAGACAGGCCTCCGACAATCTTTGAATAATCCAAATAAGAAAAAGCCTAATTACAACCTATAATAATGCTGCCTTAAAATTACTGGGGATCTGTTTTTACATTTCTTTCAAACCTGATGTTTCTTGGTAGATTCAGACAGCCAGTGAACCAAAAAAAGGTGTCCCTGAGCCATTTTTGCAGCTCCACAGTAAGAGTGACAAAGAAGATGTGGCAACAGCTTGTGACAGCCATCTCCTCTACATGTCCTGGGAAGGGGAGCTCCATACCACATGTGGTTCTTGATCATCTGAAGTTAGACTAGTCTGGCTCTGCAAAAACAAAAGGCAGAGTCTTGATCCAGTCTTTTATTAGGTCTAAGTTGAGCTTTGAGGTAAGCCTCTGAAAGCAATTTAAATTGCAACTGCTCTTAACAACATATAAAGCTCAGCCTAAATGGCAACCCATTTCACTACACTTTAATGGTATGAATTCTACAGCAGAGAGTTTATCAACTCTTGGTGTCATTTATTAAGAACACAGTTTGTGTGTGCAGTTACTTGTGGGTGAAGACAAAAACTAACAGCCTTTAATTACCTGGCACTGCTTTGGATATGAGAACTCTGAAAGAGAGGAACAGTATTTATTGTATTATATTTCTTAAACTGAGCCCTTTCTGCAAACAATATTCATTACAGTGCTTTTTAATTTCCAGTGCAAAATGCTGTAAGCCATTCTATGTTACTTATTAGTTAATCACAAAATGCATATATATGCAATGAAATATTAATGTACAATTCCATATTAAAATATTTCTTTTGAATGTAGAACAAACTTCCTCACAAGGAAATTTAGGAATGTATAATAGTTTCACAGTTCTAATTCTAAAGTTATTATAATTTTTTTTGCCAATGTAGAAGTTGCTGGTCTTTGTTACGATATAATGATGCTCAAAAGTTCATTTTGGAAAACAGAAAAATGATGTAAAAATGTTATGACAAAGGCCGCAAATATCAGTATCAAGCCTTGTTCACTGTTAGGACACAGGAAGAACAGTCATGTTATCATCTGAATTTTTTTAAAGATGTTTACGCATTGTTTAGGAAGGCCAAGTGTTAGACGATATTGATTGCTATATTCTGAGTATCATGGCAGAATCTTCATTTGAAATATACAGCACTTAACGTGACATGGATTGCCAGAAGCTTTATTTTTATTCATTATAAGATATCCAAATGTGAAAATGAAGCAGCTTTAGACTTGTGCAGTGGTATTTGCTGTTAGAGAACTGGGAATTAAGCAGAAAAAGTTCTAGTTGCACATTTTCAACCCAAGATTCAGTACTGACTTGCATCAACTCTGAAACATGTTTCTAGGTAGCGTTATCCCTTAAACTTATATACTATAAGAACTAATGGCTAGAAAAATTACTTTTTTGAGCATTTAAAAAAAAATTTGCATTATAAAATTTTATTTCTTCCTCTGCCAATGTATTTGATATACCGTAGGTCTTATAATAACCTTCTAAAGAGAGGCATCGTCTCTCTTCAGCTATGCAATCTAGTTAACAAGGAATTGAGACACAGCTCAGTGACACGCAAGATTTCAGGCCTCTAACTGCTTAAGAATTATACCTTTAGTATGCAAATACATCTCCTAGGGAAGTTCTGATTAAAGGCAAATTAAATAAATGTATGTGTCATTTAAAGTCAATGATATGTATAAAACTGTAAAATTATATGGTAATTAGTATGCTGTGTCTGTCTATCAGGAACGATATTTCTTATTGAAATTATAAATTGATGAAAGAGTAGATTCCTCTGTAAGAATGAACCACCACTAGACAACGCTTCCTGCCACATCAATAACCCAGAAAATCTCTGGCCATTTTCAAACAGATTTGGAGGTGGGGGGGTGTTCAGCTGTTTCTACTCTTGAAAAGCATCCTGTTTATGGCTGTGCTAGACGTGTTATCACCTGAATCTGACAGCAGAGTTTCTACAAGGAGGCAATTTTCAAACTGTCACTTTCTCCTTCCATCTTTGCCTTTCATTCTTGCCACAAAACTTTCCCTTCATTTTCTTGTTATTTTTACCCTCCAGGCAAAAGCATTTCTCCCCTTATCCAATGTAGTAGGCAAAGGAGGATTTTTGTGTGTTTAATAAAAGGACTACAACTCAGCCGTTCATTTTTGGAAATCGGTATGCAGCTCTGACATAATCTAAAAAGGTCCAATTGGATTATCAGAACATAGCTTTGAAAAAGAGCTTATCTTAACAGCCAGACTGTTATCTCAATTATATACTCTGCATAATATAAAGGTGGCCCAACACTGGAATTGTTTGTTTAGCTCTTGTCTACTTCCTCCTTTAAATTTTTTTTGTATAGTATTTGCTGCTTTTAAAACCTTCTGTTGGCTGAGAATATTGTAGGTTGAATTGTTTCCATTTGTTACTGGATGAGGTTAGCAGAGTGTGAAAGAAAAAAATTAGTTTCCAGAATAGGAGTTTTAGAAAAGTATTTCTAATCGCTTCGAATTAATGATGACTGTTTTTATGTGGCGGGTGGGGAGGGGTTAGCTCTAGAGAGGGCAGGGAAGAGTAACTAAGACATGAGCGTTGTGAAACAGCTGAAATGGCTGAAGAAGGCTTTTATGAGACAAAATGCTGTAAGGATTGTTTGTCTTTCTACGTGCGTCTTTAAAAATGTCTATATTTATTTGGTACTTTTTTCCAATATGCAAACATACATGTTGGACACATTTAGGACCATTTCTCTGTGTGTCAGATGCATGTGGTTACTCCTAATCATGGTAATCCCATTCTAAAATACAAATGAACATGAATGCCAACTCCATTTCACATTCCCAGCCTCAAAAATACTGTGATCTAATTTGTTTCTTGCTGAATACTACTTCAGCCCTGGCCCATATACAGTATGCACCTGTTCAGTTGGGTGTCTGATGGAGGGGATGTATATTTTAACTGGGTGGTTTTAAAATACCTCTCACTACTCCATTCAATTTTTAAATGACTACTGTTTTGCTGATTTTAAGGAATTGGCTTAAACTAAGAATTTTTTAAAAGGTAATTGTGATGAAAATTTACATTGTAGGCTCACTGAGGAAATAATTTTCTTTGTTCTGTGCCATACCCCGTATAGTGTGAGTCCGGGCTCATCACACATTAATGTTTTCTAACACTTTAATCTGAAGCGGTACAGTTTTTCTATAAACAAGGTCTAATCTGTACAGGGAATACTAACATTCATGTATGTTCTTATACCCAGTACCTTGTTTACCTAACAAAATTGCGCCCATACCCGTAACTCCCCTCAGCAATGTTTGTATCTGTTTGCCCACAACGTTCCTTTGACTGCAGCAGTGGTGTGGTACTGATCTTAGCTGGAACTGGTGCCTGCTACAGAGACAAAGGAAAATGCTTCTAGTATAGCAAATGATAAAAAGAAGATAAAGAAACTGCAGATTCACCCTTCATAGTATGTCAGTGGTATTTGTGTAATTACCCTGCTTGGGCTCTGGGTACCAAAGCCAGGATAAATAAAGAAAATTCTTTGAGAGATTACTGGAAAAAGATTAGTGGTAAAAGGGAGCGGAACCACATGCTTCGGTACCTGCTCGATCACTCTGTTTGTTGCCTGGCTGACAAAGATAACCAAAACTGCACAGTATGCTTCATAAAGATCACATACAGGTAAATCCTTTCATTTAATTCTTCTTCAACATGAAGAAAGATGTCCCCAAAGATTATTCTTAACAGAACCATCAGAAATAAAATAACATCAGTTCATTGGTTGAGGGAGAAAAGCAACGGGTTTGTACATGTCTAATAGGGAATTTACTTTTACACTTTTCAAATACTTCATGAAAATACCTAATTCAATTCATTTCAATTCAATTAGTTATATAATATTATTTTATTCTACCAGTAACCAGACTTCAAATCTTATAATGCTATCTCATTTTCTAAACATGGAAATAAATCAGTATTTTTTGAGAATTACTATGTAAGTGTGCATTCACTAAAGATTGACCAGTTTCATTAAAGGAGAAAAAAAGGAGTGCTTTTAACTGATTTAAGTGAATCAGTAAAAATCGTTGCAAAGCTTTCCTTTAAATATTTATTGGTATTTGGAAGTCATCTTCCAGTGATTTACACAGTTTAGCCTCAGTCTAGTTTTCACCCTGCAGGTTTTTGTGTAACTACATCTTCCGTAAAATTTCTTTAAACTTTCCTTTGTAAACTTCCAGTGATTTACACAGTTTAGCCTCAGTCTAGTTTTCACCCTGCAGGTTTTTGTGTAACTACATCTTCCGTAAAATTTCTTTGAACTTTCCTTTGTAAAGGAAGCTAACAGTCTACTCTCATAACTGTGTTACTTCCATGCCTTACTAACAGAATGACACGTCACTCTTAATTTGTTATTTTGTTTTATTTCTTATTTTTTTATTTACTCCTAAAATATGTACAAAAATACAGACAGAATTTCCAGAAGTATTTTCTAGTTTAACCACCACTATCAATTCATTCCAAGTCTTTGCAGCTGTAGGACTCCTTAATTTCTCAGTTCAGATAGGGCTAACATATGTTTTTAACGTGCTGCAAAAAACTGTAGCAATTACACACTACTTTCACTTTTTCCAATGGCATTGGTTGAAACATCAACTTAAAGGTTTTTTTCTATTTTATGAAAATCTTGGCTCTTAGATATAAAATGCTAGATTGACTACATGCATCTTGAAATTGTTTAAGTTCTTTAACAACAGGATGTTGAAAATTGAGATTAGTCTCTGATGTGAAAAGTATGTCTCATGGCAGTAGACCGTAATTTTTCCGCGCGTAAGGATGGTAGATAGCTAGACGAAGTAAATAGTTGACAGCTTTGAAGGAGCCAGTGTCATATGTTTTCTCTATTTGTTAACAACTTTTCTTGAGAATGATCTACTGAGAACAATAGCTTCCTACTGTTTCTCAATCCTGTTTTATGCTGGATTGTAGAACGCAGGTTTATTTTCATAGAGGTGGCACCAACTCTGCACATCACACAAAAACAAGGGGAAAACTTTATGCTATGAAGATTGATAGGAATCAATACTACAGGCATATCTTTAAGAATACAGCATCCTACACACTAACACCAAAGAGCTATGGGCTGCACAGGATACCTACGTGCTTCATACTCATATATTTTATATTGGACAATCTAAAATGTTTAGCTGTTCTGGGCATATTAGATTATGCTATTCTATATTAATTTCTCTCCTAATTCTATTTGTTTTGATGAGCATATTGCTGAGCACAAAGTAAACCTTAACAATTCTGTATGTCTCTGAAACAGATTTTTTTTTCTAGATGCTCTTTTAAAACTCGATTTAAGAGATAAACTTTTCATTATATTTTCTCAGGCTTTTAACTTGCATCTCCTAATTCCTGGTTAACCTAAACAGAAAGCAGTTGAAATTCTCACTCATGTCAGCATTCCCACATTTCTGAGTACTGCTGAAATTCTGTGAGGAAAAGCCCCCTGTGAAAAAAACGGGGGAGCAGACATTAGGTGTTACTGGTATATTCTTCCCATTTCCTGCTCAAATAGCTTCGCACCCAGGATACGGCTCCTGCAAAGGGTTGAATTCTGTCTGTCTGCTACACAGCATAGATGAACCAGGTCAGATCCCCTAATGAAGCAATTATTTGGGTGAGCAGACGAGAGAGGATAATCAAGCTTATAAAGAAATACTTACTCAGAAAGAGGATGGGCTTGGAAGAAAGCAAAGACAAATAATTGGAGCGAGGCAGTGGAATTCTTGAACAGTAAAATACAGAAGGCAATGTAATCTCTAAGTGCAGATGTCAGGGGACTCAACATAGCTGCAATAAAAATTATCTGCCCAATATTCATAATTTTTAAAGTGTTTAAGATAGCTATACAGACTTTTCATATGCTGGGTATCAGGTCAAAGATGGAGTGTCATGCTTCAGGTGATAAAACTAATTTAGTTATAATTAATGACCGTTTGATTAAAATGGGCCAAAAGAGGAGTAGCAAATTTCCTAGTAGTAATTACTATAGTCTATAAACATTTTTGTTGTTTTTTTAAAACTAGTGAATGTGATACTGAGAAGTGTTATCAAAAGATCTGTAGTCTAAATTAGACTACTTCGCTATATTTAAAATTAAATGAAGTGTACCAACACCTGAAAAATGCCTTGCTTTTTAATTTTCAGATAATATCTGAAGAACTGCAAGAACTAATAGTTAAGGAAACGCAGTAGTCCACTGACATGTTACTCGCTGTTAATACAGATAAGCTTTATTGGGTCAGAGACTTCTTCCAGACCTATTACTGATCTGAAAATGGTGCTTTAACATTTGATTAAAGATTACTGCCACATCTGTGAAAGAAACAGCGCTCTTCATACTGGCTGCCCTTTCATTTTTGGAATTCAAAACAACAATCTGTGCCCACTCCATTAGAAATTTGACCTGTAATTCTTTAGAGAAAGCAATGGTAAAAGTTGAAGTGCATACAGATCTTTTAGCCATATCACATCTAGAAACAAAATCTCAAGAATCAAGATGTCCTGGACAGTGACAAAGTGTAAACAGATAGAAGTTGCAGAGAGCTGCAATATGTCAAGAGTAAGCAAGCAAAAAATGACAAGTGCTACAGAATTTAATGTGCAAATTTACCATACGAAATTTTCTCCCCAGTAATGACAGTATGAAGTCTTAACATCATAGCCACAGACCTTATAATTACTAGACATTGCTGTTAGATGTGTATTAGTATTGTCCTTATGTAAAAAAATACCATTATAAATGCCGAGGCATTGGCATGTGATGGACTTCAAAAGTTACTGCAATTCATTCTTATTAATAATGTGAACATTGTGTGAAAGTCACTCGGTCATTTCCAGGCGGCAGAATCAGAACTGTGCTGCAAATGACAGAGATGCTTTCGGCTCTCTAAACGGGTGGATGCAGGGAAATGAAACTATTGTTCATTTCTATAGTAATTCTTTATTTGCCCTCCACGAGACAATACAGCTAGGAACAAGTTTAAATTTACCATTGTGAAGAAGTGCGCTACTTGTTAGAAATTCAGTGTTCCAGAATATGTTCTTATTGGGAATTTTTGGCAGTTTTGTGGGACTCTGAGCTTCTGGTCAGAATGCATCCCTGACAGCAGATGGGACTTACTGTTCAAAGCATTTGAGTAAAGAAGAGCTTGGCCTGAGATAGACTGGGAATCTGGGCAGGCCTTTGGGGAAAGGGCAATTCATACCCAAGTTCAATTAGCTACATTCGGCTTTCCAAACTGCTGGAATTTAGCTAGAGACTTTGGTTTCCAAATGGCAAGCAAAGAGCAGAAAAATCTCACTTGCTTTTTCTCTGTCCCTCTCTGTCTTTCGTGCTCTCTCCCCCTCTCTCCCTTCTTCTTCTTTTTTTTTTCTTTTTTTTTTTTTGTTTCCTCACCCCATCTGGTAAACTCTTTTTCTGACTGAGAATAGCAGGGGGAAAAAAAGAATTTTGAAAACTTTTGCTGACTAGAAAAGCTCCTTTATGAAAAATGCCATTAGGACTTCTGAAATTTTAGGTTTGTGTTAACAGTCTTGGATCTTTAGTCTTACTCATGGGAGAATTAGCTACAACCATTCCAACTTGGAATAGATGTATTCTTGAAAAGATTTTATCCACAATTGTATTGGCTGTCATTCAACAACTTCAGCAGAAGAAATGAACCTAAGGAGATTAAAAATTGCATGCTATCCATATTTTCCATATTTTTGATAGAATTATTAGGCTGTTCCTTGTAAATTCTGATGTCTAAGATTTGAATAATAATTCTTTGCTGTTTGTGATCTTTTGAAGTTGCCAGGTCAGAATAATTTAAGGGTCTAAAGAACTGTGTTGCTGTTTGGTTAATACCTGCTTCTTATCAGTAGCAGAGTAATTTATTGTTGCTCGGATGAGACCAGAACAGACTAGACCAATAAATGTCCGTTTCTGCCTTTGTGTTTCTATACTTGTTCAGTGGTAATGCATGCAAATCCCTGATGATGCTCCTGGAAACTGATTTTTTTTTTTTTCATTTAATTACTTTATCTTTTGTACAGAAACCTGTTTTTTTTTCCCCTCTTGTATACAGAATATTTAATTCCGTGGTGTTTCTTATGCACTTTAAAGTGAAATACGCACTTGTCTCCTTCACAAAATTGGGGCCTTTATCTTTCTTAGAAAGATATGCTTTTGGGAGGAAGAAGACCACACTTAAAAACAAAATGACAAACTCTTAAGCCTGATCTCAAGTCTTCCTGTGTACCTTTATGCCCTGGCAATCCCGGTGGATGCTTGTAAAATTCAGTTTAGATCCGAAATAAGACTCCAGTATTAGCAAGAAATATGATGATGGAACCTTATTAATGAAGCATTTAGCTTTGGCAATATAATTTCAAATCTGTCATGTTGCATCTCTGATGAAACCCACTTGCATATAAATTTTGTGGAGATGTATGCATGTAATATGCATACAATACAGACTGTTGCTTCCAGAGTTTTTGTACATAACTTACGTAGCTAGATGCAATTGTGCATTACTGTCTCATTAAGTTATTATATCGTATTCTGTCATCATAAAAGTCTAGTCATCTTCTCTCGAGCCACATTAATTTTATAAAGTAGAGAGATGAGAATAGTACAAACCAAGTGAAAACTACAAAAAGAATACAGTGCTCTCAAAACTATCTGCCTACAGGATTTTCTGAAATTATTCCAAGGGTAAGAGAGAGCAGTAAGAACAATTTTAATCACAAAATCCTATTTCATCAGTTTATTTCCATTGTGGGTGGGCCAAATCAGTGTTACTTTGCACCAGACTTGAGCCTACCGTCACTAAGTTTGTAAAGAGCAATCGCAGACAGCATTCTGCCATGGTCTTCTCTGTCCTTGATTGACAGAAACACAGAAGATGTTTCACCCACAAGCATGCATCCTGTATTATTCCTTATTTCCACCTTCTCTTAACCACTGAGATCTGTAAAATGAGTCAGCAATTTTGAACCCAGCTTTCAGGCTAGTGGTTGTGGAAAACCAATGAAGACTAAACGATGAATGGATTGCAGTCTATATAAGGCTCAGAGCTATCTTCCGTAAAACTTTTACTATACTGCAGAACAACCTCAAATGCTCACGGTGCATCATACTAAGTAGGGTCATATCAATAGAATTTCTATTTCCATCCCTATTAATACTCCCAGGTACCTGGATACAGACACTGGTGACTGGGAGCCTTTGCAGGTATTTGCATCTCTTTTATCTAAGATATTTTAGTGTAATGACTAGAGATTTTTTTTAGGTCTGAATCAAACCAGGTCAATCAAAGGATGCTGGGCTTTGGATCAAATTGTAGGCATTTTTATCCAACGATAAGACAATTGCTCGTACTTCAGAAATGGGTAAACAGATGCACGTGTTTTGATTTGTCCAAGATCTCTCATTCAGCCAGATGCAGGCTCAGAACTGAACTGCCACCCCTATTATATTTTTTTTCTTTTTTTGAGCCATTAAATCAGTCCTCTTCTTTGGGTGCTGATTGACCTTTATTCAGATCTTTGCTTTGAGCTTCTGTCTGACTGACTTTCCTGTTTCTGAGTATAGGTTCCTGTTTGAGATGTATGACCTGAAAGGAAGGACCAAACCAACTAGGAACTGTGAGTTCAGAATTGCTTTCAAGTTACGATAAAATTTTAAAAGCCAAGTTCCTAAACAAAGTGTTAATTGAGCCACTCCCTTTGGAATAAGCATAAATAGTTTCTTTCCCACCTACTTGCCACTTATTTAGTGGATTTAATTATCGCCTAGCCAGAAGGCAGAGACACTATTACATCTAGCCAGAGGGGACTAGAGGGGAAAGGAGTCACTTTAATGAGCTGGAACAGAAGTAGGTCAATGAAAAATACATGTATGTATATGTATAATTTACTAGAGTGCGTCTATGTATATATATATTTGATTAGTGGACTAAAGGTGACATTGATTGTTGAAGCTTAAAACATCAAACTTCAGTTAGTTGAGTGATGTTTTGTTTCCTTTTCACCTTTACTCTGTTCCCATGCTGATTTAAATCTTTAGTTTTCCTCGGCTTATTTATTACTTTTGTTATTATAATGTCTTATTGAAGAAATGATATTATACATGGATTTCAATTTATTAGGTCTTTTTGTAACAAATTACTCCCGTGTCTATTTGCTTTTATTAAAATAATTGTTTTATGCTAACACTTTAATTTGTTTTCTTGAACTATAGGGTATCTCTACAATATATCTGCATACTTTAATTAAAAAGGTAGCTGTTTATGTAAAAAAAAAAAAGAATTTTCATTTTCTCAGAATCCTCAGTAGTGCTTTGTTCACATGACACAACTTGCTACTTTTAGGACGCATGTGTGGAAAAGCAATGGAAAGAATGGAAAGAAGAGATAATTAGCACAGCAAAAAGTTAGGTTATGTTAAGTCTGTGACTGAACAATGTTCCTCAGGAGGAAGGTCTCCACTGACTTCAGAAAATCAGCTTAAGGAGACCATAACACCATTTCCTTGTGCATTTAAGAGTTCTTTTCTCTTCTCTTCCCTCTTGTTTTCTTATTCATGTTATACTCTATTTTCCCCAACTGTAAGCTAGATACTATATTACTACCTAACATACTTCAATGAACTAGTATTTACAGTGCAATGTTTATTCTTTCTCAAAAGTTATGTTAGCCAACTTCCTTGGGTATGTTTTCCTTAAGTAGGACATTGAGAGATGAACGTTGCCTTTGCTTAAAGGGAGGTCAAGCTGTGATAACAAGGACCTCATAACCATTTTGTGGTTGATACTTGTGGGATGTGGCATGATAATTTCTGAAGTCGTTTTATTGCAAAGAAAATAATAGGAGAATAAAATAATGGAAGGACCTGAAGTTGTTAATCCAAATGCAGGCGACCATGCAATAAATTGCTAGTCTGTGAGAGACCTGAACATCTTCTCCTCATTACTTTCCCCCAGCCCTGGCCAGAGCACACCCTTCAAAAACATAAAAAATGCAAAACTTACTTGGGAGAAAAAAACAAAAGGCATGACTGCAATATACCACAAGATCAGAACAGAAAAGGTGAAGGGTATTAGTGTCCTATATCACAAATCAAAACAAACAAAACAAAAAAATCAGCCCGTGACCTGTCTGCAGTCAGGGAGGAGAGAGGAGCCAGAAAGGAGGTTTTCCTCCTGATCCCAATGTCAGCAGCTGATCTAGTCATGAGCAAGGAATGCAAATCCAACACAGGAGAGATTTTAATACTGCCTTTAGGAGTGCCCAAATTACCTACCCATTTGTCATGGGACTTACATGAAGAAAATATCTGATGCTTCAGAGGCACTGAGAACAGAAGGCCAGAACGCAAGCTGAGCATCAGAGGGAGGGAAAAAGCCTTCTTGGGACTGACTGGTAACTGGTAGAAGCTTGTAAGCCTGCTATTACAACAAATTCGTACAGAACAAACCGCCTTCCCCCCTCTCGCAAGCAAATCCAGCCTTCCTCAATGATACCAACAACATGGTTACCTAAGGACTTACATCCTTTCTCTGTGATGTGCTAAACACCCCCTGCATAGTTTTTAAAATCTTCCATTTGTGCTGAGTCAAAATGTGATTTCCTAGAAACCACAGAGACCTGAAGATTTCCTTGTTCGCATACACAAAATACTTGTAGGCAGTGTTTCTGTGTTGTGCGAGATCAAACATGAGAACTAAAAGCACCGGAAAAATTGCAGTTTGCAGTTATGCCTCTCTTGGTGGAAATTATGAATACTTCTTTCCAGACCGCTACATTGTACTTTTTTGTCCCTGTCAGTCTCCTCCACATTTGAATTACCAACGCTGGTTTCTCAAGACTAGTATTATTAATATAAGTTTCCTCTTGGATTTAAAAAAGCTTTGCAACCTTTCAAAAAGCGCTGAAGTTTCATCTTAATTTTTCAAATAGAAATAATTTACAGTAGCTCAGCCGCCAGCATTAGTACAACTGTGTACTATGTACAAATAATTATCTGCAAATACGTAGTACAATTTGGGGGGGAAATGAATTTAATTTACTCCTGGGGGCTAATGTTATTCAAATAAGTCAATATTCCTGGCAACAACGCTGAAGACTCATCTTTGCTCTGTGCATTGAGCTTAACCAGGCTGATGAAGGCCAGTGGGACAAGAATGAAAATGCCGTGCAGTATTCATTTAAACTCCAAATCCTCAAGTGGTAAAGGCATAATCCTTTTCCCTGGAATTAAGATTTTTGTTCTTTTCTCTAAAGCACCAGATAGATTATTGTACCTTTCCTGCTGTGATCTTAAAGCCTTTAGGTGTGACTTTCCCATATAATTTGCTTACTCTTTATGTAATTTCTTTTTTAATAACTTATTTTCCAGTACAAGTCAGTTACTTCTGCTCCTGAGTGAGAAATCCCACTTTAAATGGGATTACGTTGTAATCTGCATTGTTCTGTTCCAGTTTACTGGTTCCTATTAAAAAAAATATCCTATTGCAAGCCGATTGCTAACTTTGTTAATTCCCTCAAATTTGGTTTCTTGAGATTGAATACCTTTGTACTGCCATACTGTATTGATTCATTCCCAGCAGTACTAAATACAAGTAGTTCCTGATTTCTGGTCTTGTGATTTCCTACTTACGTTCTTTATAGTTATCCCCCGCAGGCCAAAAGAATAATTTCTCCTCCAGCTTCAAAGGTCAACCAATATAAGCTAAGAGAGAAATAAAACGTTAGATTACTAGTAATTTCTAAATGAGATTTCCTGTAAATTCAATATGCTGTTGTTTTAAGTACATGAAAAAAAATGATACAGAGTGGTTGGTCTGGCTTTTTTTCAATATCTCTTTAGTGAAATACAGTCATTACTCACAGTAGTTTTCCCTTGCTTGTTACCAATTATGAAATCCACATACAAGTTTTACACATTAAATCCTTAGGCTTAAAAGCTGCTTTATTTTTCCTTATCAAAATCAGAAGACTCCACGCTGCGGTAAATAACCATCCAAAAAACTGAAAGATGTTCTAAAATTTCCTCTACTTTTCCCTCTATTTTACACCAGCAGTGAAAGTAGAGCTGTTAATAAACAACCATTTTTGCTTGAAGTTTAGGAGGACCTAGTGTAGCCAGTGGGACCTTTCATGGGGGCCATTCTATACCCTGAATTATTCTCACTGCAAGGGAGGACCAAAACTGCATACAGTTTTAAAGATGCAACGGTACGGTGGATTTGCACAATGAGATAATGATATTTTTGTTTGCTTTTCTGTTCCTTCCTCGGTAATTGCTAGTGTTCACTTCTCTGTTTTCGCACTCCTGGGTATTGGATTTATGTTTTCACAGCACTATCTGCAGTGACCTTAACATCCTATTCCTATGTATTAGTGGTTGGCTTATCACTGTGTAGGTAAAATTATTTTTTCCCTTGTGCATCATTTTACAACTATCCTTCTGGAATTTCATCTGCCATTATCTCACTCAGTTGCTTGGTTGCAAGGTTTTTCTGCAGTTCTTCACAGTCAACTCCTATCTTTACCACCATGAATAACAATAGCATCCTGAAAGTTTGTCATCACACCCTTCACTCCTTTTTTCAGATAACTTAAAAACATGCTGAACACCAGGGTCTCTAATAAATCCTGTAAGACTCTGCTGAGTATCTCTCTTCAGAGAGAGAAATGACTTTTACACTAACCTTCAATATCTCTCTTTTTAATCAGCTATTTTATTCATGTGAGGACCTTCCTTCTCATGACTGCTCAGCCTGTTTGAAAACCTTTTTAAAAGATTCTTGTAGAAGCCTTTTGGAAATCCATGTATGCTGTATTAACCTGAGCTCTCTTATCCATATTCTTATGGACTCCGTTATTATTGACTATAAATGTTTAGAATGTATTTTTGATACATGCCTTGCCTTTCTATAAGCTGTGTTGATTCTTCTGTAATAGATCCCATTTATTGTGGCTTTTTTAATTCTGGTTTTTTATAGTTTCCAACACTTTCCCTGGAGCAGATTTCAGAATTATTGGTTGGTAATTTGGGAGAAATTTTCCAGAAACTTTTAAAAATTAGTCTTTCTAGTCACCTTCCAGTCTTCTGCCAACAAGGCGGTTTTGCATGGCATTGCATACCATGGTGCTAAATAACTCAGTTATTTCATTTTTAATCCCTAAATGCAAACCACCTGAATTTGGCGTCTTGATTGTTGTTCATGCTGCCATAAACTTTTGATTTGACACATCAGTTTGATGCAGGTCCTCCGATGCACTGCCCGTAGAAGGGTTTATGGTACTTTTTCTGCTGTGGGACCTTTATCTTCTGTGAGTGTTTCTTCTCTGTTATAGCTACCTAGCAAACTTTAGTTAAAAGAAAAGGAAGCATTCCAAGAATTGCTTCCTAGTAAAGCAAAAAAAATTGAACAGCAAATTGTTCAATTTCTACTTCAGGGCAGCTGTGACCTTGCTGGGTTTTGGACAGATCAGTAAGTAGCCACAGTGTTTTCAGTCATTTAAATTGTTTTCACAACAGCTTTCCGGTGAGTTAAAATGTAAGGTCATAGCCTTAGAATTATCTCACTTTCTTATTTATCCTTTTCCACGTTACTAACCAATACATAAAAGTTACCCAGTTACGCGTCTCAGAGTAAATAACTGAGTCACTTCTTGGAAGTTAATTTCCGATGGAAGCTTGTTGCCCTACTTTACCTTGTCACACTTTTTGAAGGAGCAGACCCTTTGGAGCAGGACACGCTCTTCGGTTCAGCTCCCACTGCACAGTACCGGAAACCAACTACACTGAATTTGTATATTCTTTGTCACCTCCATTTCTGGGGGGTGGGAGTGTCTGGGCTCTTAAAAGGGTTTTAAATCCTCTAGTGAACAAAAATATAAGGAGATGAATGATCATGAATCCTCAGGTGATGGGCTTCCCTTGTTTTCTCCTCTCTGGAGTTCTGAAAGGAAACTAGTAGTATAACTAGATTTGTTCAACTATCTGATCATCTGCAGTTGATAAAATGATGCAGTATGAGATTATAAAATTTCATTTGGACTCTGTTTCTTGATTCATCCCATTCAGTTTGAATTGAGAAAGTGTCCAAATGTCCATTTCCTTATAAAAAAGGGTAGTAAAACAGATGTATTATCTCATATTCAAGTGAGTTTTATTGCCCACCTCCCACAAAGGTAAAGTACTGAAACTAAGATGTGTATAGGATAATTCTAAGAAAATTGTATCAAAGACGACAGAAAACACTTTCTTCTTAAGAGAAATTTAAGATTCAAATAAGCTTTTTCTAGTACTTCTATGGAGGAAAAACTCAAGTCCTCCAAACGATTGATGCATTCTGTTTTGAGAGCCTTATGAATGGTAGTAAATTGTAATTCCCAGACATTTAAGTTTGTACTGCTTTACTTTTTTATAAAGCATATGCAACATGTAGCTAAATCTGAGATGACATCCTTGGTTGCAAATGCGTCTTGCAAAAAACAGAGCTGTGCAGGAGGAAATTAAGTAAACAGTCATTGCAACCATATAGCTAAGTAATGGGAAATGTTCTTCCTGCTAATTTACACATGCAAATTAGATCAGGTTCTTGTATCAATAAATCAATACAGCCTAATGAATTCCTTGGGTGGAATTCAAATATGGCTAACTGCAAGCCGAGTTTGTTTGGAAGAAAACAGTCTGTACCTTACTTTCAATGGAGGTTTCAAATCATGCCCTGAAACACAGTGTTGTCATTAAGTGGATAGGGGTGTCATCACCACAAAATTCACTTAGCATTATAGTAAACACTTTATTTCCAGTAATCCCTAAATGTTCAGCCATTAGTTGAAATGTGAAGCATCCTTATTTTTTCCTATTACTTTCTGACCTGAGCGATCGTGTCAGTTTTCCCACGACTGCTGTCTCAGTCAACACCTGTGGCATTTTCTCCAGATGCCTGTACATTATAATTCACTTTGCTACTTTACCTTTCCTTTCCTTCAGTACATGCACACCACTGGATGGCTGCAGGCAATATGGAGCTGTCATTCATATCCTTTCCTTTTTTCTGCCTTGAGTGAACTCTGGTTTACAAACCTGAATAATCATTCCTTTCAAAAATTATTGTAATGACAAAGACTTAACGGAATTATAGTTTTCTGGGGTATATCTGATTTATGAGAGAAATATTGACTCAACTAATTGTTATTGTCTTAGTTAACACTCACCATACTGCCATCATCCTTAGTGATGTACAAGAAGTTCATATCTTAAATATCTTAAATATGGGTATGGATGCCTAATATTAAGTTCGTGCTTCAAAAAGTACTGCATTGATCACTCCAAATAGAAAGTGACGCACTCCTTGTTTTGTGAGAAAGCCATACTGACGTTTTATGTGTTTTAAATAATAGAGAGCACTTAGAACAAATTAAGCAAGATTTGTTCCTTTAGTGGGTAATAGAGCTTGCTTTGTCTAGCTGCTTTTAGTGACACAGAAAGTAAGCGTGGGTCATCTCAGGTGGTAACCTCACCCAATAGTGCAGGATATACTGATCTAATTATACGAAAAACATTATCTACAAAGAGATGTTTTAGATTACAGATGCCTTGAATTTTCTATGTAGTAGTGAGATTAGTGATCATTTATTATATGAATTAAGTTCAAATTTTTTCCCTTGAAAAATTAAATTTACCCAAATGATATTACCCAAAATGTTTTACAGGTATATGGCTGTGTAGATATCGTGCCCAA
>NW_008796218.1:14260398-14296915 GCF_000699145.1 Aptenodytes forsteri | reverse complement strand
TGAATATATGCTGCTTCTGCTTTACATGAAGGAGAAATCTTCTAAAGTTTAGGGTGATTGATATTGATATGACAAATGTAGTGCAAGCTGACTCTCAAGAAAGCCATTCTGCAAAAGATTTTTTATAGTATCTAGGTATTCATTATCCATTTCACTTCCAAAATACTGGCCAAAACAGCAAATCCTGTAATGTTTATTAGAACGTTAATGTCAAGTTCTTAGTTTTCTCTTATCAGTGAGTCAGCCTAGCTCTGTAACGACTATCTAATACACTCTATTTTGTATTTATTGAAACACGGAATGATTCAGCCCACTTTTACATGCAAAATAGAAGGAAAATTTCCATCTAAACTTTCCATCCTGTACTACAGCCAAGTTACATTGTAACTCGTACAATTGCATGAGAGTTTTCATGGGCGTTATCTGCCTAGAATACCAAATGCCGCCTATTTCACTCATTTATATTGGTATGTCTGCATTTTAAATGTCTGCATATTCAGGTCACCTCTACCAATACAGAAATTTTTTAGATCAATATGTTTGTGATATTCCGCGCTCTGTGTGCAATACACATCATGCCCACAATGACTTGCATTGCCTGTCTGCTTTTTCTTGGTTTTCAAGTTACCTCATCTGATCAGTATTCAAGTTAATTCAAACTGCACATGACCGCAAGGTAAGTACATAAATTTATCTTCATCTTGAATGGTGGTGTATGGATTGTCTCTGAGTAGTAATTTGCTTGGGGTTTTGAGTTGCTTTTTTTGAATTCAGCATTTCATATGCTATTTATCTGTCTTGTTTTGGTTTTTAAATATGAAATCACCATTCACCCTTGAAGCCACCTTCACAGCTGTTGAAAAGTGCAGACTTCATCAGCATCATACTAAAATTGATTTTACAGGCTGATATTCATGAAGATTTTTTTAATTGCTTATAAAGACAGCATTCTCTCACAGGCTGAAATATGAGGAAAGATAACAGTGCTTGGCCCACAAATAAAAACACCAAAAAAAAATCACATTGGTTTCTATAAAATCTTGAAAGAAAGCTTAACTAGCAACTGACCTAAAGAAAAATGCACAGTTTTATAATGTAATCTTTGAGTTCAAAGGAACAGGGCTCTTTTGTTGGTACTTGCTGGTCAGTGTGGTCAAGGACGATGGATTGTTTTATTGCAGATAGCTGTTCACAATCACCATTTCTAAATCAACCTAAAGTGAAAGACATAAAGGGGAGGGAAACATCAAGTTAGAAATGGTATGATAAAACATTGTAAGAATAGCTGGGTCTATGGAGGAAAAAAAGAAAAAGTTTTGAATGACAAACCTTGCAGAAAATTTTTGTCTGTATCAGGATACAAATGTTGTAGCTTGGAAAATTACATATTTTGTATATTTTAAAGTGTTCCTGTAAGGCTTTTTAGGGTGAATTTCAAGAACTATGAGAAGATCACTCATAGGTGATCGTAGGTCTTATTAAGTAGCTGATTCCTGTCCTTTTGGACACATATCCTTTTCCTTTATTGAGATGTTTGAAGGGATCCAGCTTTCTTAAAAAAAAAAAAAAAGAAAAAAACACAAAAAATACCTTTCTCCTAAATATACATATCATAGAGAGAAAAGCAGCAGTATTTTATTTCCCTTTGGAAAAAAAACAGTCTCATAAGAAAATAGAAGACAGCATTAAAAAAGCCACAGAACAGCTCTGAATCTCTGCCAGCTCTGGAGATGTTTGGCCCCGATCAGAAGATCCATCCTGTGTTTAACCTCCTTTCAGTATTCCAGGAAATGTTTTGAAAGATATAAGGGATAACGCAGGAGCAGCAAGATTAACTGTGTGAAGCATAGGCGGAATAACACCAGTCTTAATAGGAAAAAACTTGCACCTGCCAGCCACCTGAGAGCAGAACTAGTTCAAAGCCCTAAATCATCATCCATGAGGGTCAGGGGCATAATAAATCTGTTATGTATTAAATGTAATCACTGAAAGGAAGTAGTATAGGAAGAAACTTTGCAAAAGGACTGGTAACTCAGGTACACTGAATTTCTACCCGAGTCAGCGGCAAGTGCTACTGTGTGCTTAGGATTCCTGTTAACTCATTTTGAATAGACCCATATTCATATTAGTATAAAATAGCTGTAAGGGTTGTGGTGGTGTGTTGTGATGGGCAATTCTGGCCCTTAAATCATGGAAGTAGAAAGAAGTAAGCCGACTTATATTTGTTGCATAGAAATTTGTGTTGCATGTGAGACTTTTACGGTCTGTGTAGTCCTTTCTTGTCTTCTAAATATTTTGGACTCTTGAAGAAATGATGTATCAGCGCTCATCTTTCCTTAAAATCCAATGTATTGAATCTTTACCTCACGCAATAGCACACTGTCATCTATGGTTCAAATATCACAGTGCATAAATTTTCTGTAATCATAATATCCTTGAGAATATTCGCAAAGAAATTGGTGAACTATTTTCAACAGTTCATTCTGTGCTTTAAAAGTTGGAAGGATAGGTTTGAACGAATGTACTCTTGACCGGTAAAATCTCTGTTCAGGATTATTATTTCCAAATCCCTGGCAGTCAGGTGCCCATCCGTTTGCCTAAATGCCATCATCTGAAGTTCAGGCAATCAGAATGGGTTGGCCACCTGAAAAGACCTGGTGATACACCCGCATCTCATGTCCTGGAAATGCGGGCTCTAGGAGCTGCAACCTCTGGAAAAGTCCAGCAAGATGCCATTTGAAATCTGCAGCTTCTAGCGGGTAAGTAGATGAGTAGTGTGAGAGGCATCCATTAAATTCTACTTAATTACATTTAAACAAGTGTTTCAAGAGAAAGGTGAGAAAGGAGGGGGACGGTTGAGGTACAATGGGAAACAGCCTCAACTGTTATCAGTCATCTCAATGCTGTAGCCTGCCCCTGCAGTCTAACAGAATTTGGTTTATAAGAAGAAAAGTGAAAGACAGCGAAAGGGGCATTCAGCAACGTCTATGAAGCGTACTGGGGAAATAGTCATGCCTTTTCACGAGCTTTATGGTATCGATGAGATTTTAAACTATTTTCTAAATTAATTTCAACTCTAGGTTAATGTTAAGAGACAGATTCTGGGAGGGGGGATGGAAGTGAGGGTTGCATTGTATATATCTTTACAGTCTTGAATGAGGCTTAGGTTGTTTTTCTCCTCTATTCCCAGCTAGCTTCATGTGCATTCTCAGTTGAGTAGCCTGCTTGATTATAAACTTTATGATTAAATGAGCCTTACTGTGAAGGTTATTTTGTATTTTTGTGGCTGTTTGAACATGGCACTAGCAAACAGTCTGCCCCCTGCAGTGGCACTGAAGGCTGGAGTATTATTTTAAATGCATAAAGACAGACCCTGCCGTGCAGTTACATCGCATAGAGAGTAGAGAAGCCATGTAAACCCTGATGCACTGCATTAAAGCAACACAGGGACAGCTCTGACTTATTCTTAACTTTTTCAAGGGGAAGAATATGGAAAACATAGCCAAATATTAGTGTAGTAATGCACAATTCTTTATCAGGATGAATTTCTAGACACCTGGGAGTTTTCCATAGAAGGAAGTGGTGAAAACATACATTTATTAAATAGTTTGTTTTGGGAGACATACACAAGCCCAGCTTCAGTACCCTCCTGTGCCTGAAGAAATTTAATCCTACTTTTTTTCACCTTTTATCATCACCAGCCTAAAAGGTACTTAGTCTGGAGTGCTGAGAAATGAATTACGAGATTTTCATTTTTTTTCTCCTCATGCTGCTCCACTTTAAACATCCACTAGCGCGATGGATGAAAATCTGACATCTCATTTCCTATCTAAGGACTTATCTTCTGTGTCCTCTTAGATAAATAAAGAGAAAGACATTGAGTGAGGTTGTTGGTACCTCTGTAAACTAGCTACAGCTGCCTGTGACAAAGCAGTATATCTATTTCAGCAGAAATAATTTGGAGGATGGAATCACAACTGAGGAACATACTGTGGAAAAAGAGGGGGGTTAGAAAATTATATATTATCATAGAATCATAGAATAGTTTGGGTTGGAAGGGACCTCTAAAGGTCATCTAGTCCAACCCCCCTGCCATGGGCAGGGACATCTTCAACTAGATCAGGTTGCTCAGAGCCCCCTCCAACCTGACCTTGAATGTTTCCAGGGATGGGGCACCCACCACCTCTCTGGGCAACCTGGGCCAGTGCTTCACCACCCTCAGCGTAAAAAATGTCTTCCTTATATCTAGTCTAAATCTACCCCTCTTTAGTTTAAAGCCATTCCCCCTTGTCCTGCCGCAACAGGCCCCGCTAAAAAGTTTGTTCCCATCTTTTTTAGAAGCCCCCTTTAAGTACTGATAGGCTGCACTAAGGTCTCCCCAAAGCCTTCTCTTCTCCAGGCTGAACAACCCCAACTCTCTCAGCCTTTCTTCACAGGAGAGGTGTTCCATCCCCCTGATCATTTTCGTGGCCCTCCTCTGGACCCGCTCCAACAGGTCCGTGTCTTTCTTGTGCTGAGGGCTCCAGAGCTGGACGCAGTGCTCCAGGTGGGGTCTCACCAGAGCAGAGTAGGGGGGCAGAATCCCCTCCCTCGACCTGCTGGCCACGCTGCTTTGGATGCAGCCCAGGATACGGTTGGCCTTCTGGGCTGCGAGCGCACATTGCTGGCTCATGTCCAGCTTTTCATCCACCAGTACCCCCAAGTCCTTCTCGGCAGGGCTGCCCTCAATCCCTTCATCCCCCAGCCTGTATTGATAGTGGGGGTTGCCCCCACCCAGGTGCAGGACCTTGCACTTGGCTTTTTTGAACCTCACGAGGTTCACACGGGCCCACTTCTTGAGCTTGTCCAGGTCCCTCTGGATAGCATCCCGTCCCTCTGGCATGTCGACTGCACCATTCAGCTTGGTGTCATCTGCAAACTTGCTGAGGGTGCACTCGATCCCACTGTCTATGTCATTGATGAAGATATTAAACAGTACCGGTCCCAATACGGACCCCTGCAGGACGCCACTCGTCACCAGTCTCCATCTTTATGGCAGTGAGGGGGCAGGTGGCTGAAATCTGATGAGATTTCCTTGGGAATAACTAAGTATTAAGGAAGTCTTCTTGATGAAGAGTGAAAAGCAATAGAAATTACAGTAGTACAGAAGGGCTAACTTTTTGACTTTGGTACGATGCCGAGCTAGAAGGCTGAGAACTGAAGTGCATAAAATTGTGTCCTCTGCCTCCCTTATCTTGGAGCCGCTGAGTCAGGAAAAGGAGATGGGACCACTAAGGCATTTGGCTGCTGAAAAGCCTGTCGCACACAGCCCATTCCAGGAATGACAGCCACAAAGGCTCGATGTGAAGACCTTGGCTGTGTTTCTGGCAGAGCTCTGATTTTTTTTTCTGGAAAAAGGAAGGCTTTAAAGTGTATACTTGGCCAATGTGAAATCTGCTGGGTTTTTTTTTCATGTGATTGTATCATCCATTACCTTAAGCAGTTCTTCTCCTCCTCTTTTGCTTACTGTCCTGAAGTATTGATAAACAGCAACCGCATCTCATCTCTCCCTGTGAGACTAAATAAACCTAGTTTCTTCTTGTATCTTAGACACTTTGTCCTTCTGCTCATCATGGTAGCCTTTCTTTGATCCTGTTACTGTCTGAATTCATCTCATCAGCCTTTGAGAAATCTTGTTACAATAGTACTCAACTGTTGCTGTGACAAAAATCAAGGATGGTAAAACTAAAGTTGAAAGCTCTTGCTTCAAGCACTTGCAATGTATGATTAAATTGAAGAGCTCTCCTTGTAGTAGTTCTTTGTTATTCGGTTCTATGCAATTATTTAAGCACTGAACTAACTACAATAATCTATTTTAAAGAATCCAGTGTACAAGTGTACAATCTCCAAGTGTTTCTCTGTGGTTGACTAGTGGTTGATTTCTCTTATATTCCTGTATAGCCACCTGCGATTCTTTTAACAGTGACTGAAAGTAATTGATGCATAGTAAGTGTTACAGGGGACACTTGTCTGTAGGTTTTCTTAATTGCGATTCATTGCTACTCTATGGAGCTTTAGGAGAGCAGAAAAAAATACCATAATCCCCTTCCTTGATTTACCGCATTTTCCAGAGCATTCAGTTTAACCATTTCGCATTAACAGAAGCACTTCTAGTCCACATCTTAAATTGGTGTTGGTCTTCTATTTCAGTTTTCTCCTTACGCATGAACACTACTTACGTACCATTTTTAGTGCTCCTTAGTAACAAATCTGTACTGCTGTGTTCTAGCAAAGCACACAGATTGACTTTGCAGATGTTGATGTTTAAGGTTTGTATTCTTTGAGTGTTATTTCAGTTCCTGCTCCCGATTAGAAGTAACACAAAAATCCTATTTTAATGAGTATCCTAACAGGAATTGTTCATTCATATACATATCTATTTTTTTCATTTTTACTTGGTCCTTCTGCAGTACTTTGATAGCTTAGATACTCTCCAGTATGCCCCTCACCAAAAATATCAGATTAAGCAACAGGGGAGGGATTTTTAAGTGGATTTTTTAAGGAGGGAAGGGAGTTTTAAGTGGATTCCCACTGAATGACCCGCTGTCAACCAAAGACATGAGGGGTGATGTGGTTAGGAGGAAATGGGAAAGACCCGCGCTACGAGATAAAAGTGGGGGAGGCAGGATGAATTGTATGGGAGTGTACGAAGCGTATTTCCACTGAAGGTGCACAAAGTAAGAATAATAATAAAGAGCATGCAGCTAATATCAGGGTCAGGCTTCTTTTCATTGGTCTGGAAGTCAGTGTTCTTCGTTATATTAAGTCAGACCAGGATTAAGGACGTGGGGGATTTGCATGTTCATGTTGGTTTTATGGGTCTGTGGCTTTTTTATTAATAACATTAATTGTTTTATCTAAATATTATGTGTTTTGTTGTGTTCCTGTTTCATAACAATTATTTTTTTCACAAGTGGGTGAATGGAAAAAAGAATTCCTGAAAACCAGAAAAATGTTTTAGAAATTTAAATATAAAAAATTCAAATATTTTAAATATACCAAAAAACTTTCAAAAAGGTATTTTCAAATATGTATTATAAAAGGCACACAGGAGACATTTGGAGAAAACACATTGGAGGGACTTAAATCTGAACTGTGAGTGATTTTGGAATACTGATAGCATTTACCCTTTTACTGTATCAGTAAATATGGATTATCGTATTTTTTCTGTATTTTAGCTACTTCTTGTTTGCTCCACTACTGTCTGCTATCTTTTCTCATACTTGTTAAAATAAAGATGACATTAAGCATTGTAGCTATTGTTGGTTGTTTGCCTAGCTGGCCAAAACTTTAATTTTATCCCAAATCCCCGCTCCAGAAAGTATGGGACCAGCAGTATGAAATTGCTCTCTTTTGATCCAACCATATACAAGCTTAATTTTCTTTACTAAAACTGTAAGTATTTCATATAACGTGAGGGTAAACAGAAAGTCTACCACCTTCCTTGTACAGCCCAGATTCTCCTGCAAATAAAACAATTATTATAGGTACTGATTATAATTTTCAGTTTAAAAAGAAAAAAAAGAAGACAGACAGTGATGCTTTGCTACTGCTGCTGACAATATAGAAAAAGCTGGGTTAAGTACAACCCCCATGACGTAACCAAATATATTGGAGAGAGAGAGACCAGCCAAGAAAAAAATAGTTACCCTGAGGGAGAATAGCACTGGATTAAAATCTAGATAAAGGGGAAAAAACCAAAAACCTTAAGGTTAGCCATTTTATTTCCATCTATAAAATATATTTTCATCTATAAAATATAACCCCAAAATGTTTGTTTTTACCACAGCAGAACAGATTTTTATCTTTTCTTAACCTACAGTAAAATACACAGGTTAAAAAGATACAAGTCTTGCTTTTGTCCTTGAAAACTTTCATGAGTACAGATAATAGTTGCTTGTTTCATTGAACGTAAACTTTACATTGCACTTTTTTTTTTTTCTTTCTCTGAGCACTGGATTATTTAAGTCTACATACACTGAATTCTAGTTTTGACCCTATGTTTTAATATTTTATGCTGAGAACAGGGAGTACAAAGAGAATGTAAAAGAAGCAGACATAGAAAATTAATTTCATAGCAGAAAGATATATTCCATTGAGAAAGCTATGTTAAGATTACACGATTTGCATAATTAAGTGCTGAAAAGTCATGAACTACAAAATTCAACATTTCAGACAATTCTTATTCTTTCTTCTTTATGCATCTGTTACTGTTAAGTCTTTAATTATATGATTTTAAAGGTTAAAAATGCACAAGTTTTAATTAGAATTTTTGCTGCATGTACATGTATGGACATGGTAGATCAAACTATTGTCACAGCAGCAAAGCAAAAGAGAAAAAAAGGGTTTGAGTACAAAGCACCTTTTCTGTTTATTTTAAATATATATTTATATATTTTAACCACAGATTCATTCAGTTAACTGTACAAAACAGAACACTCTGGAAATATTGTCATTAACAATTTTATGGATTTAATGCCCAGCTCATCTACTTGTTCTGCTCTAACCATCATTGCTTCTTTTCTGAAATCTTCCTGTGACTTTTAGATGTAGCGGTGGAAGTTTCTGTCTTCATTTTGGGCTGCTCCAGCTTTATTGTCATTGTCTATGACTGACAACCTCTTCAACTATTTGGACCTTCTCGTTTGCTGATGCCTCAGCACTGCAGTCATGCCTACTGTCACAAAGCCTGAAAACCGGAGAAGAACAGATCTCAACATTTTCTTGTGGTTTATAGATGGAATAAAAATATATTTTTTGCCTTTTTCGTGCAGGAAGGGTGGATGCATACCAGCCGTGTCTGTTCACTGTGGTCTTTAATTTAGAAGATCTGATCCCCTAAGCATTTTTTACAGCATTGCAGTGAGCTTGACCTACAAAGTAGCTTTGTTATACTGAAGGAGCATAGAGCCCTTAGCCATTCTCATTTATTTTTCCTCAGATGTTCTGCGGGAGTTTAAAAGATCATCTTCTACGTCTGGTTTTGTTCTTATCTGAGCCATGCATTTCTGAGCCTATCTAAGAGCACTTGCCTGATAGTCATTCATAAAACAGTCACTGAATGCACAGTCCTTGGAGAAGCGACCCACCGTGAACAGGGTCGTTCTTTTTTGCCGTGGTCCTAGCGATTTTGCTTTTTATTGTAAAGTGGAGCAGCTTATAGGGAAAAAAAGCTGAAAGTAAAGCTATTTTACAGTGAAGCATAGCCCACTGGTGGAAGCACTTCTCTGGAAAAGAGGTACTGTAGTCCTGAACCAGGTCTCCTGACTCTGTGAGGAGACTACCCATCAGCATGCTGATGAGAAAGGGGATGGACGCAGAGAGAGGCGCAGAGCGCCTCATTCTCCTCTGGCAGCTGTGTTTTGAATGAAAATGGGCACTCCTTCTTCCACTATATTTTCTGAAGCCTTTTAGGCTCAAATGATTTAAACTAATGACTAGTTAGTCATTAGTCCTGGGATGCCATCTGAGCCATCTCACAATCCTGTACCTCACCTCTACTGTGAGAGGGGCACAGCAGCTCCTTCACCAGGGGGGGAAACTGTTGGAAATCCAGCCAGCACGCTTCCAGATATAACTATCACTGCTTTGAAGTACTACAGTTTGGCTGTCAACCAAGGGGAGTTTTACACTGTCATGCTCTTCAATGTTACCTGACTTGTGCCATCTCTCAACAAATAGTCCTAGAACGGGATCCATTAGCAGGCCTTGTATTAATTTAATGGTACCCAACAAATTACTGGAGTTCACTACCACATTTGTCTATATTCTGTGTCTGACAAAATTCAAGGCATGGATTTTCAGTTTCAGGTAACAAACCAGATCTTCACTCGGACAGTGACCTGCAAGGAAAGTATTGCTTCAGCTCTAATTAGTCTCGTCTTAGCTAAATTGACCATAGACTTTTAGTGACTGATGCTTACTAATGTTGACATTCATACCTCAATTGATTTGCAGTAGCTAAATATCTAAAAGACAGCACCATCAGCATCAGACCTACAGAGGGGCTTGCAGGCTAAAAGCTTGTCCTTTTTCCCAACTATATCAGCTGATCTAGGAAAGCGTATTACTTTTCCCTGCAAATCTTGTTTCATTTGAAAAAGAAGCTGTTAAAAAAAGTAATGGAAGCACAGAGGGGATTTTGTGGGACCCTTAATCATCGTAGCCAGAATTCTTTCTGAAGTATTCTGCTGATGTTTTTCAGCTATTGAACAATATATTTTGACAATAAAAATATTGTGCACAGGAATACCTATTTATCTGCAAATTTAACAAGATATGAATATATACCTCTTGCCACAGGCCAAAGTAAGTTTGTGAGTTATTATGTGAGATTTTTTTGTGTGTGTGTAAAATGTTTGGTATTAACTACTAGGCAATTTTCTTTCTTTTCTTGGCTGTTAAATCTCGTAACAGGAAAAAATGCAGCATTAATAATACTACAACAAAGGGAATCATATTTATCACTAGAGGGGAACACTGGCTAACTTCCTGGCAGGTAACATTTTACAGCTTATGTTGACAAGTAAATCTTTATTTATGACTAGGATCAGAGAACACCAGGAAGCTTGTCAATAAAGGATCCTATAATGGCGTGAAAGAAAAATTCTTTATAAACAACATTTTGCAAACTTCGTTTAACTGGATGATGCCTATTTAATTTTTTTAATAGATAGTGACACTGGCATGAGTAAGATTTATTACGTTAGTCAAATGAAAATGCATGTGCTGAATGCACAAGTTTAACCATCGGTACCTGCACAACAAACCTAATTAAATGGTGTGTCATTGAAGATGATTTAAATGAAAAGATAATGAAGCAAATTGCATGAAAAGTGTTTAACAAAATTTATTCCAAAAGAATCGGAAAGGTTATTATAATTAGAGAAGTAGTCCTCCATGTTAATAATCTTTCTAAAACTGTCTCATTAAAATCCCAAGCTTAAAAAAAAGTCATGGAAACTCAATTTTTGGTTTGGGGCCAAAGACAGGATTTCTTTGTCACTTTTTGCAGAAGTGGACATGTATTCTTACTGCTGAATTTTGAGGGAAAGTTTCAGGTGTACAGAGAAATTCATGGCTTATGGCTGTTTCTGTGTGCGTCTGAACTGGGTGAGCCCTTTATTCATGAAAATAAGTCATTAAGGTCAAGAAAGTTTTTAATCAGGTATCTTACGTCAAAACCAAAAATAGTGAGGAAAACGGCTCATGAAATTACTAGGTAGTAACATCAGTGGGGTATGAACAACAAAATGATATTCAGCATTTTACTAGGTAAGGGAATAACTATGAGAGTTTTCACTAGATACCTAATAGGGTATATTTTTCCCAAATACACGGCCAGAGAAACAAAATTTTGGAATAGGGTTGTCTTGGTTAGTAACCTCGGGTTTTTTAGGTCATATGCAAAGTAAAAACTACACTGGTCAAAATACTTTGATTAACAAGCCAATAGTTAGGCAAATACATATTTTACTCTCATGGGTATGAGAGTACCCATGTACTCTCATGGGTAAGTGCGCATACTTGACATGTATAATTAATAGGCTCCATCAGTGGTGCTCCATATGCAGCAGCAGGAGTGAAGAGGAGGAATGAGGAACCTCTCAATTCCCCTGTGAAAGTTACCCATGCCGTTGGTTATGAAATTGCAAGTGTCCCTTCTGTGACAAAATGAGCACAGGTAGAAAACTGGCAGAGCCTGGACTGCATCCTAGGAACTCAGATGTGCGAAGAAAAGAACTAGAACAACTTTCCTCCTCAAACCAAGGGAGTCTGAATTCTGACTTTAAGTCAAAACTTGAATCTGTGGACTGTAATCAAGGACAGCCACACATCCCTGAGCATACGGCGGGTTGCCAGGCTAGTGTAGAAGTACTGAAGACTGGGTTGATATTTACTCACATTCCCGCATAATGTCTCATTTTGAGAAGGCTTTCAGACAAGGCCATTGCTTCCCTAATTCTTCTCCAGTCTCCTGCCTACCCCCCTTTTAGACTATAAGCATTCCTAGCTGTGAGTTTTTGGAAGCAGTACAGTTATGTTGCTACTAACCACCCAGATCTGTAGCACCACTGGGAATATACCAAATCCCTCCAGAATCTCCCAGCGTTGCAGTGAGCATTCACACACATCATCTGGCACAAAGTTTCTGGAAAATTCCTCCCAATGTCATGCCACCCATGGAAAAATATTTTGGGGATGGTACCCTTGCCAGACCACCTCCCTACTCTCATTTTTAGTGCTGTTATCTTTCTCCACCTCTTTCTAAGGTCTTTCTTCTGCTGGGGGAACAGCATTTTCTCTCCCCTATGAAGCTTTCCAACAGAATTTAGAGCAACTATGTTGCAGGTAAAAATGTAAAATAATTTGTACCACTGATTAGAAAAGAAAACTGGCATTTTTATTGAGACATCTGTCAATACTTCATTCAAAGCAGTAACAAGTTGTGAAAGAAAAGGCCATTAACAACAAAAAAAAAGAAAAAACAAAAAAGAAAAGAAAAAAAGAATTGGAAACCGCTTCTGAGCAAAGAAAGTCCTCTGTTTTTCATATTTCACCATGTTGTTTGCTCAGTGAACAATGGATCATTTGGCAATGAATCGACTCTCACCAGGCTCTGTATTGCAGGTGCTTAATTGCCTAGCACAATCACTTGTCTGTGAAATAAGATGCTAAATGGCACTGGAGCTTCAGTCAGATTCTCCAAATGCAGAATAAAATTTATTATTAGGCCCAAAGGTAGCTAAAAGTGGTTTCTGCAGGAAATTTTAAATGATCTTCTGATTAATATCCCATAATTGAAGGTTACCGTGTAACCCATTCTATTATGCTGCGGGAGGAGAAAAGACTAACTGCCAATTATCTGTTTGTTAGCAGTATTAAACTCCAAGTGACAGAGCCATGAATTTCGGAACTAGGGTTTGGAGTCACCCCCCTCTGCTCTGTGTGTGTTTGAGATATTTCCAGTTTCTTCAGCCCATGATTGAAATAGATCATTGTACCTCTTGGATTGGAGCTTATTTCCAGATTTAACTACATTGTCCCCAGCAAAGTCCCTCGCCGCCTCTGCCCTCCCCAACCATTAGGCCGTTTGCCCAGTTCAATCTTATTTATTTTAGGTTTTTATTTCGGGCCTATCTCTCTCAACTGCATTGATGTTTTCAGACACTGCTGCAATGCTAGTCTTCATTATTGCTGCTCTGCAGTGAGTTACAGTGGATAGTACAGTCATACACTGCCTTTGAAGCGTTATGTGCAAGTTGTGTCATGAGGTGAAAGCAAAGTAACTTCAGTCATGAAAACCTACATAGATACTTTAAAGATCATCAGTTAGATTAAGGTAACAATTCACTAACAATTGTAGCATGTACAGCAGGGACTTGCAATTAATATTAACTACTGATGGATACTTTCTGAATTACGTGGGTTTTTTAACAGGTTTCTATCGTGTTTATCCTTTCAGTGCTTTCCTGGATGAAGTGAGGCAGTACAGTGGTGTTTAATGAGATCACAGTCATGTGTGAAGTGTGACCTGTTGGTTGGCAGAAGGCAGATACTTAGGAACAAATCCCGGTAGGTGGCTTAGTTTTTAAAATAAGGTTTCATCTCCACAAGGATTCTGAGATCTATCAGTGAAAAAGCCAGGAGAGAGAAATTGCAATGCAGCCATCTGAAATTTAATCAAGAAGTTAAACTTACTGTAACAAACATAAAAGTTTAAGTTATAACAAAGGTACAGCTTTATATGTGTTTGATGAAAATTAATAGGGTATGGGAAAACCTATATTCTTAACAATTTTATATTGAACTTCTGTTGACCTAACTCAATACATTAATATTTAGCCAATAATTAATCCATCAGAAGTGCTATAATGTATGATTATTTCCAAGCAGAGCTTCAAATTGAATGCTTAATACATTTTTTTGACTCATTTCATAATCGCAAACAATAAAGCAAAAAATGAAAAGGTTCTTTGCGGGCAGAGCATTTGAAGTCACTGTAGCTTCTAGTTCTGATCTTTGCAGAAATGCTGCCACTTTACATGAAAGCCTCTTTCTCTCTGATCAGGGATGAACACTGAAAATTTTAAAACTTGGCTCTACTTAGAGTATCTTTTCCCCTTTAAAATGTTGCAGGTTTTTTTTTTAAAAGGACTGTCTTCTCAGATAGTTGCATCAATTCCAAGTGCTGTCTTCTGCCAGGACATGCCAGAAGGCTCCTAAGGAAATCTGCCTTAGGTTTTAGTTTCTTATATCTCTCCTTTAACAGGTGATAGAGTAAGAACAGCAGAATCTGAGAGTCATGACTCTAGAATGATCTGAAGTGTTCAAGACATCTTACTGTTTCTTCTCCATTTCCCTTGCCTCACCAGTAGCTGGCTCAGTATCAGGAGATACATGTATAGTGTCCCCTCTGTTTACTGAGGTGCCCGAATATTCCTGCAGCTTAAACACTGATACAAAATTTTGAGCACAAAAAGCTATGTGTCCATTGGCTTTGTGACAGCACCTGAAAAAAGTCAGGTCACCGTGCTACAGATTTCCTGTGCCTTTGGGGAAATCTTGTGGCAGTCTTTAGTGAACAGTGCGGGCTTCTGTGGTTAGTCCCCTCCATGTTGCATTCCATTTTCCTGTATTTGCGATCTTCTCCTGAAATGCAATCAGTCACATGAAATATGTTGCAGCTTTTGTTCTGTAGTGTAAACATGGTTTTTATCTCAGGCAATATGCTTTCAAATTAGAAATTACTTGGGGTACCAATTTTTGCTATGGCTTTTGGAAAAGGAAATTGCACGCAAAACTGTTGAATTTGCACATATTACATGTGCCACCTCTTCTGCAGATAGATCTCCCTGGAGTAATGTGCTCTTATTAAAAGGAAACGTCGTCATTATATTCCTTTGAGATCACTTTTAGATTTATGGTTAGAAACCAGTATTTGTATTAAAGAAATATTGACAAGATCTTTTCTTATGCCCACAAAGAGTTGGACAAAGTGTTAACATAAAGCTGTATGAATGGGTGTAACTGTAAGATGAATCTGTTGAAGAACACAACTTTGCAGTCTGGTTAAAGGGAAGATTAGCTGAATCCGAGGGGGAATGTGAATAACTTTGTAAGCTAAGTGACATGATTCCATCTGCCCGATTTGGGTGACTCCCAAGCTGAGGCAATCTTTCTCTTGCTTGTCTTTTACAAACAAAACATGGACATTTTCAAGGACACAAGTGGCTGGAACAGTTTGTCCTTGCGCAGGCTGTCTGAGAGCTGGCAAGTCCTGCAGCCCAAATGCCCCAAACCACAGCCTAGGAGCCTTGGTTCCGGCCCTGAGTCAGGAGGGAAGAGTGCCATCTGCTGAAGTAGAGTCCAGTTTTCCTCCCTTTTTGATCTCTTATCCACATGCTCAGCAAGACTAACCGTCCTGGTAGGATTGAAAATGGAAAGGTCAAAACAGAATGTGGCATGGCTACAGGAAAGAGTAGCTCAGCCTGCAGAAAAATCTGCCTAATCCAGGCAGAAATGAACTCAGTGTTTTTAGTATTGCTCTGTTACTTCTTTTCTCTTCAAGGCTGTTAACGTTGGAAAGTGTTATTTTGTTTTGTTTCATCTATGCCTAGGAGAGTAGGTTGGAACTTTGTTAACGCGCATTCCAGTTGGTTCTTAATATATAGCAGATAAAGAGAAAATCCATGCATAAAAATCACTTCATGCCAAGATTGCATTCAAGAGCATCTGGGAAACTTTGAAAGCTTTATTAGAGAGTGATGAGGTCTATTTTGTGAAACACAAAGAATATATAGTAAATTACCTTGTCAGTCTTGCTTCCTTTCTTTCCCTCATCTCTGTTGCTTTTCCCTTTCTCTTACTTAAGGTGCCCAATACAACTTCACACTTATTCTTCTGAGGAAAAGTGAGTACATCTGTCCTTTTCCCTTGGTGCTAAGATTAATACTGTGCTGTCAACATGTTGTCTACCTCCCCAGGCTGGTCCAGCCATTTCAGCGAGAAAGGAGACTTGCCTTGCGGGTTTTTTTCAATGCTTTCAAAAGGCAACTGATGTGTTCTAGTACGCTGAGAGGAGAGCTGTGTTACTACCATGGTTACAACTCCCACTGCATCCAGCAGAGCTGCAAGTACAGCCCAGTCTCACAGAAATAGTAGTCTCTTCCCAGTAAGACAATTAGTTTATCTTGTAGCTAAAACGCTGTTTAAAAAACCCCAAATGCCTGTTGTTTTCTTCCTCTGTTACACAGCAGACTCTGAAGGAAGTAAAGAATCAGCACCACTAGTCACTTAGATTAATTTGTGGTCTACATTTTTCCTAGCTTCTTTTAGCATTGACTTTCACTTCATGGAAAAAGACTAATCCTATGACTTTTCTTCACTGTTTATTATTATAACATTTTTTTGCCTGACTACATAGAAGCTATATTGAAGTGTATTTATTATCAGAGGCATGGTTATCATTTATTCAGGTGGAAATGCTTTTCATCTAAAACCAATCTGCCTACATCTTTTCATGCAACTTAGATCATAAAATGCACAACGTGAACAAGGTGTCTCCTTAATAATGACTAAGCATTGTATAACCTGCCCTCAGCTAATGAAAATAAAATAGTGTCCTTTTTCACCCTCACTTCAATTTTAAGATTCTGTGGTTTTGCTGTATTAGTCACACAACGCACGTGTGGCTTTGCTATGTTGCTGTTCCATAATCATCTTTTTTTCATGATTAATATGGTGAACTGGTGTCAAAGATGATTATTCTGGCTATCTGTTTAGGCACCAAGAATGACTCATTTGCCTGTAGCTATGGATTGGACTTCTTTGATTTGCTGCTCTCTTCTTCTCGTTAACTCTCTTGTAGATGGGTTATTAATAAAAGCAAAACATTTATCCACCTCTGGTTACACAACTCTAGTTTTACATTATTATAACAACCAGCATTAGGGTATTCTGTTTAATATTTAGCGGACTGTTTATTGATGCTCCCATAAAAAAATAATTTTTGAGAGTTTATGGGACATCAAAGCCATTACTGATTTTGATATGTAGATTTTATGTTACAAATGATGAAGTATTTCTCTCCATTCCTTGCTGTAGACATTTTTGTTTTAAGTACCTTCCATAAGTCAAGATGCAACAAAGCCCAGAAATCACATGCCCAAAAAGGCTTTTTCTGAAGTATGAACTCGCATATAAGAAACTCTTAAAAACCTGCACCCCTAACATAAGCATTATAATTCATAAGAGGCGGGGAGGAGGTATTAGTATCCTGCCTCTAGCATAAACATCAGGCTTGCTTTATACCACCACACTGGGCCTTCTTTTGGCTTCACAATTCGGCGGGGCGGTGGGATATATGGATTTGTTCGACAGCGACTCAGGGCACAAGGAGAGAAGTCCTGGGCCGCCCAGAGTGAACTGCTCGGCCGTCAGAGCTGGGAGAGGGGGAAAAAAAATCATCCTGTGCCGCAAGCTCTCAGGTAGGGAACGTTTTAGGAAAGCTCATTTTCCCGAATCGCGGAGCGGGGGCGGGAGTGGCGCGAGGCCTTGGCCGCTGCTCCCCGTCGCCTCACCGCGGCGCTGCCGGCGGCCTCTTGGGGCGGTCCCACAACTGCGCCCGACGGCCGGCTGCGGAGGCGGGTCAGTCAGCTGAGGTGGGGGGGAGCGGACCCCTTCCTGCACTGAGAGAGGGAGTAAAATGGTCACTCCAGCTGTGGGGATGATGAAAATGTTATTTTGACGTTTACAAACAGGGCAGAAATAGATGGGAGGTGGGTCCTGGTTGGAGAGAGAGAGGTGAGCCGAGAGAAGCTGATGAGTCTTAATTCTCGCACCTGGCCTGTGAGGAGAGCGTGCAGCAACAAGGTGCCTTTTGGCCATTACCTCTTTGAAGAGGCGTGACTGGTGACTGCTTTTCCTGACCGGACCCAGTGCAAATGTTGTTGGGAGGTAGCAGAGACAAGATGCCCTTTTATGTAATAGATAACGCTCCTGAGGGATGATTGGTCCGGAAAGGGGCATGAATGATATGAGGACCCCAGAGGGAAAAGCAGGTGCTGGGGTGTACTTAATCAAGGAAAAGCAACAAAGCAAGCATGCCTTGGCCTTGTTAGTGGTGCCTTCTGAAGGTGAGAAGATGGAGCTGCTTCTCCCATTTCATGTGCTGTGGAAGGACAGAACAGGATAGGACAGAGCAGGGAGGCACCGATGAAGGCAGCAGTGGAGTGGGCTGATCCTGAATGCTTTCCTGTGGAGTGCTTGCACTTGAAGGTTAGTGATGGTGATGAGTACTTTACAGAGTGGTCATATAGAGGGGTTTGTTGCTTCACAGCACCACAGCTGAGTTATTAACATGTCTGGTTAATTTTACAATTTTGAATACTTACAGCTGCTGAAGTTAAGGAAGAGCAGGAAACTAGTTGAGGCTTGTGGCTAGTTTATAAGAATACAGAAAATGTCCAGGAGAAAAATACCTTCTTATCTGTAACTCTGTAGAAACTTGCGAAACTCAGCCTGTCAGGTTTCTCGTCAGTGAGACTCTTTGTTTTGTTTTAGTTCTCCTTTGAAGCATCAGGTGTTGTTTTTTGTGTATGCTTGTTCTCTGTAGGATTATAAAGCATGAATAGCCTTCTTAGTAGTTCAATTTAGAATTAAAGTCAGGAACTGTGCTTTCTCTCTAGAATAGGAACAACAACAACAAAGAATTTTGTTCTGACTTGCAACATATCTATTCGTTTAATTTTAATGGAGAATACAGCTAAACTCCAAACCAACCTTACCGTTGCTCTATAGATGTACTAGAATACTGCACTGTGTGGCACCAATATTTAATGCCGTGTAGCAGAAATATTTACTACGAGCTGAGTGCTGTTGTCATTATTCAGACAAAATATTGGAAGAACATAAATGTGAAACATGTTTTAAAGAAGAGCAAATAATAAGAATTTTTAATGGGACTTTCCTCTGGTGTGTGTGATAATCTCTGCCAAGTTATGAACTACCAATGTCTTCTTGGGCAATGCATGAGGCACACCATGTGCAGTCACTACTATTTTTAATGATTCTTATTTAAACACTGAGAGATGTTTTAAAGTTTGCCATCAGTATTCAGGAATACTTAAAAATAATTATGGGAATATGCATAGAACCTGTAAACAACAGGAAAAACAGGTGATTTGCAGGAAAAAAAGAGAAAAAAAAAAAAACCAACCAAAAACCAATCAACCAACCAAAAACGAATCAACCACCAAACAATCTGGTCTAAAATATCTATGTATTTGGGGGGGTGGGGCAGGCCAGAAGGCATTGAGAATTACTAAAAATCAAGAAAAGCTATACTTCATAAAGAATTTTTATATTAATGGGAGAAGGTGGTTCGGTCATATAAACAAAATGTGGGGCCAATGTGTGCTGTAGAAGGAGGTAAAAATTGAATATAATCTTGTCCTGTCCAAAAATAAATTAATTGCTTTTTTTAATGTTCAGTGCTTTTTGGCTTGGACAAAATTTGACAGGTTTGTGCAAAAGGAGGAATGGAAATGAAACAAATTTCAGGAAGCTTGATACTTTGGAAGTATTTAGTTAATCTTTATTGCAGAATCCTAAAGGCAGTGTCACACAGGATGTGGTTCTCCGTATGAAAATGTTAAGCAGTAAATAATTGCCTGTATCATTGGCTCTAAGTAGGAGGGTAAACATTTTAACCCAAGCGAACCTTGCTAGCCTGTGGTCCTGACACTGAAATTTGGCAATGGAAGTGTTTTTTTAAAGATAAATAATGTTCCATAGAAGTTGGGAAACTTTTGAATTTGTTGCAGCTGAGATTATAAAACCCTTCATTGAATTACTGGGTAGTATTATCTTACTTAATGAAACTCGTTTATTTCTATAATGGTTAGTGTTGGGGCTGGTAAGTATCAGGTGAGGAGAGTAGGAAGCACAGTGTGGGTGTTCAAACCTCTTACTAGCAAAGGCCTGACTGTATCAAACTTAATACGTTTATCCAAATTGTGGGGTTTTTTCATGTGTTTATTTTTTTAAAACAAAGACTGGTCATCACTAGATGATTGTCATGCACAACTGACCTCTGAATTCCACTGCAGGAAAACTGCCTGCTCCTGCTCCTTGACACTGCATCTTAGATGTTTAGTTGCAAAGAACTTTGTATTGAGAATGTTTCTTCTGCCCAAACAAAAACTTCCAGAGAATGTTTCTTCTGCCCAAACAAAAACTTCCATATGTATGGGTTGTGGTTTTAGTTGTATAGTTTGTGTGGGATTTTTTTGTTCGCTTTTTTAATTTGATCCAATGCTGCTCACAATTTAATATTGTGGTTCTTACGTTTCATGCCACTGTAATCATCACCTGCGGGGCACTAATCTCTTAAATTTTAGTGTCAAAGTTCTTTCCTTAGAGGGTGGGAGGATCAAGAGTACAGTGTGCTTGAGAATTAAAAGTCTTTTAGCAATTTGGGATTCCTTCCGTTTAAACATTATGGAGAAAAAAGGTGCAACCCTGACTCCCCCCTCCCCCCCTGCCCCAACTTGGGGAATAATGGTTTTCTTCTTTATTGGAATGATAAGCACATCAGGATAAATCTCCCTGTGGCCTCGTTCTTGAGTCATGCATGCGTAAGTGCTGCTGTACTTGTTACTGCTACAGCAAGCTACATTTCAGAGGTTGTCTGTGAAACCTGCAAGTATCAGCAAAGTTCATCTGGAAGGTGTTTAACTCTGACCATTGTCCTAATGATGCCTAAAGCAGGAACAGCTTAAGACCTTTTTGAATTACAGCCTATTATTTAAATATTTACTGTGTCTGTCGTGATATATAATTTGGTTTTGCATTTTTAAATATAATTACTTTAAAAAAAATTACAGGACTCAAGCCTTCTATTTGATTGCAAAAGGACTGAATAATAAGTCTTCCAGTCCCCTTGAAATGTGTTTATAAACTACTGTTTCCTCATGACAGCATGGTAGCAGAGTATTTGGATTCCAGAATAGTGAAGAGAAAATATTTCTTGTGTGTGAAAGTCAGGCTGTATCTTTTATAAACAGAGATAGATATTACTAAGGTTCAGACTTCCTTTTTTTTGGAGACCAGTCTCTGCATTAATACTGTCATGTGTGGTAATTTAAATAGGGTTTCACCATGGAATGTGAAGATGGCTGTTATACAGTATTCCTGTATTTACTGCCTGATTTCTTGGTATGTACATTGCCAGCGCCTTTGACAGGCTAGTATTTGTTAAAATGGGTAACATGAATCTTTAATGTCTCTCTTCTGTATTTATGTAATTATTGGTCAAGCAGCGTGACTTAGAGGGCGGTTTAAAAATCCATTTTGTCACACAAGTATTCATTTGAAAGCACTTTTATTTATTTCTTAAGAAAACTGATGTGTCAGTTCTGTCAAAGCAGTTGACTGTCACAGAGGAAGCGGGTGGAAAGAACTTTTACCTAGACCCAGTCTAAAATCTCGGTATTATTTTTTTGCAACTTGTAAAGTTTGGCGAGTTGTGCACTATGGTGATGACTTTAAATGAGGTGTTCCCTTTACCCTTTCTGACAGCATACTTGCCACCTGTTGTGATTTTTAGTGAACAGTGACACATTTGAATTGGTTGTCCTTCAACCCACAATCCCTGAGCACTACTTATGCAGCGGAGTTTGTCTCTCTCAGTGCACAGGAACATGCTTAGGGTAGCAAGAAGAACATCTTGTAGCGGAAGGAACAAAGGATTTAAGGATGACAGTAGATGAAACATCAAGAAAAGAGATTGCAGCTATTAGAGAAATTGTCGATTGTACCTCAGTGAGAGGCTGTGGGGGAATTCAGGAGGAATTTAACCAAATGCATAGTACGGCATTTGCGGGTTGCACAGGCAGTCCGAATTATTTCCTTCCTTTCTTCTATTCTCACGGAGCTAAGGCTATCATCTTTCACTTCTAGAAATATTTATTTGTGTTTTGCTTTGAAAGGTTATAGACAGAAAACATTTTTTATCAATAGAAGCGTAAGATTTGCTGTCAATATTCATGTTGAAATGAAATACTTCATAAAAACCTGGAAGGGTTTTAATGTCTTTTAAAAATTAAAATGTTTTCCAGAAATTCAGGTACTGGTCATTACATCCCAGTTAATTTCTTAGACTTTCAATTTAACAGAAAATAAAAATTATCTGGTATTTCTGTACTGAACCCAGTGGCAGAGGTATTTTCTAGTATTATATTGTAAGCTATAAAATATGATGACCAAATGATTAGTAGTATATGTTGAATAGCTATTTGTATTGTTGGAAGGGGAGACTTAAGCATCTGCTAGGTACTTAAAATGCCCATGCTCAGTGTTTGTGCTTTGGGTTTGGGGATTTTTTGACTTAGTGTTACAAAGGTAGATTCTAGTTGCTTTTTTTGAAATAGGTGTTTTGTCTAAGATAAGTTACTCTAGCTCTGTGTTAGCTGTGTGAGTCTGTCTTATCTTTGCTTTTTCTTCGATGTTACTTAAAGTAACCTCACTACAGGTTGGGATCTGAACTGGTAAAGCATTTAAAAAAAAAAAGTTATTGGGTATCTCTTTACAGCTTCAGTGTAAGAATTTGGTAAGCTTAATTCCTGGAATATAGAACTACCCGCTGATACAGCACCATAAATAAATCCCAATGTGTTCATGAAGTTCTCATAAGTTAATGAGTTCTTTGTTTATGTAGATTAAATAAAGCTGACTGTTATGATTTTTAAACTGCTATGAACCTGCTTTCATATAAGTACAAAATAAAAGATGTTCTGTTATAACTTAGATAGGATCAAGGTTTGTATTTTATAAATAGAATGTGGAATTACATTAGCCTTATTGATTATGTCAGCAGATGGCAAGAATAAGAGTGAATGAAATAGTTGAGATTTAAAAAAAAAAATCAGGAAATGATACATGTCTCTAAATAGTTACATTAAATCTTGTGAAGTCTGAGAATGTAAAAAGGTGTAGGGGTGCTAAAGTAATACTTTTAATTAGGAGAACCTCATTTTATTAGCTTTCTTTGATTATTCTGAAAGGTTACAACTGTTTGGTCTTCTCTGTGAAGGTTTAAGTGTAAAATTGGGTAATAAAGATGTGTGTGTCAAGAATCCTAAGCAGTGATTCAGAAACTAGATGCTATGGACATATAAAGAATGATACAAAATTTGTCATAATAGGCTGTAGGTTTTTCATTTTTAGCTGCTGCGAGACAAATAATTAATCCTACATTAGGATGTAGAAACAACTGTTCCGGGTCCAATTAAAACTTTATCTACAGTAGTGATGAACAGTAGGACTTATGACAAGCAGGAACAGTGCCACTGGCAGATGTCTAGAAAAAGAGTTCAAGAGCTTCACAAGTATACTTGGATATTTTCCTAGCCCTTCAATGAGGGCCCAGAAAATCTTAATGCAAGTTTAGTGTGCTAAATTTGGACCAGGAGCTTCCTGAGGGGTTTGTTTGTCCTGGTACAAGCATGTCATGGTGGATGGAAGCATCATCTTTGTTTCCTCCAATACAAGAGCTAGGGACTGTCCAATGATATCAGCAAGGAAATAATGAACAGTGGTCACCTAATTGGCTTTGTTATGCTGCTTATAAACTGCTGTCATACTATATGTCATATCATTTCCCTACACTAAGAAGTCCTGATCTGTCCGGCTCTGTAGAAGTTATTTGATACAGTTAATTGCTCTTCTCTGTTCCTCTTTCAAGTTCTGTTACATCATTTTTGAGAGAGAGTGGATTGGGAGCTAGAACTGCAAAAAGCACTTTATATGCAGGAACATTATGGATTTATGCAGTAGCATAATGATAGTCTTTGTTTTGGCTTTTTTCTTCTTCTGAATAATTTTAAACATTCATTCAGTATGTCTTTTAACTGCTAGCGAAATGACAGCTTAGTGTTCGGTAGAGTTGTCCATTATGGTATGAACACCTTATTTCCATGCAGTAGCCGTCAGTTCAGACTTTGGGATTATTTTTTTTTTCCTGTGTCTCTTCCATTCTGTCTGCACTGACTTTCATCTGCCACGTCTTTTCCTGTCAGTTGGTGCAACAAAGTTCTTTCTACAGTTCTTCACAAATAGCCCTTGAGTTTAGTACCCTAAATAATCAAATATCATAAGCAAACACTTTGTCAAACTACATTTACACGTTCCTTTGGGCAGTTTATGAAGCTTGTTGAACTGAGGAACCTGGAGCAAAGAATCCTGCAGAACTCAAAAAAAATTACTTGCCTCCAGTGTGAAACTACCTATTTCCTTTTTCCTTCTACTTCCTTTTTTTAAAGTCACTTGCTTATTTGTGTGAGGAGCCTTTTTCCTAATTCATGGCTGCTTGATTTCTTTAACAGCTTTTCGAAATGGAATTTTGTGCAGGACCTTTTAGAAAGTCAGGTAGAGCGTGCCAGGCAGATCTCATGTGCTCACCTACTTCAAAGGACTCAATCTATGTAAGAACAAAGGTCTACAAGACATGAACTCCCCTAATAAGAGTTGTGCTGGTTCTTCCTCAGTAGACTTTTCTGATGTGTAGTGCCATGCCCAGTGTGGGCATGAGGCTGTTGGTGTGTAATTCCTCTGACTTACCACAGAGCCCTTCTTGAAAATGTCACCAGCACTACCTTCTGGTTCTGAAATGCTGCAGTGGTTTTGAAGTGAGAGATTACACTCCACAATTAGCATCTCAATAATTTCAGCTTTAAATTCCTGAAGAGCACTTGGGTGACCTGTTACTGTTCATTTTGTCAGGTTTCCTTTCTAGGACATCTACCAACACATCCATTAGAGAGAGGCTCCAGTATGGGAAATTCCTCACACTCCTTCACCATAAACTCACGTAAAGGTTTCACAAGGTTTTATACTGTAGCCCTGTCTTCTCTGACTGCTCCTTTTATGTCTTTATTTCCCACAGAGACTCCTTGGAAGTTTTCCCACTTTGATATCTTCCAAAAAATGATTCATTATTATTTTTTATGCTGCTTGCAAATTACTTCTTAAACCCACTTTTTGTCATGTTAATATTAATCTGCCAAAGTTCACAATCCTTTCGGGTTTTCATGGTGGGATAATTCTCAGCTTTTTAGAGGATGCTTTCTATCTTCTTTTTTTTTTTTTAACTCACCTGCTTAGCCATGCTGCAGCTTTTCCTTCCATTTTGCTTGCGTGCTTGTTGAGAAGTGTTACGCCTTTGGTTTGTTCCAGTTTGTTTTAAGAACCTTCACATTGCTTCTAAAGATGTTTCTTTTTTGGTTTCCTGTTCATATTCCCCTCTTACGTATTTTCTCATTTTTATATAGCTCCCTTTAAAAATTAAACATATACATTATATATACTATAGTGCTGATGAGGATAATATAATTATTACACAAAACAGGGATTCTTCAGCAATTTGCCTGGTTTTTGCTGATTCTGGAAATGTTACCACCAAATCTGAAAATGGGGAGTCAAGTGGATTCTTATTCATGAGCTTATAAAGTTTAGTTGACATGAAAATACAGGAAGGCTTTTTCAAAATTTGTATATAATACCAGTTAATACTATCTAGTATTGAGAGTCAGTGCATTTGCTAAGTGGATTTATTTGCTAGGATCGAATAACAAACAGGAAAGCTACAGAATGAGTCTGCAGTTTTACAGTGGTTTTGCTCTTGATTCTGCTTCTATAAGAGGAGCGGAGAAAATGGACTTAAAATTATGTTTAAATCCACTGCTGAGGATGAAGAAACTTTGGATCTACTTTCCTGTGGTTAAAAATACGGGAGGAAATCTCAGAACTCCTCAGGTATTGCAGTTCAGTGTGAACAAGTACTTGAATTTTAAGATACTTGCTTCAAAATTCTACTTTCTTTGTAGCACCACCAGTTTTTAAGAATGAATCCTGACACCAACTATCATACCACTACAGCTTTGTACCAGTCTGTCCTTGCACTGAATGGAAGCCTGAAAGTGGAAAAATAGTTCTACTATCAAATGTAAAGTTTGACTCATTGGCTTACATCTGAGAGTCCTGTCAAAAGTTGGCATAGTCCTTATGTGTACGGGTACTCCTTGGGTTTGGTTTTTTTTGTTTGGATGGGTCAGTCCATTTTAGTCTCCTTGTTTGTAGATGAGGAAAGCAAAGTCCTGTTTCTGTTGAAATGTTGGCATGCAAAAAAAAAAAAATTCGCTCCGAGAAAAAGATTTAAATACTGGTTCATAAAGACATACACTGCAGAGTAGTCTCTCAAGGAGAGAGGAAGAAGAGGACCAAGACTATCATTGGTAACTTTAGGGTAAAGAGGAGCTGTTAAAGGCTTCTGAGAGAGATTTGCTGAAGCTGCTGCTAATACATCTTTGTTACAAATGAGTCAAAATAACTTGGACGTGAGAACTGGTAGCTAAGAGAGAAACTGAATAATTGAAGTGGTTCAAACACTTGTTCTAAAATTCTGAAGATCTAATTTGATATTTAGTATTGGGAGGCTTAGCCATTGAAGAGATGCTTAGTGTTGATTTTGGTAAAAGCTATTTTAATTAGGTACATAACCAATGGGTTCATGATCTTGTCATATCCTTCCAGTTGTCTGTAGAAGATAGATTTATAAGTATTAATACTTTACTGAAACTAAATAATTAATCACTCTTTGTGTGGATACTAATTTAACATCTTATGTAGTTTCTTTAGTTGAATATTTATATCGGTAGTCTACATGTCTGGCTGAATATGAAAAATGTTGAGGTCTTTCACTTGTTTTCTTTTTCTACTTATTTTCCCATGTTTCTACAGTATTTGAGGTAATGTTATATCTGCAATTTTTTTCATATAAATTTAGTTTCTAATCATAATCTGAATTGAGAATTTTAGCTTTTAAATTTTAAAAGATAAATTATCCATAATATTGAGGTTCTTGTTATACTACTGGGGTTTATTATAGAATAAACTGAATCCTAAAGAACAGGTGAACATGGTGTTAGAACTGAACTCTTGTGAATATTATCAAGTTACTATGCAGACCAGCCAGATTCTTTCTTTTCCTGTCATGAAACGGTAAATGTTGGGTGAATGCACAGTATTGTCAGCCTGTGGGATTCTTGAAACCCACAGAGTTGGAGAGCTTTAAAAGAGATTGGGATGATACTACAAAAATACATGAAGTGCAGTGTTGGTCCTCCGGTTTATTTTGGTCAAATAAAAGCAGAGCTTCTCTAAATTCCTGAGTGGAGCTGGAACAGCGTGTGCGACTCTTGCCTATTATCAAGTCAGCATGTTTTCTTTCTTCAACACTGTAGAGCTTTCACTGTTGCTGAAGGTTAGAAGGCTGGGCCACATCCATCAGTCAAGAGCCTTTTTGCTGCTTACTAGGATAAGAGGATATGGAAACTTTATTCTAATATTTTAAACACTGTAAGCAACGTGATACTTAAATTCTAAATGAATACATTGTTGCTGTGGCTAGAAGAAATACCAACCTCAATCTGGCAGCCGAATAGTATGTTGTATTCTGGCATATTTTCAGATCGGTGAGGAGTGCATCCTTTCCTTCCATGTCTAATTAGCGGCATCCCTGCTGCAGTCTCTGGCCACTGAAGTATCTAAACTGGGTCACTTGCAGTTGTTGATAATCCTTCGTTTGGTACTGCACTGTGTCATCTGACTGTCATAACTTGTGAATTGTGACCTAGAATAATTGCCTAGGATACTGCCCCATGTCTGGTTTCCTAAAATCCTGGTTCTTCTCCCTCCACTGAGCTGTGAGGCTACTAACGATATTCCCGTTGACTGCTCATCAAAAAAAAAAAAAAACCCAAACCCCACGATGTGTCAGTACTGACACCAGTGCACAGAGCAGAGCACAAAATAGAAACATACTCGGCTGGTGTCTGCTTTCTGTGACTGATATTAGAGCAAAAGGAAGTCTTCAAGCGAAGTACTGGCAGGCTGTCCTTCTGCAGGGTGTAGCAGCCAGCTGCTGTGTATAGTACTAACCTTGCAGCATCATTAAATGTCACACCTCCTCCTTTCACCAGCTGAGACTAAAACAATATTTTGGTATCTGCGTAATGCTCGCCTCCTCAAACACTGTCCTTGCTTAAATACATTCTCTCTAAATCATTCTTTCTCCTTTTTGAAACATCTGGTATTTTTTTATGACCAGTACACACAAAATGAGCTCATAGCGTATGCTCCTGCAGGAGCTGCTGTAGGGGAATAGAATGCCAGAGACGGCCAGTTTGGCAGGTGTCACCCTGTGAAAGTAGAGGAAAAGTTGGTCATCAGCCCCTCACATGTGTTCTGAACTGTGCAGCTGCTATTGATCTGCTATGGATCAGAGACCATCCTACATTTGGTATCACTTTCATAGTCTTGGGGCGGGGTGGGGTGGTGGTGGTGTTTGTTTTTTAACCTGAACTGAAACCAGTTGGATAGTGTCTGCAGTGCTGAAGGGATTCAAGATTGTTTGGAGATGCTTTTTCAGTTATGTTAATTCTTTTTTTTTTTTCCCTCTCGCTTAGGGAAATAGCTGAACGAAAGCGGTGGAAATGTGGGCAGGACTGTCTTGTGAAAAAATAATGGTGTCCTGAATGCTGGTTGGTTTGTGATATAACATAGGGGAATGTTTGTGTCACCAGACATGAAGCTGACAGTGTAGCAGTAGTGTCTCAGCAGCTAGTAATTTGACTTTTCTTTCAGCGCCTCTCAAGGGTCTTGGTATGTGACATCTGTCACATGCTGTGAAATGATGTTTTAACTCCTCCTGAAAGTTTTTCCATGTTAAATACTGAACTTTTGGTTGGTTAGAGATTTAACAGATTTTCAAGTTGCATTATGAAATATCTGTAGGCTCATTTAGTTGCTTACAGTATAGAGAGGTCGTTCTGCTTTCTGTCATAGCTGAGTTAAACAGTTGTTGGAATTCATAGGCATCTAATAGTATTCTTCAAGAATTCTGTAAGAATTTCTTCACTAGTATGTGTTGAAAGATACATAGCAATGATTGGAAAGGAAGTTTTTGGTAGATGTCAATAAGAGATATTTGTGTCAGTCATGTTGCTTCTTCATTTGAATACTCTTAATATTTGTTTTCACTATTTCCCCCTTAAATGTAATTGGAATTTTATCTGGGACTAAATGACCCTGAAGATCTTTGTGTTTTGAGTGATTGGAGTTCAGAGGTCAGGCTTCCCCTTCCCCCCCCCCGCCTATATTGGAATCTTTTTTTTTTCCCCCCCTAATGATATTTCTTATGTTCTAAATACACACTGAAAAGGAAACGTTCTTGCTTCTAATAGTATGAAAGGTGTGTGTATATATATGACGTGATTATTATAGAAGTAGTGAAGGATGAAGAGTGATAGGAAAAATATAGTAGCCTGGTGCCTTTGGAAGTCTTGGAGGTAGATATGATCTCTGTGTGTTTTTTCAGGAGTCTTTTCTTGTTCCTGCATCCTAATTCACATAAATAATCTAACTTTGTTTTATAAATTACGAGGTTATCTAGCTCTTTGACAGTGTAAACCATGTTAAGGTTCAGTTTTCCTTGGAAGTGTTGTGGTTTACCTGATACATTTTTTTTGTAAGAAATCAAACCCCCAAATTTTAGATATTTAAGAGCTATGTCTAACATGAGACCGCCATAAGAGACAGGAGCTATTGAATGTACTGATGTTTTCCCAGTGTGCCATGATTACAACCATATCTGTTTTGAGTAGTGATGTGCTGATCAACTGTGGAAATTCTGTGTTCAGTGGCTCTTGACACTTCTCATTTCTCCCATGTGGAGGAGTGATGGAGTGGCTGAAAATAGAGCTGCAGTTTAAAGTACAGATGGACAATGATTCAAAACCTTGGGGGGAAAAAATTGTAATGCTGCCTGGAGTTAGGCATATCTGTCTGTTTTTAAATATTGTGACTTTCATTTGTAGCTCTGTATTTTTGACATCCATTCAGTGAGAGGAAAATGCACGATACTATGGCTAACACGTAACTGTGCAGGAGCAAATTGAATGAATGTTAAACTAAGATGGATCCAACACTAGAAAGTTCAAGTGCGTGCAAGAACAGTTTTTAAAACTAGTAATTTCTCACTGCCAGTAAATCACAAGTATGTATTGCATGCCTGGTTAAGCCTAGCTGATTTTAACTGAAGTTCAGTTATGTTCTCTGGGTTTGTAAAAGCATGCATACTCTTTCTTTAAATCTGGTGTGTTTAAGAGCAATTTGGTTAGCTTCAAAGATTGAGCTGTGGATTTCTGATGTCTGGAACTCTGAGAAGTATATGCCATCTGGCTTGGCATATTGGTTGGCTATAGAGAGGCCACACTTCAATTATAATATGATGAATTGAGAATGTTGTTGTGGAAGGACCATTTGTTGTCCATAATAAATCAGTTCTTGATTTATGCTGATGCACCTGTTATGTGTTAGGTTGTTGTCAAAAGTAGCTTCAGAAACACATTCACCCATACTCAGGGCTACATACAAGTTTTTCCCGAGTCTTGTATGTGTGCGACTCGGATAAAAAAATAAAATCTGCTTTGGGTTTTTATGCCTTTTTCTAGCTGCACAATAGGTGTCACGAAATGGAGAGAACTGATCAACAGGGAGCAGGCTTCTAACCTTCATGTGCATCGTCTTGGCTGATGGTAGGCAGAAGTGGGTTGCTGTTCCATCTAGCATGTGTTTAAGGGGTGCCTATCTTAGAGGTAAGAGGCAGATGCCTCTGCCAGCCAGATGATTCATAAATTATCTGAAGGGAGTCACAATCAAATGTATTTATAGGCACTAGTGTTGCTTTGCATTAAAACAAGGGTTTATCAGTAAATCAATGTGACCAAAACAAATCTTAATCCAAATTGTTTCAACAAAGATACTTGCTGTAGCTACTGTTGTAGACATGCGGCTTCACTGTTATGTACAAGATCAGATCTTCAAGCTCTCTAGAGCACAAGTAGCATTTAGCAGAATTAAACATGAATGTTACAGAATCTGTAGTTCTACAGGCTGCTGTCAGTTCTCTGGAACATGAATGATCCTGATTGAACAGGTAAGAAATTGCATTAAATTCAAAGTTGAGCATGATGTACTGAAGTACTTCGCAGGATGAGGGACAAAATGCTTGGTGCTGTAGTGAGTTGACATATATATGATTTAGTGTTGTGGCTGGTTGCTTGAAAAGCTGCTCGGGTAGATTTGGGGGCTTCATTATTCCATTAGTTGGTGAAAATCCTTAAAACGTGAACAAAATGTGTTGTGAAACAAAAAAAACCCTGCAAGAACAATCATAGATTTATTTAATCTAATTTAAAGTCCTGGAAAAGAAGGATAACTTACGTATCTGCTTTAGGTAGTTCTAACCCTAAATCACAACATGCTCTAATTCCTTAGTCAATTTGATAATAATGGTCCATCTTCACATATAGCTTGTTTTATTTAGAAATATGTAACTCTTAATCCAAAAGGACTTCATATAAATACCAAAAAAATTCCACTGATTAAATAATTAACTGACTGAAACTTTAGGAAAAAAGTTAACAGCAAACACACCTTTGAAATATTTTTATTTTTCATATTTTAAAAAGTTATTAATTGTCCATTATAATAATGTTTCTGGATAAATACAAGGTGTAGAATGAAAAAGACAAAGCTTTAGTTCTTTTGTTTGTTTTTGGAGGAAAATGACCAGAAACTCATGGTACGGGATAGTTACAGCATGAGTCTCAGTCTTTTAAACACTTCAATTTTTTTACTTGAAACTTACTGAGACAGTAATACTAGAGAGAGAAAATATATATATATTGGTAAAAAGATTAATAGAGAGCACAGATACTTTTCAGAGTGCTCTCCAGAGGTTTTTTGCCTTTTCAATGAAAAAGCACTGTGTTTTGAGGCTGGGCCAGATATGCCAGATTAGGTCTCCAGAAAATCAAAATAAGTGATTGTGAAACAGTTGCAATGTTGTCAATGAGAAAATGCAACAGTTGAAATTGTATCTTTTTCAGTGCTTGTATTATGTCATCATAGGAACAGGCCAAAATAATATTATCCGATTTCCTTCTGGCACAGCAAATTTTCTTAGTGGTTACGTGGGGCACTGTGGGGTCTGAAATGCTGTGCCTTTGAATCCCTTCAGAACTGAGCAGAGGAAGGCACAGTATTCGTAGGGAAGCTGTTCTTTCCTTGTGCTTGCTGCCTTTCAACTGGATAAATTCCCCAGGAAAGAAAGATGTCACCGATTTATGTACTGGCTACATATATGAAGGGAGTGGTAGTTGTGCTGTGTTCATCCCCACAAGCATGGAACAGTTTAGCCCAGAGCATTTTCAGTATCTTCAGCGGTCTCCAATACTCTGTCAGTGCTTTTTTTTTTTTTTTTTTTTTTTTTGTCGAAATCTCTTCTGGCTAGATGGCTTATTTCATCTTTCAGCAGTATTTGCCCAAAGCATCTTTAGATTTTTTTGTTACATCTGTTCAGCTTTTTATCCATGAGATACCACTTATTGATTAGTTCCATTAGGCATGAGGTGAATATTATTTCTGAGCCTATCATGGTCTAATTTTTGTAAATACTTCTTTTTTTTTTTATTTCCGACCCCCCCCTCCACAGCATAAAAGACTTGATATCATGTCTCCTTTGAGTATTTCTCAGGGACTGCCAGATGGCCTGCTAACCTTGCTGTGTCCTCAGTCAGTCAGTATACTTACTGAGCCAAAATCCCCATCAGGTATCCCTCAGAATTCTGGCAGTCTGTGTCGGGCGCTTTGCTTTTTCGTACAACACAACCCAGAAGTGTTTCACAAGATCCTGATGCAGCTGATGTGTTTCAAAGTCCCTCTGGGCTCTAAAGCTCACTTTAGAAAGTACAGTAATCTGGATCTAAAGGATTTGTGTGAGTTCATTAAAGAAAATAATCATTTGCATTCTTGTTGTCATGCTAATCAGTAAAATATGACCCAATATGTTTACGTTGCTTATTAACTTTTTAAGATGGGCTTTACTTTCTTGTCAAATCCCATTTTATGGTTTACCAGATTCATTAGAAAGAAGTATATTAAATATAATCAACTGGTCATCCTTCCTATGCTTTTTCCTTCATGATTTACAGCGATGTTCACCTTAAAACCTGCTGTTTACTGTCAGGGTTGTTTTTTAAAACCTGTGGGTTGTTTTTTAAAATATAGGAGCTAACTGTACAGACACCTTTTGGGGTTTACTGATGTTTTTTATGATTTCAAGCAGTCCAGCTGCAGCCATTAAGCCCTGTGAGCCGTCTTCCCTTCATTTTTGAGTACCGCAAGTTAAATAAACACAGTCCTCTTGAAATCAGTAGCATTACATGAAACTTTAAGGTTATGCTTCAGGCTTTGCTGTTCAACTGTGATAGCATGTTCTTCTAACTCCTTCAAATTCTTTTTTCCCCCCAACTTCCACACTTCTGAAGCTGTGAGTGAAGAATGACTCTTCATATCTTTTGACTGGTCTTCCAGGAAGTGTTTTCTTTTAATACTAAAGGAGAAAGATTTGCTGGCATACATATGGTAAGTGGATCATAAATAACACTCAGGCTTTTCACGGTTAAAGTATTCTGTTTGTATATTTCTGGCACCTGGAATGTGATAGGTACCTGCCACAAAAAGGGCCAAGTCTTCAGATACAGGATTTCACTTTTTGTAATTTTCAAATGCTGTCTATAAGTTTGGGGGGTTTTTATCCATTGTTATGTATATTCACTATGAATCATTTGTCTGTCAATGTTTGACTTGCACACAAAATATATTCTTTGACTGTTTAAATTGAGCACAGATATTGTGGAGTTTCTTTGCCTTCAAATTTGCAATGTGGAATTTTATTAACGTGAGTAAGGCACATTCTTCAGTTACCATTGGAGGAACATATATATTAAGACAGTGCTTAAAGTTCATCTCCTTAATTTTGAAAAGGTGAGATTTCTGCAAAAGTTGCTCGTAGTTGCTTGTGTTTTACCACTGTTCTTTATGCAGTAAGATCCTCTTTAAAAGTCTGCATCTATCATGGGGCCCATCTCTGATTTTTATTTCTGATTTTTTTTTTTTTCATAAAGACTTGCTGTTTGTCAGACAAAATCTCCTCCTGCTGCCGTTGTAGATGAATGGAAAGCTGTATGAGTAGCCTACCTTTTTTATTAGAGTAGCAAGCTAAATGTATTGCAGGATAAAGTTTCTCTAAAGATACCTGGTTTTTCCAGTTGTCATTCATTTTGCATTGCTTCATCTTTGTAAGTTTGCCTTTAACTTTGTGCATGTATGGTCTGTAATAGTTTTGTCTTTAATATAATAGAAGTAGAGATATATAAACATATAATGAACAGGAATTACAAAGCATGCAAAACTAAAGCAGTATTTCAAACAAAGCTAGGGGAGATCTGGTGTTAATTCATATCTGCAGTTAATTCAAATGAAAGGTGGAAAATCCCTCAAGCCCCACCCCTTCAAATCTATGTGTAGTAAAGCTAGAGGTGGGGTGAGAGGGAAGTCTTGTGAAGAAACCTGTAGTAGTATATAAATTTCATGTTAGGAACTTCACTAGCTGGCTCAAATGCTGGCAGGGAACAGTAAGCTTGGTGTAGACTTGCGTAACTTTTTTTTTAATTTAAGACCCTGAGTTTGGAGCTGCTCCTGCCTTGTCTTCTGTGTTGTTCTATGTAGAAGTGGTTTTGCAGCAGTGTGCCAGCAGTCTGGAAACTTATTTTAACAGAGTTCCAGAAAGTCTGATCTAAACTTGGAATAACCCAGCCTTCAAAATCATGAACAATCCATTGGTGGGTGGTTCCTTGTCTTGCTCGGGGGGGACAAAAGGGGCCAGGGGTTGGGGAAGGAGGGAGAGAAAGAGGTTTGGTACTGTTCACAACTGTTTAGAGCAGAGGGTGGTATTGTCAGGGCTACTCTGAGTCACAGAGTTCCAGAAAGTCTGATCTAAACTTGGAATAACCCAGCCTTCAAAATCATGAACAATCCATTGGTGGGTGGTTCCTTGTCTTGCTCGGGGGGGACAAAAGGGGCCAGGGGTTGGGGAAGGAGGGAGAGAAAGAGGTTTGGTACTGTTCACAACTGTTTAGAGCAGAGGGTGGTATTGTCAGGGCTACTCTGAGTCTTAAAAGAAGTAAAAGAGAAGAACGTCTATTTAAAGGAACAATTATATCCTGAGCCAAATCCTCTCTATGCTGCTGTTATCTTAGATACCTTGATTTTGCTTTCTTTTATTTATATTTTATTACTTTTTTGTTTTAATTTTTTCTCAGGCTTACCACAAATGTTGCAAAATCTGAGTTAGACTTGGAGGGAAAGGAAAATTAAGAAAGGGGGAAAAAACCCTGAAATCTAAGGTTTTTCTTTGGATTTTTAAAAAAAAGAAAAAAATTAAAAATTACTGAATAGTGTTTCGATTTTCTGTTGTTTAACTGTGCAATTCAAGCATATGCTTTAAATGAAAACTTGACATGAAATTTCCTATATCAGGTTTTCATGTTATTTTTCAGTCCAACTCTATTACTACACTCCTAGGAGAGGAAAAGTAAAAATGTAATGCATATCTCAAGTTTATGGATAACAAAAAAGGCACAGATAACCTAATGGGGGCCCTTGAACTGGGCTTATTGGCATAGTAGGAGCAGAGTTGTATACTTCTGATAGTTTACTACTATACCTTACTCCTCCCATCTCTAAATGGTACATCACCAGTAAAACTAGCGATAAACTTCTGGTTAGAACTTGTTTCCACAAATACTCCTTTTTAGAACAGAACATTGCAATTTTTTTTTTAATATGGAGCTAAGTTTGGTATAAGCTGTCAAGCCATTTGTGGTTTCAAAGCAAGTTAAATGGTGTTTTGTGTGCATCTGTGCATGTAAATAAATGTCCTCCTCTGATATGTTTGTGATCAAACCTTACTAAAGCTAGCCAAGTGTAACTTGTTCTTTGATTTGTGTTCACCTGCAGACTGGCATGTCTATTAGCAGCTGATAACCTTCTCAGTTTGTTACCTTCTCTTGAAGCTGCTCTCTTTTAGGAAAAAATTAGGAGCAGTCCCCACTACTCTTAGTTTGGGCAATATACTTTGTATATTTATTGGTATCCTGACATGATTTGTTTGAGAATGGCAGTTTTAAATTATGAATGGCCGTGTCAGGAATCCATCACTCGAAGACAGATACACTTACAAATATGCTATGAAGCCCTAATGTACACCTGTCCATGAAGAAGCTGGCTGGGAGTCTTGTTCAGGCAAATACCTCTTGAGAGAGAATTTTAATCATGGTTTTTGGACTTAGGAAAGAATCCCGTATTTTCCTGCTGTGTTTAGAGGAGAAACAGACAGTGTTATTTAACTAATTAAAATGGCTTCAAGGTATAGACTTGAACTTAAATCCCCAAATTGTTTTGTTGCAGCTTTATTTCAGTAGCAACCATAGAATGTTTTAGGGAGACATAT
>NW_008796218.1:14234976-14260292 GCF_000699145.1 Aptenodytes forsteri | reverse complement strand
TTTAACATTGTTTTATACCTTTAATCTTCACTAAAGCGTACTGTGTTTGGGGGAGAGGAGGGAAAAAAAAACCCCTCAAATGTAAGTGTACTCCCTCCCTATTTCATAAAGGAAAAGTAGTATCTATTTTGCAGAAATAAGTTGTCAGTATGTAGCAGTCCACAAAAAACTTCTTTCATGTGACCTGGTAAAGGGTAGTATTTAAGATACAGCTTGTAGTCCAAGGAAAAGAATGTGCCATCCAAGAAGATGGAAGAGAAAATGGAATATTTCTTTATCTTCCTCTAAATAAGAGTATTTACAGGTTGTATTTTATAGTTCATTTTGTGATGAGGTTTTCACAGTTACAGTGCAGTCGGAAGACAAAAGTGGACCTTAGGAGGCAGACATTAGAAGTAAATAGATGATAGCTATGTGTACCTATTGTAAATAGGCTTGAAACTTTGTTAGATGTATTAATGTAAGTGTGCAGGCCAGTTACAGAACCTAGAGAAAAGAAAATTGAAGTTTGTGGACAGCTAGTGTGATAATTATTTCCTTTTCATAATGGAGCATATATTCCAGTCCTGAACAATGAGAAAAGTTGCAGTTACCTGCCTTTTCTTTATTCCATGTTTATGGAACGTGGGCAGCCTTGATGAGATCCAAAGATGACACTGGGGGACTTGCATAAAGTTGTTACAGTATTTGTAGAATATTCACATACAACAGCTCAGCGCTATACAGAAATAGCAAGGCTAGCACTGAACCAAGCTAGCTCCCAACCAATAAACTGTACTGGGGTTATAATGCCCTACCTCTTGGCAAAGAGCCTTCCCAAGCCAATTTGAGTATCTCTGCATCTCTCAGAGATAATGAGAATTGACCCATTTGGTATGTTCACAGTGGCATATGAGTTTATGGAAAAGGTCACCAGCATCACACCAGCAATCCTGGATTGACAGGAGATAAGACTATGGTTGGGTTTTTAACCTAGAGAAAAGAAAATTGAAGTTTGTGGACAGCTAGTGTGATAATTATTTCCTTTTCATAATGGAGCATATATTCCAGTCCTGAACAATGAGAAAAGTTGCAGTTACCTGCCTTTTCTTTATTCCATGTTTATGGAACGTGGGCAGCCTTGATGAGATCCAAAGATGACACTGGGGGACTTGCATAAAGTTGTTACAGTATTTGTAGAATATTCACATACAACAGCTCAGCGCTATACAGAAATAGCAAGGCTAGCACTGAACCAAGCTAGCTCCCAACCAATAAACTGTACTGGGGTTATAATGCCCTACCTCTTGGCAAAGAGCCTTCCCAAGCCAATTTGAGTATCTCTGCATCTCTCAGAGATAATGAGAATTGACCCATTTGGTATGTTCACAGTGGCATATGAGTTTATGGAAAAGGTCACCAGCATCACACCAGCAATCCTGGATTGACAGGAGATAAGACTAGGTACTGATGGTTGGGTTTTTAATCTTTTCTATTACTGGACAGGTTCTCACAAGTTCTTTATTGGATTTCAATAGTACAACTTGCACAGCATTGTAATTTTCATCTTCAAGCATGTCTCGCAACCCAGTTGCATCTACTGGACTAGATCTGAGTCCTAAAAACTATATAAGAGGCTTTTAAGGACTAAATTGGAAATGAACTATGATTATTTAGTTTATTCTCTGGTTAGATTGTAGTGGTTCCTACCTTATTTTTGTCAACAGCTGTGTGAATTGTAGGGCGAGAATAAGTGTACTGGATACAACTGGAATTGCATTTGCTTTTCATTTTCTTGATGTATTCTATGATTGAGTTGCATAGCAATAACTGGTCATGCACTGTGAGATGAGTGTATTGCCCTTAGCAGTGCAATTCTATAGGAATGTATTGTTAGATTGATTGCATATCAAATACATTAATTTTACCAAATGCAACATCTTTTTTCTAGAAATGAACACTGAGGATGATACTTAAAATGGGATGAGCTCTCATCTAGAATGGAGGGAGTGAAAAGGATCAGTGGAATTATATGGGATAATGAACATTTGATTGCTGCTGGGGCAAAAATGACCTAAAAAAATGTCTGTGTCCTGCAGTGAGATACCTAGAGTTCTGAATTTAACTCCTGAAAATGAATAATGAGACATGGTTGTATCGCTATGTTTATGTAGTGTCTTCTAGGCGCTTTGCTCTATGGAGTGAAATGTAATGAGAAATGATGTCTTGAAACTGAACCCTGGCTAATCCAAACCAGAAATTGAATGCACTTCATCACTAATGAGGATGAGTACCAGTTGGAACCAAGCAGTTGTGAAAAAGTCGTGGAACTAATGGTTGCAATTTGGCTCATATTTAGGTACTTGCTATGTGAAAGTTGGAATGGTTATCTGTAGCAAGAGGAGTCTTAGGATATCATAGCCTGTATAGTGTGCTTGGGAGCTTAAGGGATTGTATCTGCCCAGCTTGCTTAATTACAAAAGGATGCCAATGTTGTTCTTAAACTTCTTGTCACACATCCTATCCAGCAGCTCAAGAGATAAAAGCAACTCAGGGACTTGAGCGGTAGAGTTTTACAGCAGTAACAGTACCTTGTTTCCTACATTGATCTCCAGTTTTTGCCTGTCTGAAAGCAGTCATTATAGGGGCTGCCAGGAGGACAGAGAACAAGGCATGCTATTCTTCCTGTTGTATAATGAAGATATATGCAGCTATGTGTGAATTAAGATGGAAGAAGAAAAATAATAAACTGTGGAGAAATAGAAATCCCTATATTATCGGGGAAATGTGGGGTCATATTGTGGATCACAGCTAATACGTGGTAATAATGGCCATGGTATGCTTAACATTTTGGAACCTATTGTATTTCCCATTTGGATTAAATTAAATACATACATCATTCTAACAAACCTCTCCCAGCAGATTGTGAACTTTGGAAGCGGGGAAGGGAATTAATGGCAATGTATTTCATATTGGTGTTCCTCTGTCTAGTGATTCAATTATTTTCCCATAAAGAATTTACGGTTTCTACACAACAGATGTTGGTCAGCTTGTGAATAGGCATTGCTGAAGGTGGGGTGAAAAATGACCTTCAAATACAATAAACTCAACAGCTATTATTTATCTTATTGTCTAAGAGACAGGCCTAATAACCCATTTCAAAATAAGAGGGGAAAGAGAACTAGGACACAGTTGAATTGCAGCGCCGAAACCCTACGATCGAGAGCTGATCTCAAATACAAGAGGAGTCTGAGATGCCAAATCATGGGTAGTTCATCAGCAAGAATTGTGACTGCGGGAAACAGTGGTGAAAGAGCTGTCTTTGGAGTCTGAGATGCCAAATCATGGTAGTTCTTCAGCAAGAATTGTGACTGCGGGAAACAGTGGTGAAAGATAGCTGTCTTTAAAACAGATATCTAAATATAGGAAGGTAGTCCTGAAAATCTGTCCCTTGATTTTTCAATATGAAGCTAACTTCTGTAAAATGATCTACCTGAACAGCTTAGGAAATGGGCTCACAGAAGGGTCTTGTTTAAATAATTGCAAGTTAAACCAGTTATGATGTATAAAGAGGATTTCTGTGCTGAGTAATACCTTTCTGAGAAGACACCAGCTAAGTAACAATGTATTCACAGGTGATCACCATTTTTCTGTTTATAGTCATTTGTGAGACAAAAAAAAATCCTTTTCTAGTAATTAAATGCAAAGTGGTTTTGTGTGTTGTTGGGTTTTCTGTTGTGGTTTTTTTTTTTAAGGAGGGCTTTAATTTCTGTTTCGGAAACCTGTACTTGCTGTTTCATGTATACATAATAGTGAACCCAAACCTGCTTACATTACACAGGGTGTTTTGAAGGGGGCTGGGGCAAGACTTTTTTGTTTTTACATGCTAAAAATCTGCTACTGAAGTAAGTTTCATAAAAAATAAATTGTAAAGTAGTGATACAGGCTTCATGTCTGCCAAATCCACATAAAGCAGAGAGCCAAAATAAGTATACTGTGGAAATCAATATTGAAATTCATCTTTAAATACTTTAATATATGGCTTGTACAGATTCATGCATATAATTCCTAAGCTTTGCGTGCACAACTGTAACTTCATATGTTTTAGATGAACTGTGGGTGTAAGGATTGCAACTTACTGAAGAGATCCACATCTGCCCTATTTAGAGGGGGCAAGCAGGGGAAAATTATCTTGTTTCTATTTAGAAAATACATTTATAAATGTGAGTATTAAATTTAAATAGTGTTAACAAGCTTTCTGTCATGTACTCAGGTGAAGATGATGTTAATCAAGCATTGCTGATGATATCTACTGTGTAATAAATGTAGGCAAGTATTACAGGAGCGGCAGCTTCTGCCCTATTTAGAGGGGGCAAGCAGGGGAAAATTATCTTGTTTCTATTTAGAAAATACATTTATAAATGTGAGTATTAAATTTAAATAGTGTTAACAAGCTTTCTGTCATGTACTCAGGTGAAGATGATGTTAATCAAGCATTGCTGATGATATCTACTGTGTAATAAATGTAGGCAAGTATTACAGGAGAGGCAGCTGGACAATGATTTTAAAAAAAAAGTTTTCACATAGTGCCTTTTAGTAAGTATTAAATTCATTTTGGAAATTGTTTTTAACCTTGCAAACTGCAGGGAAAGGTAGCTTTAGAAATAACAATTTTGTTTATCTCTAGGATATGCAGTGATTCTGTAGCATGGTTGGTAAGGACAAGACTCTGGAACTAATTCAGGCTACATAACTTGGACTGCAACCCCTGCTGTCACCCTGGGGGAAAAAACAATAGTTCGTGTCGATACTAGGTCTGCCACCCACCGAGGAACAGGGCTGAGTGCCACTTGGGTGCCGGTGTTAAATCAGAGCAGTTCTCTGGACTTGGTGGAATTCAGGCCATAGCCCAAGACATGTTGAAGAAGCAAAGATGGAGCAAGCACCTAGTCAATATTAATTGAATAGGCTGAGGCAGGGGAGGGAAACAATAACCATGTAAAAAGAAAAGCACCAGAGGATAGTGTAGGGAAAATCCTCCCATGTCTGCATATTTTCCTCTATTTAAACCTCTAGTTGCTTGAATTTCAGACCTATCCTCTTGCTTTACTTTTGCCAGAAGTTTTATAGTTTAATGCAGTTATGAGCAGGCAATGGAAATAGTATCCTTACTGAAAAGCGAAGCAGAAAACACCTTTGGGTGTTTTGGTGTTAACAACTAGTGGAAGTTTATAAATTAACAGAGTTTACATAAGTCTTCACAAGCATAGTAAATATTTATTTGTGGGTTTTTTCCTCTTAGGAGTTAAATCACACAATAATATGCACAATCTTAGGGCTGGAATATGTACAGTAATGTCAAAGATGGGGCTTAAAATGTTCTAGCCTGTTGTGGAGCTGTAAAGGGACAAAACTGCCTGTATTTTTTTTTAATTTTCCTGCAGCAGAATTGCTGCAGGACCACTTGTGTGGCCACATCTCAGCAGTAGCATGCTGAGTTCTGGTCTTGTCCTTCGTTGATGGACTGGAAAATCCTGTCTTGTACATATTTAATTAGGTATTACCACTAAGCTTTTCACTTTACAGACCTAGTGGATCTCATCATCCACCTTTCTCTTACATATCACTTCATGCTGCAGCGATGTGTAAAAACTTTCATAGTGCCAGTCCCTTAATAAAATGCAGATATACTTTTCTACTCTCAAATTCAAGTTCTCCAACTGTCAGCTACCAGAAGAAACTTTGCTGATCATAACTTGATCAGGCTCCTCTGTTTTTCTAAAGCTCTGTGCTGTTGAATTGAGCTAAGACTTGCTTTACATCAGTGTGGTAATATTTGCTTTAATGGAGTTTCTCTAACTTTTTCTGTAACTGAGCATCAGGTAAGTTCAAATTATCAGATGTATTCTTCCAGACCTGCTCCCAGGGGAATAGCTTTGTGTTTTCCCACATTTAAGCAGCAAACAGAAGAAGGGGCTATAGTGATGAATGTAAAGGACTTTCATTTGTCACTCCCCTCTGCAACCTGTGAGTTCTTGTGCTTATAGCATCCTTTTGATTAATGCTTGAAATGGGACCATTACCATTTGGAGTTTATTGGACATCATGGCAAAGCAATACTCTAGTTACTTGTAAATTATTCCTCTGTCAGGAGGAGCAAGGAAAAAAGAAGCAGGATTCAGTTGTCTACCTGCTGTGCTGTGTGGTTGATAGGCCTCTAAATTGGTAGGAGGTGCTGTGTTTTCTGAATGCCAACAGGTGAATTTTGCAAGAGGAGAGGTGTATTTATTTTGCAAGACAGAGTGCTGGAGAGTACTGAAAAAACTTTAATAACATTTCCTTAGTAAGTTTTAAGTTGATTATGGATGACAAGCTTATTAGGAGCTGTCTTCATAAACTATCATCTATTCTTCTTTCCCTCTATAGCTTACAGCTCACTTCTTCTTAACAGGCCTGTGTTGTAATGTATGCCCTGTATTTGATTTAAAAAAATATTTCTATACTGTTGATGTTTGCTGTTGAAGCTTTCTTGCCCAGCTGTCTTGGTGCACTATGGGAGGGAGTAAGGACTGGAATGCCATTGGATTTTACCCTACAAGTTTGGGGGGGCAGACCCCACCCTGTTCTGGCATTAAGTTGTTTTCAAGGCATTAGGGTGATAACTCAGTCGTCTGACTTGGATAACTTATTGACATGGGGACTGTATTTACATCCAGGAACGTAGACTTGGATTGTAAGAGTTATGCACATGGGAATGTAGTATAACAATTCCTTCTTCTCTCAGTGCTGTGTGTTTTGTTTTAAAAGGAAATAATAATTACTCTGAGTTTAAAAAACAATTGTTTTCAACACATCAGGAAAGTTTAGCTGCTCTTGACTTTTTTTTCACTTGGCTGTGAATTTCTCTGTTGCATCCAAGTGGTCCATTTAATGCCTACCGGTTGAGCCAATTTTTCCTTTCTGCTTCAGAGGGCAACCTCTAGATCTCATCAATGCCACCAGCAGGGGTTGCTTGGAAAAAGTCACCTTTCTGTGAGAAATGAGCGTGCTTCTTATGTGAGCCCTTACAGCAGGATAATCTAGAGGCTGAAATACTGCGTTTAGCAGCAGTGTGTGTCAGTGCATGTGTCCTGATTAAGCAGTGCCCCTATGGGCAATATGTGAGTAATCCCATGATGTCTATAGAGTTACTTTGAATGTCTCAATGTTTAAGGTACTCTGCTAGAGGGAGATTATAGTTCTGTTAATTGTGGTACTGAAATGTTTCCGTATGCACGTATAAAATGCAGTTTGTTAGCTCAATGAAAACAGTAAGAAAAAATAATTTTACAAGTTCTGAAGTACTCCATCCGAGATCAGTGACAATAGCGATAGCAAACTAAATAATACATAAAAAGTAAACTATGTTATCCTAAAACTGAAGAAAGGAGGAGAGGCTGAGCTGGCAAGTTTTAATTGTAGTTGAAGTTCATTTCGTCTCATTCTTGAATTTACTTCTTTCATTAAAGACTCTTTTCTTTAGGTATTAGGCATTTCTAAAGTTTCCTACTGGTATTTTATCATTGCCTTCTATGTAAATTAGGTTTGGATTCATAACAATAGTCTGTTCTGCAGTTTTAAAATATCCTAATTATACTCCGTAGATGCACTGTCTCCACCTATGGTGGTTTTGGCCTGCCTTCCCATGTGTAAATCAAAGTTTCAGGACATGTGGTTTGACATCACTTCTTGCTTGTTTAATTTGGGTCATTGAGCTAGGAAATAAAAACAGAAGATGAGGGAGGCTGACTTGGTATTGAAGACACTAGTTTGGAATTTGTTAAATTCAGTTTTTTGTTGCAGACAGTGCCATAATTTTCCAATGTGATTGTAGCAAGTCGCTTGGTATCTGTCTTTTCCTCAATTTCCCAAAGAGGAAGATGATAGTGATGTCAAATTTCTTTTATGACCCAGTGGAAGAAATGGGGTCATACAAGCACTTGTGGAGATGTGGTTTCAGTAAACAAAGCTGAAATTTTGTATGCCAAATGCTGTAAGAAATAATCACAACAAATAGTTTATGAGCGATCTTCAGGCATCTTTTCTGAGTCACTGAATCATTCTTCAAAAGAAAAAAATTTTTTTTTTTTACAAGTAATGAAAATGTCTTTCAGTGAAAGAGAAAAATAAAAAAAAAAAACCCTCCTATATTTGTGTTGGATCACAAGAAGTGGTTTACCCAGCCTAAAAGGGAAGGTGTTGCAGTAAAGCAGGTAGGTCTCAATCATCTATCCACTGACAACTGATACTGAACAACTGTTCTCAGAGTTCAGCTCAGGGTGTCGGTTCTGGTGGAAGCTGCACTAGATGCTTTCTACAGCAATATAACAACCAGGAGGGTTGACAACTACTGCCATGTCAGTGACACACATTGATTAATGTCCTTGGTAGCAAGAAATTTGTGAGGAGGGTTGCACAGGGACATTAAAGTCATTCTTCTTGTCAGAAGTAAATGCTGCATGGTCTTCTGTGCCCCTCCCAGTGTTTTGCGGTCTCTTGTTCTTACAATCAAACCAGTTGTCTTCTTGTTTCACTGATGTAGGCACATAAAAATGGAATTTGTTGTGATATGAAATGTGAGAAATAAGAAACTAGTATGAACCAAATTTCTCTGCTGTTTAAATCCAAGGGGCAATAGTAAAATAGAAAACAAAGCAATATTGTGAGACTCAAATTCAGCAGGCTAAAATTTTTACAGCAATTACTGTTGATCTTACCTATTCCCGTCAAGAAACAGTGTCTGTGGTTTTTGGTTTGTTTGTCTTGCTCAAATTAAAAAGGAGGGGGGAAGTTTGGGGGGGGCTTTGGCGGGGGTTTTTTGGTTTTTTCCTTTTGAGGATAAAGAGGGTGATTTTCCCCAGAATGAAGTTGTTTGATAGATACCATTTGTAAGCTGGTCTGTCTGTTTTTACAACATTGTGATTGTGTGGATGATTCAGGCAAATACATTACTTTGTATCAAGTTCATGTATATTTGCAAAACTTAATAGGGGCAGATACCATTGATGATTTTTGTAATGGTATCATCCCCCTCAGAACAAACAGAATATATAAATCACATTTATTTTACTTTTTCTATTTGTTTAACAGATGTTAGTTAATTAATTTGTCATTTATTAGAAAAAGAATACCGGGGAGAGGATGCTGTTTCAGATTCCCAGACTGTAGAGTTTATGAAAACTAATTTAAATTGGTGGCATTTACTGAAATGCCACCAGGTGACTAAAATGAACAGCCCAGCAATTACAGCAGAGTATATTCTGTGTATTACAGTAAAACGACTTCAAAGTTCTCCTCAACTAGTGAGAATACTGGTGAGTGAATCATTTGTCATTCTCTTAAAATCGTTCTTTGTAGCCACAATAATAGAGTGGGCGTGAAATTGGTTTGAGGTGATGTGAGTTATGGGACAGCGATACATAGCACAATATATAGGCAGCATAATATGTCAGAGGCCTGACTTTAAGACAGAGGACAAACTCTGTCTTATATATTTAGTAGAACTATACTTTAAAATACATGAATGCATATACATAATATAAAAATATATTTCTTCTGAAGTATGGTTCTGCATTTTCTTACTGTACAAGTCTGCCCAAATTCTGTTCAGTATGTCTGTAGTGAAACTGGACCTTTAAGGAGCTTGAAATAAATTGCAGGGTTTTTCTGTGGAACACAAGCAGCTTGTTTGGGGATTGGTGTTAGCAGTTGATAGAGATTAACCCAGCTCCCTTTCTCTCCTTCACAATCCCTTTACTCAAATATTTGTCGGTTTACTTGTTGTTAAGGTCTCATCATAGTGATAAGCTCCTAGTTGAACACCTCATTATTCTCCATGAAAGAATGCGGTAGTAGCTGTATCTGCATATGTGAAGCCAAGAGAAAGAAGTTTTTGTTACTTCTTCCTCCCAATGGCACTTGATATAACCAAGAGAATTTAAGTTTCCTTGTAGTTGTGCAGAAGAGTTTATAGTGGATTTTATGATAGTATATATTACATTTCTGCAGATGTGATGAAGACAGCATGTCTATGCAAACATCCTTAACAGCTGTGGAAGTTTGACAACCGTGAACATACAGAAAGCAGCACAGAGATAGCAGGTGAAAGGTCATGTTGTCTTTTTCTTAAACAGTTGCTCCTTCAAGTACGGGATTTAGATTATATTAAGTGATAAAACTGTCCTTTTCCAATAAGCAGTGGATGGGGCAGTCAGTTTGTTTAAGGATGGTTTACACTCACGTATTGTATTCCTATTAGAGATGAACCTTGAGAGATGTAAAGAGGTTTTTTCCCCCTCCGTTTTTCAGGATGCTGTCTTAGAGACAAATTACACATTCCATTCCAGCCAGATTGAAAATGTAATGGGGGAGTTAGTTTTATTAAAAACAAAGAAAACTCTCTCAAACAACAGAAAGTTCTCTAATACGTTGGTTAGTTGTGTAGTACAATACTAATCAGGGTAACAATAGGCAAATGAAAAATAGGAATATTCCCGTAATTGCATTGTTCTTTAAAACATTAAAGCATCTGCACCTTCAGGAAACTTCCCAGTGCACTTTCAGGCACAGGTAAGCATGCTGAGGACAAGTTTTAATGCCTTAAAAGGTCATCAGGCAACCACAAAGGTGGAAAGTACGTATATTAGAGTGAAGCATAGCTCTAGCTACCCTCACAACTACTAGAAGTTCAGTGAGCTGATACAAGCAGCTAGTAATTTCTGTCTGTGGTCCATCTGTTCGATTAAAGACACTTACAAGAAGCAAATGGACTTTCTGAATAGGATTTCAGGTGTTACAGGTTAGCCAGATGGCACTTATTGTGTGTCTGTAGTAGGCTTAGTCATCTCCTTTCTATGGATCCTTTGTGTGTGAGATTGCTCATGCTTTGTGCTGTATTTCAGAGTGTACATCCTTATAGTTAATGGTCATAAATGTGCTCATGAATAACAGAGAATGTCATATATCTGCTTCATAACTGAAGACTGGCTGGCTTAATATTTTCTGTCAGTCTGTGTTCCTTTGCTGAACTGGGGTTTGGTTGGATTTTTTGTTTTGCTTCTTCAAAACTAGTTTTTCACAGTAAGTGTCTGTTTTCCATAGAGGTGTGGTGTTTTGGGGGGGATTTGGTTTGGTTGTTTTGTTTGGGTTTTTTTAAGTGGATCTTTGAGGTTGGAAAACTGGATCCAGATCTGGTGCCTCAGGTCTTTAGTCTTAGCAGGATAGCCTTTGTGGCTGGACTTTGCCTTTCTTGATGCATCACTGTGTCTCTAGTTGCATGGTGCAGTACCTTCTCTGATTTGCAGTGAGAAGGGAGTGGGCAATGGTAGACTTCTACGCTGACTCCCAGGAGGCATCGTGGTAGAATTTAAAAAAATTTCTTGCTCTTCAATTACTATTGCCCAAATAGTCTTTTCCTTATTAAATGTGTTGCACTAAAAAGCTTTTTATGGGAAAATACTGTTAAAATGGTATTATGGGAAAAATACCCTTGCTGGTATCTGCCTTGGTTTCTTTGCAGTTATGCTCACCCTTCCAATGGCCCTCTGGAGCCCAAGGTTGACAGTTTTGGTCCTTTTCAAAAGAGCTGGGTTTTACAACGTGTTGCCAGCATCCTGGGCTCCACGCCAGGAGGAGTATTATGCTCATGATGAAAGCCTGTTCCTTTTCTGTCTTAGGTGCACCTTGACTTATTTTTACACCTTTTTTATCACAGTTGCTTCCTTGTCAGTGGCTCCCTGTTGAAGGCAGACCACAACACACTATTCTCCCTGGCCTCAGGGCACCCAAAGGGCAGTTACAAAGGGATGACTCAGAGGTGCCAGGCATTTCCCACCCACAGCACTGTCAGACCTAAGCACCCTCATGGGAGGAAGTAGTCACTTGCCCTCTAGGTATTTATTATGAGAGAAGCTGAAACTAGCTCAAGCCAAAACAAATTCTTGACAAGTCCTGAGGCCCTGTGGTGTCAGGTCAGCACAGAGCCTGTGGCAGATACCATGCTTATTGGACTACAGATGTTTTCCAGAATGCTTTTTCTCTGCTAAACACTTTTAAACAGCTAAAAGAAACCTAGCCATTTTTATGCACAGCTTGACTGAGAGTTACAATATATTTCTCTTGGGGTTTTCTGTTCATTGCATGTTTTAATGTATTTCTTTTTTTTAGTTGTGTGGAATAGATTAGAACTTTCCATCTCTTGAGAATTCTTGTTACTATATTTTTGGCTTTTTTGAACACTCATTAAATAGTGGCTTATTAATATATTTGCAGATAAATGAGTTGCAGTGGTATTTAGAATGCCTAAATCAATCATCAATAATGATTTAATTCATTAATGAAAATGACCATTAATTTAGGAACAAAAGTGTATCGGACTAGGGATTAGTGGTTGCTAGTTACTTGCCCAGTAACCCCTTTTGTGATGAGTCAAGTGCGTTTAACACTTCATTCTAATATGTTACTGACCTCCAGGACTTTTAGCTTAAGGACGTTCCTACCAGATGCGGTTTCTGTGTACCTTTGATGTCACGGCTGTTCTCTGAACCACTTCCATTTCTACTGTGTCCTTTTTGAAAGGAGAGATGTGGGACTCTACCTGGTATTCCAGGAGTGGCTAAATCAGGGATTCATACAATGGTGTAATGACCATCTCTGGTTTTATTCAGCTGTGGCAGTTGATTTGTTGTTTGACACCTATGGAGGACGAACCTAAAGTATACACGAAGCTACCTCAAGGTTTTGCTTCCCAAGTGGTAATGGTCAGCTCATAACCTAATGCTGATTTCATGCATTTTTGTATGATTTGCCTGATTAAGTTTTTCATTATGGAAACTGGAAGCGATGGTGACTGAGAGCAGCAGTATAATCTTTTACTCTGAAAACTGTATTTCTAGAGAGGAAATACAAGTATTAGGAAAGGCCTTTAAGTATCAGTTTCTCAGTAAAGAAGCCTCCTTCTCTCATTCTAGGCTAAGTCACTCACCCCTTTTTTTTAACTCTTTCCTTTCCATTAGACTACCTTTCTGCCGTCTTTTTGAGGTTTAGCTCTTGCATCTACCCAATTACCAATTTATTTTAAATTAAATTGGTAATTAAATTATTAGTTCAGCCTTCAATGTTTAAGAGTACTTAATCCTGAAGTAATCAGAGTAATGATTAAAATGATAAAGTAAAAGGAATATCAGAAAAGAACAAATACAACTAATGTAATTTAGAATGTTTGTGTGCTACAACTAACTCCTCTTAAAATGAAGCTCAAGATAAAATCAATGTGTTACCCTAGAGGTACATCTGGATGGCTTGGAGAGTGCTCTTCCTTTAAAAAAAAAAAAAAAAAAATCCTTTGTGGTTTTTTTACTGTATGTAGAAATAAAATTGAATCAAATCACATAGTTTTGCTTTTTCATTTATGCAGAAAACATGATGAAAGCACTCACCTGAGAATACTATCAGTGACCATTACCTGTGAATAATCTTAGATAGCTAGTTGTGGCACAAAGTAATGTGCTATAAGCCACCTATTGTTTTATTTTTATTTATGCAAAATAATAAACTTTTGCTGGCTTGCAGTGTATTTCTCAGTTTTGCCTTTTAGTATATCTGTGGAGAAGTGATTATCTATATCAGAGAGAAATATTTCCTTACTCAAACCCGGCTATTATTAGCAATGAATTTATTCTTGGCAAATATAATTTCACCCAACTTGGCTTTTGTCAATTAGTTTTTGACAAATGGCTTTTGTGTATGAATTTCTGCAAGCTGTAGTAAAAACAAAGCTGCTGGGACAGGTGTCAAAAATCTCAACCATCTGCTGTGTTAATAACCACGAAGTTCAGAGCACTGTGATGGAGTTAACAGCCGTTAGGAACAGAGCCGTTATCTCAATGTTGTTCTATACCTTGATAAGCTTCTCATTTCAAGTAAGATAGCAGAAAACACCAGGTGCCAAGTTGCTTAGAACCAGAGCAAATTTTGTCTTTGGAAACTGTGCCAACAAGAATAACTGTTTTGTTGTGTGTTGCATTTCACTGTGCAAATGACTTGCTGTTAGTAGGTGCTAGTACACTGTAGAAAGGAAGGCTGACTGATACTGATCTATAGTGTGTGCAGGTGAGTCCTCACTGCATAATCTTGGATGCTCTTGATCAGAGTAAAGACAGTAAAATGTATACCTGATCTCTAAGCTGCTAAGCGTCTTTACTCGTTGCTTTTTTGGGGCCATGTGATACCAGATTCTAACACTTATAAGTAACTATTCAGGTACAGCAGAGAAGACATTTGGAAAAGGCTGCAAGTCATTCGCTCGTTATTGTTATGATCACTTGTTTACTTAATTTTCTATGTTATTGGACAAATCAGCAGAGGAATTCATTTTGGCAAAGATGCTTGAGAGAGTTATCTGCCAATTTTTAACCCTGCGCTGCCATCACTGCCTGTAAGCAATGAATGGTTTTTTATAATTTTGTCTTTATATGTCTCCTGAACAGTAGTTCAGGTGAACAGAGGCTCCTAATCATACTGTATAATATTAAGTTAATTTGGGACACTAGGGTTGTTGTGTAACATAGATGATTGCTCCTGAGAGAATGAAGTGAACAGACCTGTATTTCAGAGCTATCACATTGGGACAGGTAATCAGAAAATACTTTCTAAATTTCAATGGTATCAAGTCTTTAAAATTGTCAGTTTCTGCTAGAAAACATCTAATAGTTCTAAGTTCTCTTTTTGTCTCTGGTGGAAGAAAGTACAACTGACAAAATACTGAAATATTGACAGCTGTTATTTGAGAAATCAAAGCAGTGTTTTACAGGCAACAGGATGGTACTCTTGAGCATTTCAAATTGCCTCACTCCTCAGTGTCACATACTCCTAAATGCAGGCTTGTTATTTACTGGATAGCTTATTTTGTTATATAGTTAATACCGTAGCAGAATATCTGTCCTGCTTTTGCGTTCAGTGCACGTAAACCTCATACTGAAGCTTGTGTGAGTTTTAGTTGTTTGATTAATGGAGATTTGGACACTTTTGGCCAGAAGAACTGTATGGTCTGTGTAACAGTGTTGCTAGACAATCTGGGGGTTTCGTGGTGTATCTGGCCCTGGTACGTGGAATCTTTAAAGCCTTTAATTGCTTACGTTGTCCACGGTGATTGTGTCCTATTGGGCATAAGAGAAAGAGGAAACTATTTCTTGTTTTGCTTGGCCATTGTGTAACTACGATACTCCATGGTTTAGTTCTTCATAAGAATTATAATCCTATAAGCAGGAAAGGGATGATATAAAGTAATTCTATCTATTATTATGGTTTGTACTTACCAAAATCACAAGGTAATGGAAAATATTTAGAAAGAAGCCAACGAGTGCAAGAGAACCTTGGAACTAGTTTTATTCCCTGTCAAGGTCTTTTTGCTCAGAGCACTAATGCATTGACTTTTTTTAAAAAGAATGACATCAAAGTCTGATGAAGGCAGTTCAGTGAAAATCTGTAGAAAATCATTCAAATTCAAGCTGGTATGAGTCTTGTTTGACTGTTAGCAAAAAGTATAGCCTGCATAGCCATTTGCTATTCTAGTATAACACCAAAGTAAGGTCAGGCAGTCAGCTGGTATTTGTGAGAGTACCAGACAGCGATGCATCTGTTCCAAAAGCAGATGGTGAGGTGACCCAAAGGAAATAATCAGAAGAGCAGAGGGCATTTTTACAGCCAGCCACCTAATCTTATATCTCTAATTTAAAAGCAAACAGAAGATGCTTGAAAGAATGACTGTGAGAGAGAAGTGCGTTCTCTGCATATATCTATATATACACTGTGCAGTCTATATATAATGTTATATATTATATTCTATACCAGTGTATACTATGAATATTATACTGTTAGTTTACAGTATACTGTATAGACACACATATAAAATACTGCATATAAAAAAGAATGAGTTGGGCAGTAATGATCTAGCAAAGCAGTTTATGCCCATAATATTTTAAATGGATAATACTCAGTATTGGTCCATAAAACTAACCTAAGGTGTATATTGGGAAGGAAGGTTTTTGAGCAGATTTGTTGAAGACACCTTGTCCCAATGTCTGAAATTGTAACCTTAACAAATGTAGCTTCCCTGCCCATCTATGAGAAAGAAACTTATAGTAAGTCATTAGGCAAGCATCTGGCACCAAGGAGACTACAATTCTCACGCAAGCTGCTGGTGACACATTGCAGTGCCTATTACTGACTCAGAGCAGCACGGTGTTCACTGTGCATTAGAGGCCCACCTGTGTCTTGCAGTTGTGGAATGCATGGCTGTCACAGGTCTTGACTGCAGGATTTTAGATCTTCTCACTCAAATGAGAGAAGTCTGTGCTATTTACTAGTTGTCTGGCACACTTAACTAATCACAGGCAGTGGTCATGCTATTAGCAGACAGGTCCTATGTGCATGTTAATGTTCTGTGCAAAGGTATCTGCTTGCTGGTCTCTTTTTTTTTTTTTTTTTTTTATAGTGCTTTTAGTATATATTTTTTTTTTTTTTTTTTTTAACCTTGCTTTTTAGAATCTTAATAAGCTATGGATACAGTTAGAAATGTGTTGCTTTCTGGATCAGTGTCATCATTCTCTAGTATTCTATGCTGGTTTCTCACTCATTTTGACCGTAATCTTTGGTATGTTTTGCTTTAATTGATAGAGTTAGGGAATCTCAGTTTTCCTTGGTTATTTACAGCTTGGAGTTTTTGGAGTGGTATCGATTAATCTTTCTGCTCAGGATTGCATGTTGTGTTCTAAATTCCTGCTCAGGGTTGTTAAAAGCTGATGCAAGGCACAAAGAGCCAGTTCAGTGCAAAATTTTACCTTATCTATGCCTGCTAGCAGAACATTTGAAAGGACATGGTCTGTTTTTTTTATAGATCATAGCTTGTACGTTCTTTAAAAAGCAAATGAAGGCTTTATGTTGGCTTTCACTTGCAGATCCCAGCTGTACCTGTCCTCTTGTCCTCCACTATGTCTGACAAACTCAAAAAGTTGAGGAAGGAGGTTGAACAGTAACCAAAGCTATAATTGAAGCCATTAGCTATGAGACTAAATTGTTTCTGCTTATGACAAGGTCATGGGATATAATTTTTATGCATATTATTACTATAACTTTTAAATGGAGAACTGCTCAATTAGTTATTATTCCTGCCTGATTTCTGGCATGAGAATACTTTGGTTGGATTGTGCTAGTTGAAACTGCAATGTTGTCCTTTGCCAGCTTTTAAGAGATGAACACGCATTATATTAAACCAAGCTACATTTCATCTTTCTGGCTCCATTTTTTGCTTCCTGTTATATTAGCTTTGCTTAAAACAAGCTGACTGCTCCTTAAATGCAAAAATCCTTCTGATTTTTAACTCATTTGAGGAGAAGGAGCAACTAAATCTGGTCTCCAATGGCACTAGGTTTCAACTGACGTGGGTTGTGACAAGAAATGTCCTTTTTACATAGTATGAAGTCCTAAATGTGGGACTTGATAGATAACCTTAACAGAGAAGACCACACATCAGTCCTGAAAAATAGTACATAAGGTAGATGACTGGCATGGATCTACTGAGTCTATCTGTTACAACCCCAGTCCAACTTGGAGGAAATGTCAGTGTTTTAGAAAGACTAAATAAGACATAGCCTTGTTCTTAAGCAGAGGCTAGAGTTTTTATAAGAGATACTATTCCTTTGATTTATATTCTTGTGTTACTCATGATTTTCTGCGTAATGCTAGAACAGTTCCTCTTTTTATATTTGTATTACACATTTTTACTATGAAAATTACTGCTTTTTTTAATGTGAATTGTTTCAAAATAAGGCAGTGCTGATGCCTTGTCATGCATTTGCTAGTTAATGTAAGCGAGGCACTCATATGTTACAGTTGAGTTTTACTTACCAGAATAAAATAATGTTTTAGCCATTTAAAAAAATAAATACACATTTCGAGCCTGACCTTTATTTTAGTAATTGTAACATATTGAAAGAAAAAAAAATCAAGGTCATACTCCTAATTCCTGTTGTTCCTCCATTGTGAATAACCCTGATCACTTTTTAGGCAAACTCAGCTGTTACTTTTCTTACCTGGTAACAGTGATGTGTAGCATATTGACAACACCCTATGCTGCAGATGCAATCTTTAAGTTTAGTCTGTAAAGTAAAATGGATAGTGCTATATCTATTTTACTAACAAGGAAGCAAAGACCAGTTTCAAACAAGTTTTGACAACCCTCGATGTGAATCCTGGAGAGCCGACATCAGGTACTTTATTTCACAGGAAAAACTGTTTTTCATGTCGCTCACCCGGGGAATATACAGGTCATGTTGCCAGGCAATAAGAAAAGAAACAAAACAAAAACCTGTCTTCAGAATCTCTGAAAAGAGATTCTAATTGTATTGATAATGCTTTTAAAAACATGAGTTACTCATTGATTTTGAAAGCCTATGAACATATGGATAGCTTTTATTTCTCTAACACTTTGTTATTGACTCTCAGCTGCAGGAGATTGGAGCCTTTTTGAAGGGTGACATGTATGTAGGAATGCACTGATTCCCAGAAATAAAGCAAGCAGGCTGAAGCAGAACGGTGGTGGCTTCTGATTCCTAATGCTTTGAAAAGAAATCACAGTATTTTCAGAATGCTAAGTACAGTGCTTGGGCCGGGGGGGCGGGAATTATTTCTCTGCTGTAATAGTACAAAGGTTGATTTATAGATCAGTGTGCTTTACAAATATGTTGCCAAGTCTTCCAGTGTTCCTCTGTAATATGCAGAGATGGACCTGTCAGTGAAAAAGACAGCAAACCGAGACACAAAAATATAATTTGTCCCAAGTCAATGAGTTAATGGCAGAGCAGGAATAGGATTAATATCTAGTTTCAAATGTCTCTACTACCTGCTCCCTTGATAGCATAGAGACAAAGGAACGTTGATGGTGCGATGCCTCTGATTTTTGGATGCTTACCTCAGGAGAAGCTGATGCGCCTATTTCTGAAGGGAACTTAGGAAAACCAGTTCTGGCACAAGTCCTTCCATTTGGGCAGAGACGTGCCATCTTTAAGGTTTTGAGTGGCAGTTACAGGACACTTGAAAGACAAAGAACAGGTCTGCTAGAAGCAACTGCAGAAGAGTGCTGTCATCTAATCACTGAATATTTATGATACCTATGACCAAATATTCTTTCTCCTTTGAACTGCAAGGTAAGTCTAGGGCAGTCTTTCTTGGAAATATAGTTTTAAGTTCTGGAAGCTAGAGTTCTTCTAGGATAAAAGACTTGTTCTGATTCCAATCTGTGGAAAAAAATTTGTGACATCATATGACATACTGAATCATCAGAGATCTCTCTGACTTCTGTCTCTCCAGTTGATATTTGCCACATTTTGAGAATTTTGCAGTGTAATAAAAAAACAAATAATATGAAGCTGGAATAGTCAGCAAAGGAGACTTAGTTTGAAATAATTCTATAGAATATTCAAGATATTGTTTAGCTTTCTGATTGTTTGCCTGGATTTCACCATATTCTGTCATAAGATGTGCTAAATGAAAATCAGTGCAACATATACAGGCTATATTATACCACCACTTGAGGAGAAATATAGCATTCTTTTCAGAAGATGTGATCATGTAGCATATTTGAGATCAGGAAAAACTGAAACACATGGAGGGAAAAAGAAATCCCCTTCAGACTTCCACTGCAAAAATCTTCTACCACTAGGAAGTTTTGAAACTGTAGACTTTTGGCACTTCATTTCCAGCAATTTCTCAATTGCATAGCTTTTAATTAGATTTCTTGTATTCTGCATGTAGGTGGACTATTTTAGTGCCTCTGCCAGGAAATTGTCAAAAGCAAACAGTCCAGTGCACCATGTCTGCTCATGATACAAACTTTCTAGTAAAGCATTCATATCTAGACTTCCTTTTTTTTTTTATTGCTGAAGGCCAGCTGCAAGTCTTGTTTGTGGTTTTTTTCTCCAGACTTGAGATGTATTGTTGTGAATGCAATTAGCATATTCTTACACCAAGAAATATGTAAGCAAAAATGACATCAGTAGTGTATGGCAGACTTGTGTGATACAAGTAAATATGCGAGTATGTTCTATTGTAGGAACACTTGGAAAATCTATGGCAAACGGAAGTTTTCATATTGAGTATGTCACTGGAGCGTGGGAGGCAGAAATTTCAGTTGCATGCTAGTATATTAATCGGGGAATGCAACTGAACATTAACTCTTCTTTGGTCTGAGTTAAAGCTTTGTAGGCTAAGTTTATGCTGTAGCATTTCACGCTCCAAGTGCTGTATTTGAAAATGTTTCTGATCAGGCTGGCAACAACAAAGATCTACATGGGAAGTATGGAAAATATCGTTAAAGACTGTAACCCACACACCCCCATATCCACAAATAGTTATACAGAAAAAAGGAGATCTAGGAAGATGGGAAGATTGTACCATTTCATTTCAATTGTTAAAATTCTGTCCAGTCCCTTTAAATAGGATTATAAATATTAATGTATTTAATTTCTGTGGGGGTCTCCAGTTAATCTTTCCTTCTTCTGGCCATTTGGCAATTTGCTATACAGTTAGGTTTTCAAAGCGTAGGTAAGTACTCCTATTCCGTACTTACAACCTTACTTTAGCAAAGGTATATTTCTGTTTTGGCTGTCTTCTGTAGAGATTCTTTGCCAAGACCTTTTCTCTGCTGCTGTGTTTACTGTTTAGCTTAACCACAGTAATCTTGCTATTAGAAAGAGTTGTTAATATGAAATTCTACTGATTCATATATTTTGAGGTGCATTCATTAATGTTGCCAGATTATTATCATCATCACTTCTACTAGGGAGAGTGCTGTTAGTTCTCAAAGCACCATGTGGGATTTTAGATGCCATTTGGAAAAATTCCAGGTTCTGATGGTATTCTTTGTGGTAAAAGTCTTTTTAATGATCGAGTAGTCTTCAGAACTGACAACTTTGTAATTTGAAGACTTGATGCACAGATGTTTCACTATTGCTGTGGGTACAGATGATTTTCCTACATTTAGTCATAGTTGCTATAGTTACAGTCAATGCAGAAAATTACACTATTCAATAGGTGTTGGGGTTTTTTTGAAAGCATAAAAACCAGTGTGTTCTTATATTTCCACCATGTGCATTCTTGGATATAAACCCTAGTGGAATTTCAGCAGTTCTAGTCACTTGCCAGTCTACAACTTGAAATCTTCCTGCTAGTTCTGTTTAGTTCCATCATACCACCCACCACTCTCTTCCCAGATTTACCCTTTGTTCTGTGTTGTCAGGCTGCTTTTTCTTGTCCTTTTTCCCCCATTTTGAGGAGGTAGGTGGTAATATTTTATCAGGCAAGAATGGCTTCTGTCAACTGGATTAGTTTACTTGCTTAAATACAAACAGGTGCTTCTGCATTCTCTAGGGGATCCACATGTCCTTTCAGCTGAAATCTTTCTATATTCCCATCAACAGTGACCCACTGTCCAATTTGTCTGTTAGCAAATCCCGCTTTCCTTCCTTTCAGACGTACTATGTTACTCACTAGTTCTCTCACCCTCAAAGTAATAAGCCTTCTGTTGTCTGTCTTTTCTTCATTTCTTTACATGTCTCTGATTAGACGTGGTCATGTTCTTAAGTTGTTTTTTGATATTTACCATTATAATACCATGATGGAGTTTCGGCTTTAGGTATTTATGAAACTGGGCTATTTTACAAACTGATGAAAAATGAACTCCTGCACAGCAGGTTTGTATTTCTTCTATTAAGTTTGACTGTCATGCATTCAAAGTGCAAATATTTTAAGAACTTCACTGGTGCTTTCCTTGTATTTGTTATCCTGAACTAACGTAAGCTTCCTGCTGCCAGGAATGACTTTTTGGATTTTCTCATTAAAACAAACCAAATTATCCCACAATATGTCCTCTAGAACATTTCATAATAATAATAAAATAGACTTTTAAAATCTGCCGTACATGTAACTACTGTTTCACCTTGCCTCTCTATGGCTGCTTTGAAATCTAAAATGTACAATGACATTTGGATTTCTTTTGTGCTTTAAGATATCCTGCAGCCTTAAAGTATCAGAAACCAAAGATAAAAGCTTAAACAAAGTCTCCTAGGAGGACTTCTTAGGATCTTTCCCTATCACAGATTTTTCAAAAGGGCTACTACTAAGTGTGAAGTGAACTCCTGTGACTGCATGTTGGGGCTTCCTATTCAGTTGTGTTGCAATCCACAACAACTAGTTCCAGATGAGACTAATCAGAAAGATAATGAGGGTTTAAGCCACATCCCATGCTACTCTAATTAAATAGGCTAACTTGATAAAGATAACCCTATGATGTAGATTGTAAAACAAAATATGAGAAAGAAGCTAGGTCAACAGTAATTTATACTTTTTTTTTTTAAGTCTGTCTTGGTTTATAGGAATCGGATATCTCTGTGGTTGTGTAACTTTAGCATAATAAAGAAGTAGTGAGCACGGACTCCTTCAGCAACTTCAACAACTAAATGCTAGATAATAAAAAATTTAATGGGAGAACATTTATTTTGCCACAACATTAAGAAAACACTCAGTGGGGTTGAACTGAATGTGACTCGCAGTAATAAGGGGCTAATTGATTATCGATTAATATTGTTCATTGCAGTATTGGCTGTGAGGTTAACATTTCATAAGCTAATATATGCATGTAACCTTTACTAGTTTTCCATAACACCTTTTTAGAAACATTATAGATTTTGATTAGCAGAATGTTACAGTAAGTTTAAATGCAGTTCAACCAAGAATAGCAGCGTTATTTCTAAACAAAGCATTTTGTTTCAAAAATCTTCCAATTCATTGCCACTGTTCTTATAATAGATGGAACTATGATACTTTTCTGTGATAGCTAATCAATGTTCATAAATGTGAAAAATCCTCTTGCGCTATCTTACAATGTAAAAACCCAAAGCCACTAAGCATCTTTGGAGGGAGGCCCTTTGTTTCTCAAATGTTAACAATCCCGTGAGTACCTAAAGCTTCATTACTGTCATTATGCAAAAGGATGGAGATGGGCAGAAACTCCCACTTTCTTGCTCCACACACAAAGCTTGCTTTCAGTTCAGAGGGAGCTGGTGGGAAAGGAGAACAAACAACCCCCCACTCCCCCACCCCCCCCCGCAACGAGATTTAAGGAAAAAGAAGGTAAATTCTGATTCTGTCCAGTAGAGAGAAGTGGGTCTCAATAAGGGTGTTTCCTGTCATGATGTTTGAGTGCAGGATTTTGGGAGCTGATTGGCAGAGAGATGTTCTGATGGCACAATCTCTGAAAGATTGAGAGATTGACTGAAGTCCAGCATATTACCATTTTAAATATGCATAATATGTTGCTCAGGTTATCAGTAGATCAAAATTAATACTGAGTATTGCTTTTGGGTGTGTTGCGTTCCCCACTCCCCCCTTCTACTTTTGGGTAATACTGGAGCTCTGTGTAGGTACTCTTAGGAAACCAGTTGAATGCTGATCACAGTTACAAAGTTTACTCAGCAATCCGTGTTTTTCTTTCTTAACTAGAGGCAAAAGGCTAACATTATAAATATTTTTCAAGGAATTCATTATTGTCATTTTATTTCATCCATTATGATACATAGTTTCACATAGTTGTAGATTATTCCTGTGGTCCTAACTCACTCCAGTGGCAGTTAGATAAACAAACTAACATTTTTTCCTCTTTCATTATTTTATTTCTCCAAGTACTCAAGTGAACTAGAGAATTGAGATCTTGAAGATTTCAGTCCCTTGCTACAGGGGAGATCAAAGTGAGACTTCTGTAAAGCTTGGTCCTTATTTAATAGAAGGGAAGAGAAGATGTTACCAGGCACTAGATTTTATACTGACATCTTTTATACTAATTCTAAAAATGTGGCTTTTGGGTTCATTGAGCCTGATGTGCCATTGCAAATACCTTTACTGTGGTATGAATAGCCCTTGTAAAATCTAGTTAAGTGAACTGAAGTTAAAGGTTATATAAATATAATGAATATATAAAATAACAATTCTTTAATGATAAATCAGTGAGTTGCTGCTGATGCTAACTGGAGTTACGTGTGCATGTAGATGACTTCTTTTTTCCACAATCTGTCTGTCTTTATCCTGTAAGTTCTTTTAAGAAACTTCTGGATGAGGAGACTACTGGTCCATATCCTATTTCAGAATACTGCCAGAAACGATATTCAGTTCATTGATTAGCTGCTAAGAAAGCATGTTTCAAATCATTACTGTCAAAACATTTAAATGCCCAGTTTGGCTTTGAGAGCTTGAAAGTGTGAACTGCTTATGCAAATTCAAACCAGCATGAATATCAGTTTTGATTTGTACCCTGCAACATTTGAACAACCACAAGCAAAGGCCAAATCAATTATTTTCTGCTTAGCAGCCACTGAATCTTGACATTTTAAGTTAAAAACTAACATCAGTATTCTGTAAAATACTGTTATATGCTGAACTTCTGGAAAAATGTAGCTTTCCTATGCCTGCAAAATTTGATAGGCAATCTCATAGAAACACCTAATGGTAAAATAATTGGCTAGTTAGTTTTTTTGTTGTTTGCTAAATTATTTGGCAATTGATATATCACAACCACAAAAATTATTAATAATCTAATGAACAGTAACAAAGCTTCTGTAAATTGCATTACATAACTTGAAAACATTCTCAGTCTTTCAGATTGTAAATGGTAATATCCTGGTCATTTCAGAGGCAAGAGGTTGCTACTATTTCTTCAAAGAGTTTTAGAATAATTCCCACCATTTTCAGTATATATTCTAATTTAGAAAAAATACACATTTGTCACAAACAGTGCTAAAACTGTGCAAGTGTAAAATAATCTGCATTCTGTTTTTTAAAAGTCCAACATAAATGTTGAATGGGTAAAACAGCAAGTGTGACAAAGATCTGGAGAAGGACATTATAGGTGATTTTTTGGGCAAAACATTTTTTGCATATTTGTTAAATAGCTTAATAATTATGGAAACTTCTAGGGTTGGGGTTTTTTTTTTTTCCATTTAACATGGAAAAGAGTAGTTACAAAGGCTTTGAGAAAGGGGAATGTCTTAGTGACCAAGGTAGAACTAGTTGAACAGATGGAACAGGGTGTTCTGTGAGCAGGAGAAAAGAGGCACTGTCACTCACATCTAGGTATTTCGTAGCAGTGTCTTAAATCGGATTGAAGAAGCTGGAAATGAACCATCTCAATTTTCTCAATTTAATCATACCATCATTAAGGTTGGAAAAGACCTCTAAGATGATCAAGTCCAACC
>NW_008796218.1:14220012-14234663 GCF_000699145.1 Aptenodytes forsteri | reverse complement strand
CAGTGCCGAGTACAGGGGCACAATCACTTCCCTACTCCTGCTGGCCACACTATTTCTGATACGTGTTTCAAAGTAGCCTGATGACAAGTCACCTGTCCAGGAAAAAAAAAATCCAACATATGACTGATATGGCTTTTTATAATAATGAGAAAAGGCCCCACCCCAAAGCCACAAACCTTGTAGCATTTTTGGAAGGGAATTGTTTAGGGTCACTGCAGTCCTTCCTTGCCTTTCTCCCTCATCTCTCCATTATAAATGGTTGCTGGCATTTAGCTGCTACACCTAAATACACTATTTGTTTTGTGCATATTGTATTTAATGGCTCTGATACTTTGTTCACCTTACAAATTACTGACATTTAAAGCTGCTTGTTTCTTGTAATAAAGCTGAGTTTGAGATTATGGACTAAATAATAAGGGCATGGATGACAACAGTGCTGTAGAATCACAAGGCTGTCATGTTAACAAAAAAAAAGTACTGTATTTTCATGAATGGTAATTACAGTGAGTGAAACAGGAAGCTATATGGTGTATTAGGAGAAGATACAGTTTAAAACAAAAGTGGAAGAGCTACTGAGGCATGGATGAATTAAATATCAAGAGATTCCTTATGCACTGCGTACCAGTCCTTTAGTGGCAGCTGATAACAAGATGGTTGGCATGCTGTGCAGTCGGTCAACAACAAATGAGCTGGAAAAGATAAATTCAAAGAAGCATAAAGCACTGTAGCTCAAACACAGAAAATTTAATTAATATCAGTGAAATTTGGCCAGGCATGGGATAGTACTACTTATTCTTTTACTTTGGATCCTACTTTGATTTATACTTCCCTTATTTTGCTTGTGATATAGCGATAATGATGTTGGTAATTATAACAAACAAAAAGGAAAAGTGAGGCATGATAGTTCTAAAAAAAAAAAGTAGAAAAAGCTGAAAACAGGAGAAAGTAACAAAGGTGCATTTATGGTAAAAATAAAGACGTGAATGATGAATGAGCTGAGAGCTCAGTCAGGTCAGAGCTGTTCTGTTCAGGATCCTCCAAGGTTGCGGCTAAGACCACAAGCACTGGCCTAACTGTAGAGTTGCATTCTCATGTTTCATAGTTTGATAAACGCTAGTTTGGCATTTAGCACAACCAGGAACAGTGTTAACCCCCGTGACCATTCTTTACTTCCATTTGAAGCAGTCACCATGCCAAAACATATTCATCTTGAGTTTCCTGCAGTTTTCAAGACTAAGCATGGAGCAAGTCACTACGTTGGTTATCACGGGAAGCTTTGCTCAGACAGTTCTATTGTCTGTGATGCAGTCAATGATGCAATATCAGTACTGCAGTTGTGCCAACCAGTAAGCAGAACAGCTAAGGTAAAGGGTGTTGGTATTGTTTTCTGAACAGCAGTGGCTGGGGGAAAGGAGGAATTTTCCTTTTAGTCAGAATTCCAAAAATGTAAAAATAGGGGTCTGAGACAGTAAAATAAATATAGTAAATTCCCCTGCAATATCAGTTCTGAAACAATGCCATTCTTAGGACACTGAAATAATTTATTTGCGTAGGCTTTCTAACAACTCCTTAATTTTGATCCTCTCCTTTTTTTTTTTTTTAATTTAACTTTGTTTTTACATTTTATTTTCATTGTAAGCCTGGAAATATTGGCTGAGGAGGTGGGAAGATGAGCAGACATGAAACTGGGCAGGATTCCAGTAAATGTCATCAGAATTTTGACGCAATCAATGTGTTTCTCTGGAGTGTTTGGATTCTTTCAAATTGGCATTTGCTCTCCTAAAGCTGTTCTGTCAGAAGAGTTTTGACTGACTCTGATATCTGCAGAATAAAGTGAACTTTTCCTGCAAGAGGATTTATTCTGCTTATGAGTATAGCCTGAAGGCCTTGAAAGCAAACTGCTATGGAGCACTGAAATAAGTTTTGCGTTTTCCTTCAAGAAAGAAGGCATGCAGTGACTTTCTGCTGGAAAAGCTGGAAAACTGTACTGTTTTGCTTAGCAGAATTATTCCTACTTGATAATAAGTAGGTGGAGAGAGAGGAAGCGCTCATTTTACCTGTTTCTCATTGCCCATCTTTTGCGATATCCATTCGTTTTCCAGAGATACATTTCCATTCTGTGTCCTCTTTGCTGCATTCTTTTCTCTTACAAAGACCTGGATATGAGAACAGGGAAGTGGGGGATTCCTTGTATAAGAATATTGTCCTATTTTCAATTTGGATCTAAAAGTTTATAGTTTCGGCCATTAGAATTGAATAAATAAAAATCCATATATTAGTAGAGGAAATGTACAGTAAAGTACACTTACAGAGATAACCTCACAAAATAGTGTATTTCAAGAGAATGTTAGTCTGGGCAGAGAAGGGCAGAAATAACACATGTAAATGTAGTAAAGAGCTGACAAATGGTACTTCTCAACAAATGGGCTCTTTTTGTGGATAAAAAGCTCCAAACAAGTAACCCCCGAGGAAATCAATTCCCAAATGGCTGTATAATCCTCCGAGGCCAGCTCCAGTGCTCTTTTGTCTCTAATTGTATTGACAGCTGGTAGTTCCAACTTTCCGGCAATTTATCTTCCTACTGCATATTTATTGAGAGGTTTCTTGTGATAGTATTGACCATACATTAACAAGGAAGTGGTGGATAATAGCAAAATCCCTGCGGTCCTGACAGATGTTTTCTTAGTATGGGAGCTTTTGCCGACAGCAATGGGCCTTGTGGCATATGCACAACAAAGTGAAACTTAACATTTTTGAATAAAAATACAGCATTAGTTAAATGGAAGAAGTGAGTCAATGATCTATATTCAGTTCCTGATTTAAAACCAGATTGTCAGGGTAATTTTTTTACATAGACACATGCAAAATTGTATGGAGATAAACATGCAAAGCTAAAATAAATGTAAAGCGAATGCTGAGAAAATTATGGTGATTTCAGTTTCTTAAGAAGATGATTCCAAAAGAGAAGTTATAGAAAAAGAATTTCTGAATTTAGGGTTTTTTTGTGTGTGTGTGTCAGTCTTTACCAAAATTTTTAGTGATTTATTTAAGCTATGATAAAAAAGCCCAAATAAATAAACCAACCAAAACGTACAAAAAACCCTGCCAAACAGATGACAAAAAAAGAACCCAAAAAACCAAACCACCACTCCCCTTACCTCAGCCTTTTCTGCAGTAATCTAGGTTGTCCTGTTTCTGTCTTTTGCATCTCTTGCGACACCTTTCTCCAGGTAAAGCCAATGGAAATGTTTGGGTCGGGAGGGGGAAGAATTGTTCCTGGTGAGTTGTACAACGTGGTGGTGTGCTGTTCTGTTGGCAGTGTGTAAGCAATAATGGGTGTGTGTTTATATGTATGTGCACATGCATCTGGTCTCACTTCTGCAGCCCAGTTATGACTACCCAATGTAGGTATTTGATAGCCTAAAGCACGGATGCTGTTACTTACTGAGTCTTAAACTCTTCCATTTTGGGTAAGACTAACTGAAGCATCATTTATAAAGCCTTTCCTAGTGCCTCTTAGACTTTTCCTGGGACCCCAAACACTGTGAGTAGAACCAGCGGCTTGCAGCCAGTTCCACCTACAGCTCACCAGAAAAAAACGTTACTGTTCTTGTCACATGTGTGCTAGCTGTTGGTATTGATTGATTGCCTTTTCTCAGAAAATAGTTAGCAAAATGGTGTACTGTGCCTGCCTGTTACCAGGCAGGTACAGACATTTCTGAGCATCTAATTGTTAGACATTGCTCCCTCTTTTTTTTTTTTTTTTTGGTCTCTTAAAGTAAACGTTATACTGCTCATATGGATATGATTAAGTTCTCTTGTTCACAGACAAGGCACTAAGATGCCTCAGATACAGATGGATAAATATTCTCCAAACAGGATTTTTATACTGATCATTTGAGCAGACATTTTTGTTGCCTGCTGTTTCCTTTATTTATGAAAACCTGCTCTGTAAATTAGCACCTTCCTGTTAATTCCTTCTGTATGGCAGGTATCTGGACCAGTAAGTACAGCACTTTAAATGGTTTTGCACAGTGACTGCTGCCTTAATGACCTTTAAATTTGATTACTATATGTGTGTATTAACATTTAATATTCATATTTTGCTCAAGCCATCCATTCAACTTTTGGCAGGTACTAGGGAATAATACTCCTTTATAAAGTCAGCTTGGTAATAGTCATCTATTCATTGTAACTAAGGTACTCTATAATTTTGCTTCCCTTATGCGTATGCTTTGCATTGTCTGCAGAACGTTCAGAGCGAACCAGCGGAAGTCCTCACAATGACTACATTATTGGGTCATGTAGTTTTTTCCAGCTCAGTTAGTGTGAAGTCCCAGTCCAGTAATGTACCAGGTGAAACCTTATCCCTCACTTGCTAAACAGATTTGAAAATGTTAGAGCCTTATGGGGTGTTTTAGTCTCGTACCTTCTTTATTAAAGCTGTACATCTATGATGCTTTTTGTGTCTCAGGTCCTCTAGCTCTTGGTTCCCCTGCTCCCATGTTCAATAAGTAGTTCTGTTTTTATTTGTAGCACAAACTCTGGGGTTTGTGCTGTGGTACGTTCAGCAAGGCACTTCTGCCTGCTGACTTGACTTTGAAACTTCAGCAGTTCAGGAAGAAATGAACCCAGTAATGGTACAGCTGATTAGGAGCATTATAGCTAAATGCTATCAAAAGAATAGGAATAAAGTTTTATTCCTGAATTCCAAGCCTAGCATCCTGCTTCTGAGGTTTTACAGCTTAGTTCAACAAAGCCTTTTAGCACAGCAGCAAAATTCTTAACCCGTTATGAGGACTTGGAAATTGTTTAGATGGAGCAGAAACTAAAGCAATAAGGAGCTATTAGGGCAGGTTTGGAAGAAAAGATGCGGTTCAGATGGTCATTCAGATGGAAGTGGATTCCCCCAGAGACAGTATCTGCCTCTCTGCCCTGTGGATGCCACTGTGGGTTTAATTCAATACAAGTATCATTAAAAATGAACCTTTTGAATTTTGCACAGCCCTCGATGAGAATAAATTCTTCTTTCTAGTACAGCTTCCTGCTGAGCTCGTGGATAATACCTTTTAGCATATTTGGCCTCTTGAGAAAGTTGCATGGAGTACCCCCCTGAAAAAAGATTGTGTTTCATTCTCTCAAGAGAATGAAATACTAAGTAAGAAAGACAGGCCTAGAAAGTTGATGAAGCGACCTAAGGCCAGAAATGAGGACAGTGAGGAATTTGCCAACCAAGGGGAGACTGCAGTACAGAACAAGACCTCGTTCCACTTTGCGGAAGGTTAAGCGAGGCATTGTTAGGTTTGGTAGAGAAAGTCATTGCGCTCATATGCCCGTCTACAGTAGTACATGTTTGTTAGCTGTAGATTTCATGAAAATAGCAAGTATTATAGATGCATAAACAGACCCTAGCAATAATTGATTTTCTGGTTAATCTCAAATTTAAGAAACTGTGCTTTCTGAACATTATTTTACAAAATTTTAATATCTTATCATGACAACCTGTTTTTCTGAGACATCATATTACAGACCTCTCACATAAAGCAGCTTTAATCTCCATTTCTCAAACACATACTGTTAAGTATATTCTGCCTGTGCATCTGAAGAAAATCAAATTAGAAGCAGACAAGGAATTCTTAACAGCGTATTTTACTTTGAGAGAGATATTAATGTTGATTTGATTTTTAGGCTGTTGTGTTTTATGGTGTACATTTTTATTACATCTGATTAACTTAAGGGGAGGCTATGACAGATGAAAGATTAAGTCATGCTATTTTGAGGGAGATAAAGGATGATAGATGCCAAGAACTAAGTAACGCACTAGACCAAGCTAATGTGCTCAGTAATCATTAGTCACCTGTGTGATGCTTGTGGTGCTTCATCATCTACAAACGAGCAATGCAAACCTGATTTGTAAATACTTTTTTCAAATAAAAGCACTGTTCACTCTCTGCTTTGATTTCAAATTACATTTAATTTGATTATTTTAATAGCCATGAGGTACTTTGGAATAATAGTGAGTCTCCAAAGCTTTCTAAATTAAAGCACAAATAGTCTTTTTTTTTCCAAAAATTTTTGAAGTTTATTTATGATGTGACCACTTCTGTATTGACTGTGCAGAATTAGCAATTTGCCAGTGTCAGAATCAAAAGGCCAAAAGTTATGCGGGAGAAGTAACTCAAAACCTTATAATTAAGAATTAATTTAAGATGACTCCAACTTTTATAGGTAATGTTTCTCCTGGAAAAAAATCCCCACATGGAACTTGGATCACAAATGCAAGTGATTTATAACTATGAGATTGCATAACTTAACTTCTTAAATCCTGTGAATGTTGAAAAGTAGATAGGGGCTGGGCACCTACCTCCCTGAGAGCACTTTTGGCAATCATCTCCAGTGTTCCTATGACTTAAATTTTTTTGTTGTTGCTGATTTTGTAGGGTGTGTCGCTGGATTAGAGAGAGCAGGATCACAGGTTAGCCTAACTGGGCCATATGTATAGAAACTAAGTTGGAATCCTCCCAGTGTTCGGATTTGTTTGAATTTTTTAAAGTATATTTAGCACTCTGATCCTTCTCCGAACAATTCACAGTTGTTGCTTTAATTGCATTATTTTTAGAATATCACTGTCGACATTTTGTAACTTTATTTACTCTGGATTCAAGAACTAACAGCGATAAAAAGTAAAGGTTGTTAAGCAAATAGTGTTATTTTGAAAGTTTCAGGAGTCTGGAAAATGGCATAAGGTTTCCTTTCAAATCTGGACTAACCTGGGCTATGAATGAGCCTTTTCAATGAAAAGGGCAGCTTTTGAACGTAGTCCCTAAGGGTAATTATCATTTTCTGGGATCTTATTAGCATGCAAAGTGGCATAGGTGGAATAGCAATATGAGCCTCGGGAGCCAACTGAGGGGACAGTAATGCATATATTATTGTAGCTTGTCCAATAATATTTAGCTGAATCAAGGCATACGTTGGAAAGACTACTCTGGCTTATCCAAGCGTTTTACATAATTTTTAATGCCATAATATATCTATTATATGCTGAGATTAGAGCTTCATTGTGGATTTAGAAGGCAAGGGTTGCAGTTTATTCATTACAGAAAGTTCGGTTACAGTAAACATCAAGTGATTTGGATGAGCTAGATCTGTGCTTTGTGGCTGTCCATCTTTTCAGTTCATATGGGCTTGGTTTCTGGTTTTGTGGGGGAGATTTATTTAGGGGTGGGTTTGAATTTTTGGCTAGTGAAATGTCAACTTAATCCAGGTAAAGGTTTCTGAAGTTTTGTGGAAATGGGGTACTTGAATACACCTCTTCCATATGGGACTTTGTTAATACCCAGTCATGCGGAATGTATGTTCACCCTGCTTTGAGCAGGGGGATTGGGCCAGAAGACCCATAGCTGGTCCTTTGAACCTAAATATTTGTATGATTCTGTATGCCTGCGTGCTGCCTGTGCATACCTCCCTGTTGCTGAATTAATAAATTAATTAAAAATAAATGGCCATGTCTTTCACCTTCAATTTGGCCACCCTTTCTAGGAACAGAAGTGTGGGCATGGAGGTGAACATTGACCTAATGTTGTTTACAGGCACTGAAGTAATTTATTCTGCCCATAGGTTAGGTGTTGGTTCATGTGGAAAGGGGCTAATAAAGCAATTTGCTTTGGCCTAATTCTATTCCAGAAAAGTCTGTCTTTCTGTGTCTTAATACAGTGGCATACATAAATACTTTAGGAGGTCCCTCATCTGTTCTCCTGCTCATAGTGGGGGCAGCTCTGAGATTAGACCAGGGTGCTTTGGGCTTTATCCAGTGAGGGCTTGAAAGCCTCCAGTGGTGGAGGCTGCACAAGCTCCCTGGACAGCCTCCTTCTGCTGCCTACCTATCCTTATGGGCAAAAAGCTGCTCCTTGTATCCACTGTGAACCTCTCCCATTTCAGCTTAAACCTCTTGCTTCTTGTCCTCCCTCCACATACCAGTGCGAAAAGCCTGGCTCTGTCCTCTCCCTCTGACAAATTCCAATCACTAGGTGAAAACAACATGGCGTTTTAAGTGCTTCTTCAAAAGAATTTATGAAGTCAAGTTTAATGAAGCTTAGTCTTCTACCTTTCATAATGCTTCCCATCCCATTCACTAATAGAGCTTCTCAGCTGGCATCATGCAATGTCTTAAGTGCCTTCAGAGAGTATTTCTGATTTTCTTTCTTTTTTTAAGGGATGGAAGAATTTTAATGCCAACCAGCTAAAAAAGCAAAACAGTGTAGAATATTAAAGAAATCTACATGATAAGAATTCTGAATCAGTACAACACCATGCTGTTAATAACATTTACTGCAAGAGTTGTGTGGCATGTGCCTCAGATAAATAAAGGAAATTCTATGGCTGTTATACCTAGCTGACCCCTGAGGACGTAAGATCAAAATAATAATGCGACTCCACAAGAGACTAATATTTTGGGGGAAGAGATTATGCTGGCCATTCCTGTACTTTGGGGAAAAGAAATTACCCATGCTCAGCAAAAGGTTTCAGGACTGGATTTTGTTCCTGTTATAACTGAGGATTTGCAATTTCCTATTCCTATAAGCTTTTCTAGGCTCATAGAATCATGTCTTAATCTCTGTTCCTTTTAAAAGATTAAAGGTACTTGTGAGTTTGAATTTACAATTTACAAACATATTTTATGTGTGGCCTGAAACTTACAGAAGTCATATAGTGAAAGAACAACAGAAACTTCCTAGACTAATGCTTTTATTGTACTGAGATTTACTCACGTGAACTGCACATTGGATACACACTCAAATATAATGTATTTTATTAGTCTTGATGTATTGTTGTATGTGTAAAAATCAGTAGAAGAAAGTGGTATACTAAAAAAAAAAAATAAATTGTGGGAGGGATGTGTTTCTTCTTAAAATACCATGGGTTTCATTTTGTTATTTTATTTCAGAATTTTCATGACATGCTTCTATATCTTATTCCTTTTGACCTTAGTGGCTGATCTTCATTGGGATTTTATTGACTCATTCTTCTAGCTGCTTTTGAAAACCTCATCATATGTTCTGCGTTCCATAATTTCAAATACTTACAGTAATAGCAACCACATTGTTCTATAGAAATGTAAATGATTTCATGTGTAAAACAGATGAATAGACAGGCTTTCCTGACATATCTGTATGAATACTTGAAATTTTAAAGCAATTCCTTTGTAGTATCTGGAAATAAGATTCTGGTTCTTAAGACATTCAGCTAGTTTAAAAAAACAAAACAAACACCACCACCACCCCCGATCCTTTGCCCACAAGATCATCCCATTTTTGCACAAATTTTATTGCTGCAGATGAGATATTTGAAACCAATATGTAAGACTTTTTAATGAGAAAATGCACATACACACGGCATAGGCAGATTGAAAACCTGAGCCTTAAGTGTTTATGGATGTATATCCTGGTATAATCATAAAAGTATAAAACTTACTGGTGTGAGCAAGTTTATTCATGAAGTTATTTGCAAGCCCTTAAAATTTGTCTTAAGATCTCTTGATAAGGATCAAGAGGTACAGATCCCGATCACAGGCTTGAATACAGATTTCTTGATACACGTATTCTCCATAAAACTACGCTACCCAGATTTTGACGCTAACTCTTCTGTTACTTCTTTTGTTCTCATCCTTTCTCATGGAGTCACTGTTCTAGTCAAGGGTAACGACAGACTTCTTGAGTGTAGTTAGAAATCTTTAGGAAAAGCTTCCACTCTCCCTCTGTTCTCTGCGCACCTTAACTGTGTTCTGTATAGGGTGGATCTAATACAGGAAAATACTATGTGACAGGTGCGATGCTTCTGAGGAGTCCTAGAGAGGAAACTGTCATTGATGGTAACGATAGACCAGATGTAGCCGGCTGTAGATGGGGTGGCAAGCAGCTGAGGCTTTGAAATCTAGCAGCTCATCATATATCCTTGTTTCTTAAGACTGTGGAATACAGACACTCAATACAAATGAAGGTCAGAGAAGCTTATTCTCACTGAAACTCTCTGTTCGATTGTAGGTTATCTGTTTTGTAGAGAATCAAAATACTGGGATGATGGCCTGTAATCACATAAAATGATGATAAACACTGAAACTTTCCCGTGAAAACTGCGGACAGTACAGAAGCCGTGATTTATCACTCTTTTACTTTCTTCTGTTTTGCAATCTTCTTTAATTTCTGTTTTTTGATTGGAATTAAATATTTCAGAATATAAAGCAGTTGATCTTGCTGTGTATCAGTATGTTGGTGCTCTTTAAAGCTCAGAAATAGCCCCACAGAAATCGTAGGTTGTGTAATTAATGGGAGCCCTTAGTCTTTGAAAATGTGGGAAAAGTTGCATATAAAACAAAACCTGATAGTATATATTTTCCTATCTCTATATGTAATTTTGTAAATGAATTCCTACTTTAGTGTAAGGGCAGACCCAAAATTTGGGAATGAACTTTATTGTTTATCTCTACTTGTATCTAGCATTACAAGATATTGCACTCAAAAATGAAATTGAATAAAGTAATAGTTAGGGAGGAAGAGCAAGTGGTTATTTTGGGTTTCTACTAAGCAAAGAGGACACTTAAGGCAAGGTCAGCAAAAATGCTCAAGAATGTCATGAGGTAATGCTACTAATGGAAGTTTTACCAGGAAGGAATTTAATATCTCAAGACAACTTGATATTTATCTTCTGTAGAATAAAATAAAGCAGATAAAACAGCTAAATGAGAATAAAAGTCCCAGGAGTGCTTAAACAAGGGAGCAGTTCTGTTAGAATATCAGATGAAAGATGGTGATGTTGTGGTATTTTTGGACTACTATTTTCTATTTACATCAGTTTTCCATCCTTACAGGAATTAACAACGAGGCATTGGAATATGTTAAGCAGCCACTCAGGTAGCTGTTTTCAGATACGTGGGAATACCAGGTTGCCTTTCCTTTGTCGTAAGCATGAGGAAGGATTAGGAGCATATGGTGCAGAGGTGCCTTTGTGGGTTTGTTTTAGTGTGTGTGTTCTTTCCCCTCAACTCAAAAGTTGGGACTGGATGACACTTCTTGTATAGTCAGAGTTTTCACTTCCTCAGACTGCCTCCTAATGCTTTCCCAGGTTCATTTAAAAAGCAGTGACATTTCAATTGGAAATCTCCCTAGAAAACTCCGCAGTCTGTCAAAATATTTTTCTTTGATATGACACTAATGTTCCTTTTCTTATTTTTGCTATTACTGCATATAGAACACTAAATACTTTATCTTCATCCATCTAACAGTTTTCAGACTTCTATACTCCCTCTGCTTAGCCATCATTTGCCAAATATGTGCCTATACTAATGGATATGGAGCAATATTTTATTTCTGTGCGGGCAGACACGGAGTGTTAGATCATCTCTGAACTTCTGAGAATGTTTATGACAGTCTCCAGTGCCAGATATGGAACTGTATTGGGTGGGCAGACAGTAACCAGTCTCACATCCCTAAAACATGATGAATCAAATGGCATATTGTACTAGCAACGCTGTTTATTGTCATTCAGTTTAAATGAAAATACATAGCTCTTTAAATGCGCAAGTTTCAACTTTAAATATTCTTGGCTATCTTGTAAATGAAACTGTTATACCTCATACTGGGTCCAGTGGCAGCGGTAGTTCTAGTATTGCTTTTTAGTCTTACACACAGCCTTATGCTTTTTCCACACTCTTGCTATTTTTTTCTAGTGTTTGTTTAAAGGAAACTGCTAATGTAGTCTTTCTGCTGTTGATGAGCATAAAAGAAAGTGTGCACTAGGAGTGGCGCTTATGCGGGATGGCTTCATAATCCTTGTACTTCATGTTTTGTGATGTTTATATTTAAAAAATGAATCTTTTGTTTCATTTAGTTAATTAAAATGGGGCTGGCAGGTAGTTCTTTTGCTATTAATCTGATCACGTGTTAAAGCCACGGGGAATGCCTGAGATTAGTGTGAAAGGAGAGTGAATGCACAGTTCACCTTCATATACATTAGCATCTCATGGCCAGGAATCAAAGATGACTATTTTGTATTTTCTTCCAAGTCTTAAGATAATGAGCTCGCTAATAAATCAAGCTGGGACTATTCTGATGCATTGGCCTCACTTAAGTCCCTTGAAACTTAGAAACAGATCTTTAAGTACCTTGTGTGAATAGTCTAATAAAGACTGTCTTGGAAAATTTTAGTGTTAGTTATGTTTTAAAAAAAGTAAAAATAAAAAAGTTAATAGCAGTAACATCATGCTAAGACTTGGATGCATCAATAATTTGAGAAAATGCTGAATAGAGCCCATCAACATGGGGAATAAGAACAATTTCTCTTGAGGGCTACCTTGCAAATACAAATCAGGAACTCAAAGCTTTGTCTAAAATTTGAAATTTAAATTATTCCCTCCTCTGATGTCCAAATTCACATCCAATCAGTTACCCATAGTAGACAAACCTCACTTTAAAATAAACAACTACTTCTGTTAGAAGGTAGAGGCTGCATTTTCCATTCTGTTTTTCTGTTTAGCAGTTCAATTTTAAACAACATTCAACAACTATAATCTAAATAGTAACAGCCCCCCCAAACCCTAAGCTTCATCTGTCAAAATAAAACTGTTTAAAATAAACAGTTGTGCTTCTAGGTTCAGTCTGTATATTGATCTTTTCTAGCTGAGATGTCAAATAATGCAAAAGGGCTAAAATAAACATTGACTGAAGCTTTTCCATTGTATATTTGAAATTTTAAGGAAAAAGGTTATTTATGACTAAGGAAAATGACAACAAGTGTTGTTTAGACACTTAAAGCGTTGAAAGATACTGTGTAGGAAGGCAACAGTGTGGGACTTGTACAACATTCATTTTGTCATAGAAACTAGTCTGTGACTGAAAATCGCCATCACCCACAGCATCAGCTTTTCAGCTGTAAATTACCCTCATCTGTTGGACCGGGATATTTTGACGTACACCATGCACAATACTCCATAGCTATAGACACCTTCCTCTGTAACCTGGCTACATATCAGCCATGTTTATGAGGTTCTCGTATAGTAGGAATGAGTCGCATAGCCAGTTGGAATAGAAAAATATTGTAAAAGTGGAAACATATAATGGAAGGGCATGGAGCCAATGGGAGGCCAGACTTAGGTAAAGCAGAGTTAGCCTCATGCACATAAAATTTTATTTGTTCATTTGTGTGTGCAGTTAATAACACTGCCTTTTATACGTACCTCTACATAACTTCAGAATTGTATGTGCTTGCTGCTTCTCTCTGAGCATCAGAGCATTAGGAACACACACCTTCTCAAGGTATCTGAACTTGTGCTCTGATTTACAACTGTTGTTTTTTGTGTATTAAAAAAAAAAAAATCCATTAACTTCTATTTGTTCATTTGTGTGTGCAGTTAATAACACTGCCTTTTATACGTACCTCTACATAACTTCAGAATTGTATGTGCTTGCTGCTTTTCTTTTCTCTTCGGATCATTGGGTTCGGACCCCTTCTCTTGTTATGTTATCTTGTGTTCTGATTTACAACTGTTGTTTTTTTTGTATTAAAAAAAAAAAATTCCATTAACTTCTCTGTAATGGAAGATGATCTTGTTGGCAAGTTTCATGGGAATTAATGGGAAAAATCTGGATTCATAATGACTATTACTGTCTTTTCAGTAATATTGAATAGTAAAAATGAAGAATCATCTTTAACTTCTTTATGATAGAAATCTACAGTATAATTACACCTTTCTTTTGAATCTTACTCCATTCTCTAATGTTTACTTTCTTGCTATAGTTTTTGACTATGGTTACAATTGGAAGAATGCTCTTACATCAGAAAAAGAAATCCTATCCATCTTCCCCGTCTCAGTGCAAAAATATGGTTGATTTCTGATTGGAAGCCCAAGTAAAAGGGTGAATATTCTTTTCTAGCAGTAACGGACAGTAGATTGGACAGAAGAGAATGATCTTATTTCATTGCATTATGGTTGAGCTGAAAACATTGAAATAATGAAGACAGACAACAGGCAGCATTACTGACATCGATAAAAATGGATGTGTTTAAAAAAACTTAATGGTATTGCTGATAGAATGAAATACTCTCCTATGAGTATATATAACTTTTCAAAAATAGATTAACAGTGCTCCTCCTGAGAGAGTTTTTCCACGGATTAGAAAATTGGCCTTATTTTGCTCCAGATTTTGAAAAATTTTTAGTGATGCTGGTGCCGCTTTGGTTTTCACTCCCGGAATATTCTGAAGCAATGGCAATTTACAGAAGAAATGTCTGTAGCACGAGAGGCTTGTGTCATTGATGATGTTGGTAACTCCAGGCGCAGTCACTGTTTTAGCTTTTGGGCATCTGTAGGAGAAAGAAGAGTTGGAGCAGCTCCCTCCTGAAGAGGCTCAGATAGGAGGATGAAGGGTGATTTCGATGGCGCAATGGCAATTTACAGAAGAAATGTCTGTAGCACGAGAGGCTTGTGTCATTGATGATGTTGGTAACTCCAGGCGCAGTCACTGTTTTAGCTTTTGGGCATCTGTAGGAGAAAGAAGAGTTGGAGCAGCTCCCTCCTGAAGAGGCTCAGATAGGAGGATGAAGGGTGATTTCGATGGCGAGGAGGAGGAGATTCAAGCAGTTATAACATGCAAATA
>NW_008796218.1:14215519-14218388 GCF_000699145.1 Aptenodytes forsteri | reverse complement strand
TATAACTTCAGAATTGTATGTGCTTGCTGCTTCTCTCTGAGCATCAGAGCATTAGGAACACACACCTTCTCAAGGTATCTGAACTTGTGCTCTGATTTACAACTGTTGTTTTTTGTGTATTAAAAAAAAAAAAATCCATTAACTTCTCTGTAATGGAAGATGATCTTGTTGGCAAGTTTCATGGGAATTAATGGGAAAAATCTGGATTCATAATGACTATTACTGTCTTTTCAGTAATATTGAATAGTAAAAATGAAGAATCATCTTTAACTTCTTTATGATAGAAATCTACAGTATAATTACACCTTTCTTTTGAATCTTACTCCATTCTCTAATGTTTACTTTCTTGCTATAGTTTTTGACTATGGTTACAATTGGAAGAATGCTCTTACATCAGAAAAAGAAATCCTATCCATCTTCCCCGTCTCAGTGCAAAAATATGGTTGATTTCTGATTGGAAGCCCAAGTAAAAGGGTGAATATTCTTTTCTAGCAGTAACGGACAGTAGATTGGACAGAAGAGAATGATCTTATTTCATTGCATTATGGTTGAGCTGAAAACATTGAAATAATGAAGACAGACAACAGGCAGCATTACTGACATCGATAAAAATGGATGTGTTTAAAAAAACTTAATGGTATTGCTGATAGAATGAAATACTCTCCTATGAGTATATATAACTTTTCAAAAATAGATTAACAGTGCTCCTCCTGAGAGAGTTTTTCCACGGATTAGAAAATTGGCCTTATTTTGCTCCAGATTTTGAAAAATTTTTAGTGATGCTGGTGCCGCTTTGGTTTTCACTCCCGGAATATTCTGAAGCAATGGCAATTTACAGAAGAAATGTCTGTAGCACGAGAGGCTTGTGTCATTGATGATGTTGGTAACTCCAGGCGCAGTCACTGTTTTAGCTTTTGGGCATCTGTAGGAGAAAGAAGAGTTGGAGCAGCTCCCTCCTGAAGAGGCTCAGATAGGAGGATGAAGGGTGATTTCGATGGCGAGGAGGAGGAGATTCAAGCAGTTATAACATACAAATAATCTGAGTCAGGATTTGCTAAATGGCCTGACCAGGGTTAGGTTTCTCTCCCCAGAAATATATTTTTAATGTCTAAAAAGCAGATGAAAGAAAATGAGAAGGGTAAAACTTTAATGTTTGTCTAAAGAAGGTAGCACTTTCACACGTTTAAAACCAGTGTGATTTATCTTATTAAGCAAACCTGTGTGCTTCTGGAAATCTCAGCCCCAACACGTGGCAGTGTTATCGAAAGGAGAAGTAGTGTTTCTGTTACACATGCCACTGTAAAATTTGCTTCTACTTTTCCTGATGTAAGAAACAATAATGAAAAAAATCTTCCTTCAAATTTTATTTTTCAGCAGGCATTAACTGTCACCCGGATTATCAAAGTTTATATGAATTCAATAGAATTGCTTTCCATTAATAAATGGAAGGGTCGTGGGTAATTTCCCCTCTCTGGTGGCTTATGCTGGGAAAAGAGTAAGGAGAACAAGACCAAGAATTACTTGTTACTCTATTTTTAGAACTTTGCAGGTTTGAACAGTGTCCCTTCTTTTATTTTTAAAACCTTGCCTCCTTTTCTCATCTTTCTTCTGCTTCCTCCATCTCTGTTTAAGCACGTGATATGTTTGCTGTGTGAGCTGTTACCACTAAAGCATAACACCTCTGGAATAATCCTAGAAATGTTCTGTCAGTCTCTTACTTGTAACGAGTCCTGATCCAGAAATTCAGGGGTCACAGAAAATAACTCTCCCCCTTGAATGAATATGTCCTTTAGGAAAAGGCCTTCAGTACCATGCAAAAGACTATTGAAAATAGTGGTGGTGTTAGAATAAAAGTTGGAACACGTTTTTTAAGTCTCCACTGAAATGGGAATGCTTTTAAAAGTACAGTTGGTTTTAGGGGGGAGACGAATCATGAAGTATTCCAGAGGCATTTGCTTTCCTTCTGTCATATTTTGTCTGATGTTTGAAATGTTCTCTCAGACATTGAAAACCGCTACATTCTGTTTCAGAGAACACATGGTATTCTTCTCATTTATGTGCAGTATACTTCAAAACATATAAGGCCAGCATTTGAAAGCACAAGATACGTGGTGACAAGGATGAAAGCATTCTGTCTTCCACTGCTGATATACCGTAAGCAAATTATTGTTGTATTACTCTCGATCCTCATTCTTTCTTTACCATGGGAATTGCTTGAAAAAGTTTATTTAAAAACGTGAAATACAAGAGCCATCTAGTGAACAGCCATAAGTCTCAGAGGGACTTGCAGATCACTTATGTAACAGAAATTAAACAGGTAGTATCTTACAGTGACTGAAAAAAAGGTGGGTGGATAATCACAGCTTAGTAACTACAAAAGTTGTGTAGCGTTTGTTTCAGGTTCTTTTTTAAATCCTGGAAATGAAAGCCTTATACCCAGTCCTTCAAGGAGTTTCACATTTTCTTATTGCAGTACAGTTATTTTTATTGAACTCAAAAGAACCATTTACAAATAGATAGCTAACCATTTTCATGATGGTGTGCTGAATCAGTTCTGTTTGCACTTAGGTGCAAATGTGAAAACTCATCTGTATAGCATTTTTTAAAAACCTGCTGTGACTTAATATTACCGAGGTTGGAAATTAACCTGGAGAAGTCTACCAATTTGCATTAAGCCCGTGGCAAAAACCAACCAACCAAAAAAACCTAACCCAAAACTGAAAAAAATCACTACATTTTACTGTAGATCTTTCCCATTATCCCTTTCTGTTTGAACTGGGGGGGGGGAAGAAAAATTCCCAGTACAAAAAAAGGAAGAAAATAATAAGAGTGGAGTGGGGGGGGGGGGGAAACAGAAGGGCTGGGAAAA